>NC_142595.1:9096806-9399836 GCF_965207765.1 Zootoca vivipara | reverse complement strand
ATCACTGCTGTACCAGAAGGCATGGAGAGCATAAGAGCTACAGGATCGTGAAGGCTAGCTAATGTTAAACATGTGTCTCCCAAAGTGTTACTCCCAAACTGAGGTGCAGTATTAAAATGCCAGCTCAGCCCTAGACATGTAATATTTAACAATAGTATTCTTTGCTAACCATATTTTAAAACCAGTGTAATCTATTGTTTTATGTTGTTTATTTGATTGTGCAAATTACAATGGTTCTTGTTTCTAGCGACTTGGTATGTTGTTGCAAGTCACCTAAAGACCACCCTGTACTGTAGTAGATGTCTTCTTTTTCATCATCATCATCATCATCATCATTATTATTAGTAGTAGTAGTACTGCTATTTGCATCTTTTTAATTCTGTAACTCTGATTTAAGATAACTAAAGTAGAATCGGGTTAGGAGTTTGTTACTCAGATTTTCCTTGGTACCCCGATGGGCAAAAAAATAACAAGGGTGTTTACTAGGTAAAATGGTGGTAGTTATCCAGAGAATTTTATGACTGGCGCCATGTATATAGAATCATAGAACTGCAGAGTTGGGTGTGACCCCGAGGGTCGTCTAATCCAACAAGTGACACTACTGATTTCAAATAAGGGTTCTCTGCCCCCATTTACCTTATGGAACATGTATTTGGGAAGCTTCTCCTGTGTTTCTATGTTAAGTAACAAATATGCTGTGACATATGAATAAACAATATCTGATTTAGGCACCATTTGTATATGAAGTGCCATTATAGCCCCAAGTCATTGTATAATCATCTTGCATGGTTAAAGCAGATCTTATAAGTGTTTATACCATGACAGCATCACTAGCATAGTACATAATCATACATTCTGTCTGAGCCACGTGGACAGCATTGTGTGTTCTACCTGGAGTAACACAGATGTGGCAATGAGCCTCCATTTCCATGCTGTTTCCTGAGGGGTCTCTGATTGCAGTTCTGTGTTCAGGGTGGGAGTGATTATCATTCCTCGAAGGTAACTATTTGTATTTTTACAACAATTCAGGTGGTGGAGCTTCTGCTAGCTAGAGGGGCAAATAAAGAGCACAGAAATGTTTCTGACTACACACCTTTAAGCTTAGCTGCTTCTGGTGGTTATGTGAACATCATCAAGATACTGTTGAATGCCGGTGCAGAGATCAATTCAAGGCAAGTTCTCTTTTTACGCTCCTGTTTATTTCATGCTGCTCTTGTTTCTTGTTATGCTCTTCCATTCTACCCTAGGTTCACAACAGGGTTCCAGGAGGACCCTTCTCATACCGAGAGAAGCTTTAAACTGGGCTCTTGATCCAAAGAAAGGGAAACAGAGCAAGTTGTGGATGGCATCTATGCCCAGACCAGGTGCCCTGGTGGCCCTGATACTGCAGTATAATTTAGTGGACTTCTGTTGAGATAGATTTCTCTTTTTCTCTCCAGTAGCTATGTGTCCTGTCACAGAATCAATTCCTTGTTATGCTCCCTCCACCCTATCTAGTAACGTCAAAGCATCTTCTATGACTCTTATCTTGATTTCACATGACAGCCCACTATTTACCATGTTACAACTCAGGGAAGGGATCCTTACTTGGAGACTGAATCCTCTCCTACAGTGAAGAGAAATAGTTGATAGTCTGAAGCAATGGATAGGAGAGGTTTTTGTGCATAACAATCCTATCCAGTTTCTTGAGCCTTTGCTTTGGGAAACTCTAAAACCAGTCATCTGGGGAGAATTTTCAGTGGAAGCTGTTACTTAAAGAAAGAAACAAAACATGCACCTTACTGATCAAAGACATAGCTGAACTGGAAACTTAAATATAAACATACAGAGAGCAATATGCTATATAATCCAAAGAGGAACTGAATTAAAAACTCTTGAAATGATTATGATATTGGCTTGTAAATCTGATTATTGGCTTGTAAATTTACAAAATGTGTTTAAACTACTAGGTGCTAACCATAACGAATTACACTTACAGGTACTGTATATGGCCCCTGTAGCTCCCATTTAGGTACCTACAGGCACCTATAGGTTCATATGTACATGGATTTTCATATTGTAGAAATAGGTAAATGCGAATTAAAAAATCACCATGCTATATGAAGTTAAAATGTAACCCGTGTTCATTTGTTTCCAGAACTGGTAGCAAGCTGGGCATCTCTCCATTAATGTTGGCAGCCATGAATGGTCATACTGCTGCTGTTAAGCTGCTGTTGGACATGGGTTCTGATATTAATGCACAGATAGAGACCAATAGGAACACTGCCCTGACACTGGCCTGTTTCCAAGGAAGAACCGAAGTGGTTAGCCTTCTCCTTGATAGAAAAGCTAATGTTGAGCACAGAGCTAAGGTAGGAAGATCTTGGTTTAAATGTCTTCAGCTTCAGTTTGTTAGTACTTCTATTACTTTTCACACTCCAGAGGCTTGTCTGCTCAGTCTTGAATGTACTCAGCCATTCTATGTCCACCATCAGGGTAAACAAATTTTATTTGCTTTATTGGAGTGTTGACTTTGTATCGTTCCTCACTGCTTTGCGGGTAACTTTGTAAAAGGGATATACGCTTATTAAATACAGCAAAAGAATTATCATGCTTATTTATTTATTTATTGCATTTATATCCTGCCCTTCTGGCAAGGCGCCCAAAGAGGTTTACAAGGCAAAATCCTAACGTGGAAAAATGGGACAGAATATTTTCAGGCAAGGTTCAGGAATTAATGCTGGCTCTCGCTCCCTGGCCTGTGTTTCTTCTCTCAAGCCTTTCCTGACAGCCCACAGACCTGTCTTAAGCAGCCCCAGGGAAGGCGGGGTTGCCCCAGTAGTTATCTCAGACTGTTGGTGGCCTTTTCTGGAGCTGGTATCCATCCATCCATCCTCCACCCACCCGAAGGAGCACATGTGGTTTGTACTCCTTTGATTCTGTTTTAAATCATCACTATGGTGATGAAACAGGTTTGATGTGGATAGCGGGGGTGGGGGGTGGGGAAGAGAAAGTTTTAAAAAGTAGGTAAAAGGAGGGAGTTCTTTATTCCCAACACATTCTATTTGGAGAGAAGTGGAATGGGTATAAAGTGATGAAACTGTTGGATCTCTCTTCATTCAGCTGTTAATAGTTGAATATTCCATACAGTAGAGTACTTGATAATCAACATATTTTGCAAGCTTATTCAATGGGAATTGCTTCGGGAAGCATGCATAGTACTGCATCCAGGACTGTCAACAGGATTTTTTTGGCGGGCGGTTGGGTCCAGCATACTGTATGTACATCTAGACCAAGCCCCTGCAATGCAGGAATCTCAACTAAAGCATCCGTGACAGATGACCATCCAACTCTGGCAATGTTTGCCCACTTCTGCAAGGACCTCATCTCTTCTCCAAGAATTCTCAAAGATTATAGACAGAGGCTCTTGAGATTACACCCGCAAGCTCCATTAGTACCCTTGGGTGGGAGGTGTCCTGACATTCATTACTGATAGGCAAGATGTGGGGAGAGAGTCCTAAGAACTGTCCCAAATATATTGCCAAATGGAGTCAGAAGTGCTTTATTTTCTTCAGTTTTGCTTCACTTTACAAGGCACAGGCTTTGTGAGTTAACAGTGGTCTCTGATACTCTGTAAACTAGAAATGATTGTTGCCTTCTTGTAGCTATAGGTTTTCACACATTTCTAATGTATTCTTAACCTAGACCGGCCTGACACCCTTAATGGAAGCTGCCTCTGGTGGATATGCAGAAGTAGGTAGAGTTCTTCTGGACAAAGGTGCAGATGTAAACGCTCCGCCAGTCCCTTCTTCAAGAGACACAGCTCTGACCATTGCAGCAGACAAAGGGCATTACAAGTTCTGTGAGCTGCTTATTAGCAGGTACCATATTTGATTTGATTTGAAGGGGAGGGTCAAGAGGCCTAGGTTAAAAAGAATGCTGCTGGCTCTAGGATCTGATATGCTATCTATGGGTGTTTACTAATTAGTTTCGTTGAGGAATTAGCAACCTCAGCCCACACAGAAGTTGCACTTATAATAGAAGAGTTGGTCTGATGAAAAAGTTTTGATTGGTGAATTTTTCAGGCAACAACTATGTGTGCTTTAGAGAAGGTCTGGCATAAATGTTCCATTCCTGAGTGGCAATTCCATAATTGCAATTCCAGAGACACTACTATGGAGGAAAACAAGAAATTGTAGGTTCTGATGTGTCACTACAAGTCCTCCTATGCGGGCTGCACGATGACAGCCTTACATTTTTATGTATATAGGAAGAAAATGGCAGCTGTTAAGATAGAAGGTGTGCAGATGCCAGGAGTTCGTGTTTCAAAAACGAACTATTTCAGAGTTGTTTAGAATCGGTTTTATGAAGAGCAGGTGATGTTCTCTAGAAATGCTGTCCCTCCAACTTCCACCACCTTTCTAAAGCCAGTAGCAATTCAGATGTTTTTTGTTTGTTTTTGATCAGGCTTTTTTATTTTTTTTGTAGGGGAGCTCACATCGATGTCCGGAACAAAAAAGGAAATACTCCATTATGGCTTGCTGCAAACGGTGGTCATTTAGATGTTGTCCAGTTGCTAGTACAAGCCGGAGCAGATGTAGATGCTGCTGATAACAGAAAGATAACCCCACTGATGGCAGCCTTTCGAAAGGTAGAGTGAAAAAGCTTTTGCTTTGCTTCTTTTTAACCCTCTGATAAAAAAGAAATAATTTGTTGCAGCATGAATTTGGAAATATAACTGCATCACCCACACAGTGCATGGCAGAAGTTTAATAAATGGACTGTTGCGCTTTCCATAGTGTGCGGTTTTCAGGGGGGAGACATATTTATATAACAATTGCAAAAAAAAAAACCCCAAACATATTGGCAGTGTGTGCAATATTGCAATTGAATAAGCTGCCCTCACTGCTTTTCTGTATCTCAGAGTATTTTCAAATGCCTTGCTTTATTAAAGAAAACTGGAGTTTTTCTCCCCTAGCTTCACAGATTGGCATTTTTTTGGTATGCTTCTGAAGCTTCTGCTGCATTGGGGAATTAAGGTTGCTGCAGTTACCATAGCTGCCAAGTTTTCGCTTTTCTCGCGAGGAAGCCTATTCAGCATAAGGGAAAATCCCTGTAAAAAAGGGATAACTTGGCAGCTATGCAGTTACTCTTTTCACTGAATTGTCTTTTATAGTTTAGTTATTTAACTCAAATGCATTTAAATGTGCAGCCTACCTTCATGTGAAAGGGACTAATGCTGGAAACCTTCGTTCTTAGGGTCATGTAAAAGTTGTACGCTACCTGGTAAAAGAAGTAAACCAGTTCCCATCAGATTCAGAATGTATGAGATACATAGCAACAGTTACTGACAAGGTAAGGATAATTTGCTGCTTAAGTTACTCAGCAAAACTTTGGTAAAGCAAGTGTTTCCCAGTAAGCGGATGAATACATCGTAAGTGCTTATTCGAACCTTGCACATCTTGACCCTGAACAGCATTGGACAGACTCTTTTTCTCTGACTTTACACTCCCTATTCACTTGTATGGCTTCATTCAAGAGCACACTATTTTTGTTTTAGTGTGTTTAAATATTTAACCTTCCTAATCCCAAAGTATGTTACACAGTTAAATACCACAGGAGGGGGGGAAATAAAATGCAGACCAGAGTTAACATTGTTAAATTTCTATGCCTCCCTTCATCCGAGGATTCCAGGAAAGTTTACAATATAAAAACAAAAAAATACAAAACAATAACACCCCACACACAGTTTAAAAGGTCATTAATAGTTTAATTAGCCAAAGGTTGCAAAGCTCCTCTCCCTTCCCACTTTTTCTCAATACAGTATATTCATATCTGGTCTCAGCATAAGAAGTCCTTTCCTTGGTTCCAATAATTATATACAGTCTTTTCCCCCAACCAAACTTTTTTTCAAAACTAGAGCACTTCTAAATCCTGTTTTGCCATTTGGAATCTCTTAACTCCCACTCTAGAGAATTCTGTCCCTGCAGCATTTGTCATTCCACAACCTCTCCAAAACAATTACAACCCTTTAGCTTTTACTGGCAGAATAAAATCCCTCTCGCAATGTGCTTTCTTGTTTGTCTCCTCTCCAGCCATCTTTCCATTCTTATATGAAGAGACACAGCATATCCACAGTCATTAGCGGTTCAGCCCCTTTAATGCCACAGGAGCATTCCAATCTATTCCTTTCATTTCTGCGCTCTTGCCTGTTTGTTAAGCAGCTTCCCTTCCTTTGCAGGCCATAATGAGCCCCTAATGCTCCCTGTCGGTTCCCTTATTGCAGCGTTTGAGGCTGGCACACCCACTATTTGTTCAACTGCTTGTGCCAATTCAGAAATGATGTTCTTTTTGCATTGTCGTCGCAGGAAATGCTGAAGAAGTGCCACCTCTGTATAGAATCAATTGTTCAAGCCAAAGACAGGCAGGCTGCTGAAGCAAACAAGAATGCAAGCATTCTTTTAGAGGAGTTGGATTTGGAGAAGGTAACACTGCAAGTTCAGATTTCCACTTTAAATCACTTTATATGCTGGCTTTCTGTAGTTGCTCAAGGCAGGTCATGCAAGAATAAGAAAAAAAATAGCCATCAAAAAACACTCCTTGTGGTGGAGTTGAGGAATCCCCCTACTGTCTCCCCGAAAAGGAAAAGTTGCTAAAATGTTTAATTCCCAGCTGAAATAATCACTCTGAATTCACTGTGGGGCCAGAGGTTCAACCTCCTCCAGGAGTGGAAAGCCTTTATGTTCAAAGTTGAGAGGCTCTTCCAATAGAATCATAGAATCACAGAACTGCAGATTTGGAAGGAACCACGGGGGTCATCTAGTCCAACCCCCTGCAATGCAGGAATCTTTTGCCCGATGTGGGTCCCGAGAACCCATAACCTTCAGATTAAAAGTCTCATGCTTTACCAGTTGAGTAATCCCAGCTTCTGTGGCTCACAGTGGACTCATTGGTAGACAGCTTGCCCACAAAGCTTGATTCAAGGCCATATGATTTCCCCTCTGCTGGCTTCCACTTGGTCTGGATGCAGGATGATCAAATTAGCCACTTCGCCTTGGGCTTGTGACAGTGGGCTTGGGCAAGCTTCTCTTCCCACTACCTCAGCCTTCCCACAATGTGGGGAATTAGTTTAGAGCTTTGGGAAGGCAGGGTACTCTTATAAGTAATCAGCTGAGGCTGATGCACAGCAGCATCCAGTCCCTTCCTAATGCTAAGCTGTAAAGCCTTATCTGCCTAAGGTGCCGTTTCCTTTCATCACTGTTGAATGAATTTGACTTGCAGCTACGGGAAGAAAGCAGAAGGCTGGCATTAGCTGCTAAAAGAGAGAAAAGAAAGGAGAAGAGAAGAAAGAAAAAGGAAGAGCAAAGGAGGAAGCTGGAAGAAATAGAGGCAAAAAACAAAGAGAATTTTGAACTACAAGCTGCTCAAGAAAAGGAAAAACTAAAAGCTGAAGGTAGGTATTTGATTTGTGGGTACATGGGCTCAGAGCAGGTTTCAGCAGTTGTCCAAAACACAAAAGATGGCTGTTCTTCCATTTTCAGCACCTCTCCTCTGAAACATAACTGAATGTTAAATCATTAAATCCTGCCAGCTTTAATATATCCAATCAGTTAACATCTAACTGGAAATAATTACAGATTACTGAAGAAAATAGGACATTGTCATAGATCAGTGTTAAAATCATGGGGTAAAGATAAATGGCAGTCAGTTACGTACAGTGGTACCTCGGCTTCCGACCGCAATCCGTTCCACAGAGGCAGTTGCTCGCCGAAGCAGTCGCTCGCCGAAGGAACGCTTCTGCACACGCACGAAGCGCCGATAGAGTGCTTCTGCGCATGCACGCGCTGCGCAGATCGCTTCTGTGCATCCGATGCCACAGAACCCAGATGTAAACACTTCCGGGTCCGTGGTGGTCGCTCACCGAGGTAGGCGTAAACCGAGGTTTGACTGTAGTTTTTCTGCTGCAGCTGGTGTTTCCTTTCAACCGTCATAATAAACATTTCACTCGGGGTGGCTTTTTCGTTTGTTTGTTTGTTTGTTTGCAAAGGACTACCACTCTTGACACCTGCAGTGGGGGAAACATTGCCTTTCATGAGCTTTTAGGTTCACGCAAAGAGATTGAGTTCCCATTGGGGCATTTGGCTACCCTGTGAGCAGCTGATCCTCCAAATCATCTGTTTAATTCTGATTGAACCTCTCTCTAAACAGCAGTTTGCCGCAAGGCACTCAAAGTTGTTGCTTGAAGTAAAATAAGTGTGGAGACTCGTGGAAGTTGTTTTATGATTCTTTGGATCCTGGTATTGAAGAGGTTGCATATCAAGGCCAATAGGCAGAACATGATAGCCATTTCTTCACTGTTCAGTCCTAATTATAGTTGGTTCTCAACTTGCATATTATTAAATAAGCATTTATTATAAAAAACAAGAGACTTGTGGCATAATAAATACACATTTATTGTGTCACAGATTTATCAGATGGACAAAATACAGGTGAAACTCAGAAAATTAGAATATTATTGAAAATACATTTATTTCAGTAATGCAACTTATTCTTTTTTATTTTTATTTTTTCAAATGCTTTCTTTTGGAAATTCCACAGTAATAAAGCAAATTGTTACAATAATACAAAAATAAACATCGCTATTACATTTCATTAATTACATTCCATTTATAATTGACCCACCTAATGACAACTAATTACAATTACAACAAATAAAGGCTTGATATATCTTGCTTTGCATGTCATGCATCTATATCATATATTGGTTTCACCTCTTAAGTTGCATTACTGAAATAAATGCACTTTTCGACGATATTCCAATTTTCCGAGTTTCACCTGTATTATCCTGAGTTGAAAGATTCCTTTTTAATTTATAGTGTATAGTAAATAATTTTCATATATTATCTAAGGATCAAATGACGGCTGATCCCTTTTTAGATAAATTATTTTAGTTTATTTTTTAAAAAAATTAACTTTGATGGTGTAATGCAATAATTTACTGTGCTGGTCGGTGACCGTAATAAAGATTTGATTGATTATCCTGAGTTGCCATAATAAATTTGTGCCATGAGACTCTTTGGGTTGTTGTTTGCTGAAAGCAACTAACATGGCTACGCCTCTGGAAAGTATCCCTTAGAGCATTGATGGCCAAACTTGGCCCTCCAGCTGTTTTGGGACTACAGTTCCCATCATCCCTGACCACTGGTCCTGTTAGCTAAGGATGATGGGAGTTTGGCCATCACTGCCTTAGAGCATATCAAAGTAGGAATCAGCCTTTCTCAATTGCAAATGCTTAACTAAAATTGCTTATGTGAATACATTGTGGCTTAGTCCAACATGTCATTATCCACCTATGCAAATAATAATTTGTGTACATGTAAGCATGTTTCTAATTGAGAGTATTTGGAATCCCCTTATCCCAGGGCATTCAGATATGACTGTCTGCTTATAAACCTGTTCCTGCTCTGAGAGCTTAATCTTTCCAAACCCTCTTCATGTGGAACGGCAATAAAGTTGTCTTATCAATCAGTCCCTAAACGTGTTCCAGTTCCCTGGATATTTGCAAATTACAATTGTATTAATTTAAACTGCTTTTAGAAATTGTGTGTGTGTGTGTGTGTGTGGCCATATGCACTAGGTAAATAGGTTTGAAATATGAAGTAGTATTAAAGGATGTTTGTGCTGTATAAGTGACTTGCATTGATATTCACGGGCCAGTAGCATAGTAAAATCCTGTTCAGGCAAGATGATTACTGTGGACTTTAGTCATTCTTCTTCTCGTTCTCAATTAGATGAGCCAGGGATCCTAACAGAACCACCCAGTGCTACCACAACGACCACCATAGGTATATCTGCAACATGGACAACTTTGGCAGGTTCCCATGGCAAAAGAAACAATACTGTCACTACGAGCAGCTCTAAGAGGAAAAGCAGGAGAAACAAAATTGGCCAAGATACTGTTCAGATCATCTTTGATGATCAGCTCCCCATCTCCTATTCTCAACCAGAGAAAATAAATGGCGAATCCAAAAGCAGCAGTACCAGTGAAAGTGGTGATAGTGACAACATGAGGATTTCCAGCTGTAGTGATGAAAGCAGCAATAGTAACAGCAGCCACAAGAGTGACAGTCTTTCTTCCACAGCAGTCACTAATGCTCAGAGCAGCAAGAAGCAGCCATCTGTGCTGGTCACTTTCCCAAAAGAAGAGCGAAAAGCAGTTTCTGGAAAATCTTCAGTCAAGTAAGCTACTTTAGCTTTTTTACACACGCACACACACACACTGTAATCTCATCTCTTGGGGTATCCTCAATGCTTCCATCTTCTTCCCCCAGTGTTACTTCATGGACCAGAACTGTGAAATTATTATTTACTTTTTATTTTGTTGAAAAGTCTGCCTTTCTACCAACTTTGGTACTCAGAGTAGCTTACCAGAATTATTAAGAACAAACCAGAATATATGATGCCAGTAGAACTGACCGTTTAGCAGCAGATAAAATAGCATGATCAATAGCTATTTGAGCAGCCAGGCTAATTTGGCTTAGTTCTGAGTTGCTTAATTGGAAGACCATAGTGTAACAGAAGACCAGTGAATGCAGCCGACCCAAAATCATAGGTGGGAGCTTTTCAAGATCCTATTCCCACAGCAGCCCCTCACCTCAGCCCTCCTCCCTACCTCTCAGAATCACTGCTGGAAAACAGGCTACATTCAAACATTGAAATCAAGAGAGTCCAGTGACAATTGGTGCCTTTTGCATCTTAGACTATCCAAGTTCATGCAGCTTTTCCCCTTTTAAGATTTTACTCCTGCCTTTAGGCAGCCCATATATGCTGATGAAGAGGGAAGGGTCCAATTTTGAATTAGATTGTTCAGTTACATTCTACTGCTTGTGTTTTTACATATGAATGGTCTTTGATTATCAGTTGCTAGGTGCATTTCAAGCTATGGTTTGCATGAAATGCAAGAGGAAAACTTTGTTTTCTTATGTCTTGCTAGTGTAGATTACTTTGGCGCTGTTCTTTGTCTGCCTCATTTTTCCCCCACGCTGAATCTTGGGATACTGAGATTCATCCTCATTTATATCCAAATGTCTTTTCTTCTAAACAGGCTTACAAACAAAAGCAAGCAAACAGAAGCCAAGCATACTTTGTCTGTGATTGATCAGTTTACTTTTTAGCACGGTGTTAAATTTAATATTCTAATACTAAAGATGTTATTAAAGAGCTAAACGAGAACCTCTGCATTTGTCTTTTACATTTTTCTCATAAGAGTTACGTTAACAAGCACTCTTTTTTCCTCCCCCCCCCTTTCCTCTGAAAGGTTGTCAGAAGTTATTAGCGAAGTAACTGGCAATTCCTTATCTACTTGCACAAAACCTTCTCCATCGCCGCTGTCTTCTCCTAATGGAAAATTGACCTTAGCTAGCCCTAAACGTGGTCAGAAGAGGGAGGAAGGATGGAAGGAGGTTGTAAGAAGGTAAGTCCAATTCTGTGATGGTGCTAATTGCCAGTGATTCTCTACCTCATCCATCCACCCACCTCTAGTCCTTTGAACGTTTTACTTTAAACCATGCTTTGCATTGCTGGCAAAATTAGTCATGGTATGGCACTTTCATTCCTTGGTCATCAAAGTCTGTAACTTCCAAGAGAAAGCATTAGAACCTGTTTTCTGTGCCAGCACCTGAGAAGCAGGATACGAATACATTCCCCATGCTAGTGTCTTCCTGTTTTGTTTTTCTCTTTCTCCTCTCTCTTCAGCTTTTTGTGCAGACTCGGGACACTTTCACAGCTACAACTATTAGCAGAGTGCTTCAGTGCTTTGTTTCAGCCAAAGCTTTCTAATGTTTGGCCCTGTTCACCTCAGTCTCCAAAGGCCATGTACAGTGGACCCTCCGGATACGAATTAAATTCATTCCCAGGGTCCATACTTAACTTGAAAAGTCCATAACTGGAGGCGCTGCTTCTGCGCACGCACGCGTGCTGCGCGATAGAGCACTTCTGCGCATATGCACACAGTGAAACCTGGAAGTATGCACTTCCGGGTTTGCTGTGTTCACAACCCGAAAGTTACGTATCCAGAGCGGTACGTAACTCGAGGGTCCACTGTATTAGCGTTTCTGTTTATACATTTGAAAGGTGGGTGGACAGGAGAATGTCTCGTAAGAACGCCTTTCTTCTCCACTAAATATCCATAGGGTGAATTCCATGGATGTCTTACTTGCGCAATGGGACTTCCAGATTCTCTCTTTCGCCTCCCCCCCAGCCCCCAGAGCAGATTTGGTGGGGTGCAGGGGACTAAAGGGGAGAGGAGAGGAAGAAGAAGCCCAGTTGCGTAAGCAGACACCTGCTTGTGCTACATTGGATCGCATCCATAGCCAGCCTTTGGGCCTCTTTGATTTCAGGCATGGCATACATGTTACAAAGCTTACAAGCCGCTGGAACACCTCATTGTATCATACATACTTGCTTCCGACCATTTGCTACCAGACTTTTAAGTTTGATACAAGTATACTATACTAAATCTGTTCTACCTGATTGCCGTAATTTTCTCTGTTTCTTAGATCAAAGAAGGTTTCTGTTCCATCAACTGTCATTTCCAGAGTTATTGGAAGAGGTGGTTGCAACATCAATGCTATCCGGGAGTTTACTGGCGCGCATATAGACATTGATAAGCAGAAAGACAAAACAGGGGACAGAATCATAACAATAAGGTAAATTCCAATCCAGGCACTGTTTAAGTTAAGTTACTGAATTGGTTTGGAGGACACTGTATTAATTTGCCATTCAGTTTATATAAGAAACAGATTTCAAACTAATTTCTGTTAGATGGACATTTATTTATTTATTTATTTCATACAATATATGCACTGCTTCAATTTATATATTGCTTGATTACTTTAAAAAAAAAAAGCTCAACAACTTCAAAGCGGTAAACATACATGGGGCTTGTATGCATCAGAATGTTTCCATGATTCCTTACCCTCCAGCAGGGTTGGTCCTGTTCAGAACTCCAGCCAGCCATTCATATCCTCTTCCAAGATGCTATAAGTCTGTCAGTTAACCAAGCAGGCCCATTTACGCTCCCCACCCACTTAGTCTGCTTTTTCCTATTCCACCTAATTGTAGCTTCTGGAGGCTACTGAGCATGCTCAAGCTTCCTCAAGCTTTTTAAATCTTTTTTTTTTACTCAGAAATATGCTGATACCCCACTTTTGTTTCTCAGAGGCCCTGTTGCAGCTGAAACATTAACATTTTAAAAATGGAATCAGTCCTAACCTTGCTGTCTGAGGGAACGGTTGTGTATTCCACCGTTGTATCATAAAACCATTAAATTTCATCCATGCGAAGGTTTTTACACTTGCATGCATTTTTCTAAAAAGGGGAAATATTTCTTCTTAAGCTTATCCACAAATGAAGAAGAGGTCTTCATGCATTTGTTCCTGAAGGATGCGTTTAGACCTGAAGGATAGCTCAAGTCAGTAGAGGATGACTCTTAATCCCAGGGCAACCCCCATGTTGGCCAAGAGATTGCAGGGGTTGGGGTGGGCTAGATGCCCCTCAGGGTCCCTTCCCACTCTACAATTCTATGATTCTATTCAACTCTCTTACAGGGGAGGCACAGAATCAACAAGACAAGCAACACAGCTCATAAACGCTCTGATTAAGGATCCCGACAAAGAAATCGATGAACTAATTCCAAAGAACCGTTTGAGAAGCTCTGCGGCCTATCCCAAAACAGGGACGCACGCCAGCACCACGACTACTCACAATTCCGTCGCTGGGAGCAAGGTGACCACTGTCGCAATCTCGTCGTCATCTCAGATGGCTACAGCGCTTTCTGTGCCTGTCCTTCCTCCAGCACCAACACATAAAGCAGTCAAGAACCCAGTGAATAACGTGCGGCCTGGATTTCCAGTTTCTCTGCCGTTGGCGTACCCTCCTCCCCAGTTTGCACACGCGCTGCTTGCTGCTCAGACTTTCCAGCAGATCCGTCCGCCGAGGTTACCCATGACCCACTTTGGAGGAACTTTTCCGCCGCCTCAGTCCACCTGGGGTCCTTTCCCAGTTCGGCCTCTGAGCCCTGCAAGAGCTACTAACTCACCTAAGCCTCACACGGTGCCTCGCCATAACAATCAGAACAGCAGCGGTTCTCAGGTGAATTCAGTGGGTTCGTCGGCTCCCAGCCCAACAGCTACCACAAGTCCCGCCGTGTCTGCTGTGCCTGTTCCTCCTGCAAATGGCAGCCCCAGCTCACCTTCCGTCCGAAGGCAACTATTTGTCACCGTGGTCAAGACATCCAGCACCACCACGACCACAATTGCAACCACGGCCAGCAACAACAGCACAACGCCCACCAACGCCACATACCCTTTTCCTACTGCCAAAGAGCACCACCCTGTGTCGTCCACTTCCTCCCCTTCACCGCCAGCCCAGCCAGCCAGGGTTTCCAGAAGCAGTCCTTCCGAATGTGTCGCAAGTTCTCCGAGCAAAGGGGCGCCCGCCTCGGACCAGGATGGGAGTAGCCCCCCAGTAGCGGAAGCAGCAAATCTGACCAGCAACAGGCAGGCGAATAGCGGCTCTGCTGGGATTCCCTCGGAGCATCTTGCTCAGCCTCAGTCACTCGGGTCTGTTTCCCAGGAAGCAAGGCCACCTTTGCAGCAGCCTCAGGTTCAGTCACCAGATCCGCGAATGGCCGTGCCTCCAAACTTAGTAGCTGCGAGTTCTGCTGCCCCAGTAGTTGTGCCTGCTAGTACGCCAGCGAACTATCTCTTGCCTCAGGCATCGGCGGGACCTGCTCAGCCATCTCCGCCAGCTAAAATGGAAAGCCCCGCAATCAGGCTGCCATCCCATGGGGCAAACCCCGTGCACAAGAATTCCGCTCCTGTTCAGAGTTCTTCAGTTGCCGTCCTCAATATCAGCCACATCAAAAGACCCCACAGTGTTCCTTCTTCAGTGCAACTCCCTTCTACCTTAAGTACGCAAAGTGTCTCTCAAAATTCTGTCCATCCGGCAAACAAGCCCATGGCTCCAAATTTCAGTGCTGCTTTGCCCTTTGGGCCCTTCAGCACACTGTTTGAGAACGGCCCTGCCTCTGCTCATGCCTTCTGGGGTGGATCTGTCTTGTCGTCTCAGGCAGCGCCGGAATCCATTCTGTCTGGGAAGTCTTCATTTCTGCCAAACTCGGATCCCTTGCACCAGTTAGATACTTCCAAAGCCCCAGGTTTTAGGCCCCCACTTCAGAGACCAGCTCCGAGTCCCTCAGGTGAATATTTCTGTATATTCCACATGGATAAAGTGATCTTCGGGTCTGATTGTTCCAGCTGTGTGTGTGTGCAGTTGGGCGGGGTGGGGTGGGTTTTTTTGCCCCAACATGCATATCTTTACACTTAACCCTTGAGCCTCATCTGCTGTTTTGCTGTCCATTCATTGTCTTGGTTTCCTTGGTAAATTGGGTCACATCACTGCTGACTCTAGTCCAGTTATGAACAAGTTAAATAGCACCAGTCCCAATACTGATCCTTAGGAGATTTCCATGCTTCCTTTTTCTCTTTCCATTACCAGTTACTAATCCATAGGAAAACCACGATGTTCTAAATTTATTCAGGGGAATTTGGTAAGGGATTTTGTCAAAAGCTTTTTGAAAATCCAGGTACAGTGGTACCTCTACTTACGAATTGAATGTGTTCCGAATGCACATTCGTGAGTAGAAAAAAATTGTAAGTCGAATCCCATAGGAATGCATTGGGAGAAAAAATTCGTAAGTAGAAGCAACCCTATCAAAAAATTCGTAAGTAGAAAAAATCCTATCTAAACCACATCCAAGATGGCGGATGGAGCTCCATTCGTAAGTAGAGTTATTCCTAAGTAGAGGTACCACTGTATATAATGTTGACTGGATCACATCTATTCATATGCTTGTTAACATTCTCAAAGTAAAAGATTGGCATGGTAGAACTTCCCTTTATACAAGGCATGCTGTGATTCTTCCCCAGAAAGGCTTGTTGTTCTGTAAGCTTCATAATTCTATGGTTTTTTAAAATAATGATTTATTTTCCCCAATTTAACCAAAACAGTTGCTAGGTTAACCGACAGAATTTTGGATGCCAACTGGAGCAGGTGACTTGTTTGAGATTTTTCAGTTTCCCCGAGACCTTGCCTTGTCACTTCTTTTTGATTCAGTTCTTCAGATGCTAGATTTTGGTCCAGACATGGGTAATCCCATTGAGGATCATCTGCAGTGAAAATAGATGGAGGAATGAACTGGGAGATAGTAGAAGCATTCTTTGCATCTTACAAGAATTGATTCAGATTGTGCAATCTCCTATCTATACTCCTCCATGGCCAGAATGCAGTTACCACATTCCAGGATAGTCCCTTCTCTTGGTTGAAAGACGGGGTGAGCTCTGTAGACCAGTGTAGCCCAGTTTGGTAGGAGGGGGGCGGGGAGAAGCCCTGGTCACCTGGAGACCCTTGAGCTTCCCATCTTCTTCTGACTTTTGATTTCCCCTGCACCCCCACTTTTTTCCAACCCTTTAAAACCATCCCTTCCCTTTCTACACACTTCCACAGTCAAAGATGCATTTTTATTTTTGTAGAGAATCTGGGATGGAATTCTCGGAGTCAGCTGCTCTGCACGTAGCTGGGAGGCTTGGCATAGAAAATTTGTCTCCACCTCTTCTGACTGAGAGTGGGCAGCAAGGGCTCATCAATCCAACAAATTGGCTGCTGAGTGGTTCCTGTCTCCTGTAGCCCAGTTGGAAACAGTAGCACCACTTGCTCTACTGTCCTTTCCCCCTACATCTGCCATACAAACAATATTAAGAGATTTTGACAGATGCCTTGATTTTGGCTTGCATAACATATTTTCTCTAAAACATAGGCAGTTTTACTACTTTATAGAGCAACTCGATACTGGCAAAAGAGGCTTCAGTGTAGAATGAATGGGGAAAACAAATGGAAATGGGTGTGGGTGTGAATTAAAAATGAGAACAAAATTATAACCCATTGGTGCTATGCTTCATGAGAGGATAAGGCAGATGTTTTATTTGTTTGAAAGTATGCCGGAGGTGTAATTTTCAAAGAGATGATTTTAAATGTGTGTTACTGAGCATCTTGTTTAATTTCAAATAGAACCACTGATTCATTGAGATATATTTGAATGGTCAAACCATAAGAATACAATATTATAAGGAAGCACATAGTCTCAGGAATCAGTGCCATAAAAACATCTGTTAGAGAAAAGCAGTCTGGAACAAATTAGTTTTCCAGGCTTCATAGAAGAGAATCATAACTATTTTAGTCCAAAATGGAAGCAAGCTGTACAAGATGCAAAAGTTAGTTCCTTCCCTACACCTCCTGCTTTGAATGCTGCTATTTTCCCAGAAAGTACTGACATTTTGCACATCATTCCATAGGTATTGTCAGTATGGATTCACCATATGGTTCTGTAACACCACCTTCTGCGCACTTGGGTACCTTCGGCTCAAACCTTTCAAACAGTCAAGTATATGCACCAGGAACAGCCCTTGGGGGAGCACCGGCAGCTGCTAATTTTAACAGACAGCATTTTTCTCCACTGAACCTATTGCCTCCATGTTCCTCTGCATCAAATGGTAAGCTGTTAAAAAAAACAACCACACTTATTTTGTTGCTGTAATATAACTCTGGGTGTTCCAACTTTATTTTTGAACTCCTGAATTGGATGCCGCAGAGAAGAATGGGTTGGTTGCCTTCTCGGGGAGATCTACTCCGCTTTGTTCCAAGTACGTTTTTATCATCATCATCATCATTTGTTATTTGTACCCCACCCATCTGGCTGGGTCTCCCCAGCCACTCTGGGCGGCTGCCAACAAAGATAAAAAATACATTAAAATGTCACACATTAAAAACTTCCCTAAACAGGGCTGCCTTCAGATGTCTTCTAAATGTCAGGTAGTTGTTTATCTCTTTGACATCTGATGGGAGGGCATTCCACAGGGCGGGCGCCACTACCAAGAAGGCTCTCTGCCTGGTTCCCTGTAGCTTTGCTTCTCACAGTGAGGGAACTGCCAGAAGGCCCTCGGCACTGGATCTCAGTGTCCGGGCAGAACGATGTGGGTGGAGACGCTCCTTCATGTATACTGGACTGAGGCCATTTAGGGCTTTAAAGGTCAGCACCAAAACTTTCAATTGTGCTCGGAAACATACTGGGAGCCAATGTACGGTAGGTCTTTAAAGACCGGTGTTATGCGGTCTCGGCGGCCACTCCCAGTCACCAGTCTAGCTGCCACATTCTGGATTAGTTGTAGTTTCTGGGTCACCTTCCAAGGTAGCCCCACATAGAGCACATTGCAGTAGTCCAAGCAGGAGATAACTAGAGCATGCACCACTCTGGCGAGACAGTCCGCAGGCAGGCAGGGTCTCAGCCTGCGTACCAGATGGAGCTGGTAGACAGCTGTTCTGGACACAGAATTGACCTGCGCCTCCATGGGCAGCTGTGAGTCCAAAATGACTCCCAGGCTGCGCACCTGGTCCTTCAGGGGCACAGTTACCCCATTCAGGACCAGGGAGTCCTCCACACCTGCCTGCCTCCTGTCTCCCAAAAACAGTACTTCTGTCTTGTCAGGATTCAACCACCATCCATCCTCCAACCGCCTCCAGACACTCACACAGGACCTTCACAGCCTTCACTTCTTTCTAATCCATTGCTGTGAAGCTCTAATGCTATGTGCCTAATTATAGACCAAAGTCTGGTGCACTGTAGCTCAGCTGGTGCTGCAGTAGAAAACCATCATCATCATTTGTGTATCACCCTTCATCCAAAGATCACAGGGAGGTTCACAACATAAAAATTCAAAATGAGAACACAAAATGCATACCGGTAGTAAGCAAAAAGACACAAACATGTTTAAAAGGCCATAGAATTTTAATCAGCCAAAGCCCTGATTGTACAGAAATATTTTTGCCTGGTGTCTAAATATATGTAATGAAGGTGCCAGGCAAGCTGCCTTGGGGAAAGCATTCCACAAACGGGGAGCCAATATGGAAAAGGCCTGTTCTCATGTCGCCACCCTCCTGACCTCTTGTGAACAAGGGCCTGAGATGCTTACTGCAGGTTCCGGGTCAGTTAATAATAATAATAATAACATTGCAGATCTGATGTGCAAACCCAAGCTCATGAATTTCACGTATCTGAAGAAGTGTGCATGCACACGAAAGCTCATACCAATGACAAACTCAGTTGGTCTCTAAGGTGCTACTGGAAGGATTTTTTTTATTTGCTGTTTTAATAAGTCATGAAATTTTCTGAGCCTGCATTGCTACTTCTGCTGAGACTGGTGTAGAGAGAGTATTTTTGAATGCAGCCATATTGCCTTTAAATACTAGGACGGATGTCTGTAACTTGTTTAAATATTTATTTTCCTCTAGAACCACCTGCTCAGCCAGTGTCTGCTGGAGTCAGAGCACCATCTCCAACCCCTTCATCTGTTTCCCTGGGGTCAGAAAAACCCAGCAATGTCTCTCAGGACAGAAAGGTCCCTGTCCCAATTGGAACAGAGCGTTCTGCACGTATCAGACAAACTGGAACGTCTACACCTTCTGTTATAGGGAGCAACTTGGCCACTCCAGTGGGGCACAGTGGTATATGGTCTTTTGAAGGGATAGGAGGAAACCAAGCTGGTATGTATTGCCCCTGAACAGACATACTTATTTATCATCATCTGATTTTCTATTGTGGTTGTTTAGTCGTGTCCGACTCTTTGTGACTCCATGGACCAGAGCACACCAGGCACTCCTGTCTTCCACTGCCTCCCGCAGTTTGGTCAGACTCATGTTGGTAGCTTCGAGAACACTGATTTTCTATTAGAGGAGAGCTAAGACAATTGATTAGGTAAAGGTACCCCTGACCGTTAGGTCCAGTCGCAGACGACTCTGGGGTTGCGCGCTCATCTCGCTCTATAGGCCGAAGAAGCCGGCATTTGTCTGCAGACAGCTTCCGGGTCATGTGGCGAACCAGAGCAATGCACGGAAACACCATTTACCTTCCCGCCAGAGTGGTACCTATTTATTTACTTGCACTTGATGTGCTTTCGAACTGCTAGGTGGGCAGGAGCTGGGACCGAACAATGGGAGCTCACCCTGTCGTTGGGATTCGAACCGCTGACCTTCCGATCGGCAAGCCCTAGGCTCTGTGGTTTAGACCAGAGCGCCACCTGCATCCTAATTGTCCTAAAAAGACAATTGATTAGGACAACTTAAAATGCAGAAATAACATTCTCACTACAAATGGTAGCCTTGACAAATCTGCATTGCAGCATTGTTCATGAATTGACTAATGTTCACAAATTATTTAATCCTGCTTTAAGAACATAATTTCTTTTTAGTCTCACCATGAAGTATTAGCTGCCACTAAGTATCCCTTACCTTACCGATGACCAATCTGGCTCTGTACTTCTTGTTTAGATGGTTCTGCCAAGTGTACAGGACTCTAACTGCTACTTCCACAACTGAATAATTTAGGTTAAAGTGTGCTACTAACGGATAATACCCACTTCTTTCTTGCTAGATAAAGTAGATTGGTGCCACAGTGGAATGGGGAACCATATGATTCACAGACCAATGTCTGATCCAGGCGTATTCTCCCAACATCAAACAATGGAGAGAGACAGCACAGGAATTGTAACTCCTTCCGGTACATTCCATCAGCATGTCCCTGCTGGATACATGGACTTCCCTAAAGTTGGGGTAACGATCCAAATGTTGTTGTTGTTTTTTGCTATAAACTCAGACATAGAAGCTTTCTAATATGCATATCCTGTTTAAAAGCTACATCATACATTATTTTTTGTATCGGATTCTGCATTACCTTTGTCATTCCGTTTTAGTAGTTTTTGGTGGGCCTTGTATTATAAACCTCTTTATAGCCAGAGGGTGAGCAAGTATCAGTTTGCCTGTGTGGTACACTGACTGTTCCTAGTTACTTCCTTAAATGGACCAGGAGCAGCACTTGAGCTTCCTGGGAGCCACATTTTGGCCACCTTTACACACGCAGAACTATTAATTCAAAACTATGCAAACAAAATCATTTCACAGAGAAGTTGTGAAACAAATTTCTTTGGCAGATTAAGTATGTTGATTTTATAATTTGGATGAAAACACACACCCTTTTCGAAATTTGAGAGATAAAATGATGTTTATTGTGACTGTAGAAATATAAAGTATGTTGAGCAACTAGCTCTTTTCCCCCTTACAGGGCATGCCTTTCTCAGTGTATGGGAACGCAATGATTCCTCCTGTCGCACCCATTGCAGATGGTACTGGAGGGCCTATATTCAATGGACCTCACGCTGCTGACCCATCTTGGAACTCACTTATAAAGATGGTTTCAAATTCCACAGAGAATAATGGCCCTCAGACGGTAAGCTTAGGGGTCGCATAGTCAATGTGCTAATAACTTCCAAACTACAACATTACTATTCCACCTCCTTTTCCAAGTTAAAAGTGTTGATTGGCTAGGGGGGAAAATTAGGTATAACAGGACCCCAGCAGAGATTTAAAATGGTAAAATACGCAGCGAAGTAAAGCGTGGAAATATAGGCTGTTAGACCTTTAAAATATGCCCTTGTGAGTCCCAGCATAGGAAAAGACCTCACGCTTGGTAATTTAAAAACGGGTTTACTTACAAACTCTTCAATTGTCTGTTTCCTGTACTTTTCCATACATTAGTCAGAAAAAAGATGCACAGGCAGTAAAACTTGGTTTAGTTCCAAAGTGAAGAAAGTTCCTAAATTATTGGTATAGGAACTCAAGAGCGGCTTGTTGGAGCCATGTGGCTGGAAGCAGCAGCTCAGAGCTCCTCAGAGTTCACATGTAGACAGAAGGGGAACATTAGGCTTGACTACCTTCCTCCCAAGGTGAGGAGAAGTGACCTAGTTAAGCCTGGCAGAACAGCTTACTCTATGGCATTAACCCCTTCATGCATTAATTAAGCTTAAGCATGTTATATAATAATAATAATAATAATAATAATAATAATAATAATAATAATAATAATAATTTATTATTTATACCCCGCCCATCTGGCTGGGCTTCCCCAGCCACTCTGGGCGGCTTACAACAGAAAAATGAAATAAAATAATTAAACATTAAAAGCCTGTTTTTAATGTTGCTTGAATGAGACTGACTATTCCGCAAAAGGGGGTACTTGGCTTTTCGTTTACTGTAATGTCTGACCATGACCCTGCCACATATTTAGGTGGCCCAGTATCCAACATGGCATTGTTACTAATTATACAACAGGTATGCAACCCTAGTGCTGAGTTGTGGATGAGTTTTTTGAGCAGAGGTGGCATTTAAATTGCCATCTGTCTCTGCAGTCAGAGGCAATAGGCTTAATACTGATTGCTTGGAATCACAAGTCGGGAACATGCTGTTGCCCTCAGGTCCTGCTTGCAGAATTCCCTTTGGCATCTGTTTAACAGGATGCTGGACTTAGATCACTGCACTGACATCCTGAAGGTGCATTAAAGCAGCTCAGTTTTGTGCTGTTCATTAATCTGATCATGGTAACAGCTGAGTTCCCATGGAATTTTGGCCTCTTTCTTTTTGCAGAAAATGATGTTGAAGAAGAAAAGAACGGAGTTTTGTAGGACAGCAAAGCCCCATCGTCTATGTCCTAGCACTCCACACTCCCTTTGTTTTACAAGCCTTTAGCAAGCACATTCCCTAAGTTGTGACAAGTTTTACGTCCCCCTTTTGCTTTGGAAATGAAAGAAGTGATAAGTGCGTGTCACATAGTGGTGGCAATAGTATTATAATCGCCATGACTACTACTGCTGTTAGTACGGCTGCTGCTTTATATTCCACTGAATGCCGAAATAGGCTTCTAGGCAGTTTACAAGTCTAGTTGTACGCATGCTAAGATTATTTCACACATGGTTAAAAATAAAAGTAAATTGAGATGCATGCAGTAGTTTGTTCTTGAAATACCGAGCCAGGCAGTATAAAACCCTATTGCAATCCATTTTTATACCTATGTGAAACTGCTGGTTCTGCATAGCTTAACCACGCTGCTCTTCTTCTTCAGGTATGGACTGGAACGTGGACACCCCATATGAACAGTGTGCATATGAACCAGCTGGGTTGAGGGGGGGGGAGTCTCTTCGGATAGCCCAGAGATTTCCTTTCGGCTTGGAGGAGAATGCAAATGGCAGCACCCGTTTTCCTCGTCTCTCAGATCATTCTTCTGATAGGTTGGACTGATGTAGGCTTTTGCAGAGGAGCATACTAACTGACCCTTTTCTGTGAACATTGTGACTGCCCATTCCCCGCCGTCATATGGTTCCACTTAGCCTCTCTTAGTTTCATTTTCTTTCCCCTTTGATTATTATTAATTTTTTGGGACATAACTTTCTGTTGAAGCTGTTCTTTGGCTGGTTGGTTTTTAGTACTGTAAGCTGCTTCTGGGCATACACAGAAATTTAGCAAAATTATGTAAACTTGATCCCGAAGTTTTAGAATGGCAAATAAATGTACAATTGTTTACATAACAGAAATGGCTACGCAGAAAGTAATTTTTTTTCAGTATGTCAGGCTCTACTTAATGTGACAGATGTATCTACATATACAGCAGTCTGGATGTTTCCTTCATACATTAAACTATTAATAAGCATAACTTTTTTTCTACTTGTGTAATTTTAAATACAGCATAAAATTGGGCATTATTTGTGGGGTGCCCCACAGTTTTATACTATGGAATTTTACATCGATTCAGTATTGTTTTGTTTAATTTTGTAACAGAAATATGAGGAATTAGTTCACCCGCTCCTTTGTAGACATTGAGCAACACAACACACAAACACAAATCTCTCATCTAAACTACTGTTAGGCGCTTTCTAAGCTATTTTTTCCCCTTCCTCAATAAGCTTTGCTGTTCTTTTAAGTGATTTTGCAGCTCCGCAGAGGTCTCCTCTCCTCCAAAGGTGGGTTTATGTGAATGATGCCCTAAGGTAGGTTTGAGCAAAGTCCTCCATTGCTTTCTCTTGTCATCCATCCTTGTTGCCATATGGCCTTTTACAGATAGCTCCCCCTGGAGGAGGAGGTGCATAGTTTGGGGGTACCTCTTGATCCCATTGCTGTCACTCAAGGCCCACGTGACCAACTGCAACCTTTCTAGAACAGGTGTAGCCTGGCTACAGTGGTCCATGCTTTGATAACACATGCTGGATTACTGCATAATGTATTATGTGTGGGGCTGCCCCTGCAAACTGTGCAGAAGCCATGTCTATATAAGCTGCCTATGTGCTAGCAAGCCCAGTTCAAGGTGCTGGTGCTTACCTATAGAGCCCTAAACCACTCGGAGCCCAGATTTCAACTTTCCTGAATATTCAGATGGTCAGAGGAGAGGCCCTTCACTGTGTTCCATCTATAGGAGGACGACACTATGCATGCACAAAAGAGAGGGCCTTCTCGGTGGCGGCACCCTGACTTTGAAATTCTCCTGCAAGGGTGGTAGCACCGACACAGGATTCTTTCTGGCAACAGGTTCAAATGATTCTATTTGCCCAGGCATTTAAAATGCTTGCTTTCAGCTGGCTGAATAGTTCTTTTCCTCTCGATTTTGTTGCTTTTTCCTTTAATTTATGTCTTAATACTGCGTTGTGGATTTTAAATTCTTATGCGTCCTGCCCCTAAAATCTATTTTGGATGCAAGTGAGTTTCACTAGTTCTTTAAATAAATACAGTGAAGTGAGCAGCCGTGTATTCAACAACTTGCTGGGTAGCCATAAGCAACTAGAGATTCCATGCAGGTGAGTATGGAGTCTGGTGGAGAAGGGACAGCTCTTTCTATTCCTCCCTCCACCTGTCCGCTTGGTTTCTGTGCTAGCCAGAAAAGAAGGTAAATCCCCTTCCTTCACCACAGTGTAGAAGTCAAGCAAGCTGGTGAAGGAGAACTGGACACTTCCAATTTCCCTTGCATGTAAATACAGGCTTGGGGCAGATTGAGTGGACAAGACCCCAGGCTATTGTACTCTTAGCAGGCTAGTGAAATGTTTTGCAGGCTAGCGACTTTTGAAGACTGGATGAACATATCAGCAGCGTCATCTGCTGATAGAACTTCACTATCGGGCATGTCCCAAATACAAGCATTATTCGGAAGACGTTGGGCTATTAGGCCAAGAAAAATCTATTCTGAAATGAAACTGCTTTACAAGATTCCAATCTAAGATGAATAAGGTGGCCATCTTTAGTTACTTGCATCACCTAGAAAGCTGGATGGCATGAAAGCATCAGCATTCCAATTAAGAAAGAAGCTGTTTAGCTCTAGAGGAGATTTTAGAAGTGCCTGCGGCAGCTGGTGACACCCAATTATCGTAACGGAAGACCCTACATATAACTGATATGTCTGTGAATGTGTGATGTGTATTTTAAAATTTATAAACTGATCTATTAATCATGTTTAGTATTGCATGTTAGGATACAAACAGTCCATTGTCTCTTTCCTTTGCAAGTTTGAAGAAAGTCAACTGAAAGTCTGTTTTAATGTTACCCTGGCACTCAAATTAGCCCTTTCTCATACAGAGGTAGTGGCTCTAACTCAAGATTTGGATGAATGGAAATCTCAGATTACCTAGACCAGCTCAATTTCTCAGCTACAAAACTCAAGCTCTAAAATGATTGCTTCACCTGTAAAGCCAGCAAGAACAATTCTTTTCCCAAAGAACCCTGCAGCCTTCTGAATGCAACTTCAAAGATGTTGAGAGGCTTGTGAATAAATACCAGTTCATCTGTGTACACGCCCTCTGTTGGTGCTCTTAAAATAAAATAAAAAATAACTTCTCCATTGTCATGTACTATTCCTACTGATATGTCTGAAATTGGTTGAAGCAAAATGAATGCCTAACCTAACCAAACAGCCACTGGTGGAAAGGAGAGGGAGAGAAATGAATTTTCAGCACTTTACTATGTAGGAGGGGGGGGAGTAATGCTATTCAAATATTTTATATAACACCACTCCCCTTTAGTGTATGCAAAATGCCTCTCCACAGCTAACTAGGATTATTTTTGCTCACATGATATAATCCTTCAGTGGAGTAGATGCTGAGTATTTATTACAACAAACTATATTGTCAGAATCAGCTGAGCTTAATTTTTTAGGGTGTGGTTTCTTATTAAAGCTATCTGTATTTTATTGACTTGAAAGCAAAACTGTTAATAGGGGAACAACACCCCTTGTTTCCTGGATGAGGCTCGTTGAACAAAATATTTGGGGTGGGGTGGGGGTGTGATAGAAGTCTGTATTAGCAACATTTTTGGAACACTTTTTTATATTTCAAATGTAATGCGTACTTGACCAATAAAAACAAGGAACATCCTCTTCTGAGACCTTCTAGGTCTTCTCTATTTTTAAAAACATATTCTTTTTTTAACATACAAGAACATACAAGCAGAATCCCCCCCCCCGTGTGATTTAGGGCTGATGTATATTTTTATTTTGTTTTGTTTTGGTTATGAAAGAGGAGCCCTACATTCACTCCTTAAAATCTCAGCACGCTAAATGTGGTTGAACGTGCTTCATAAACCCACCCAGGCACTTTAAAATCCTAATGCGCGGAAGTGCATTTCAGACCACATGCTGTTTTCTCTGTACCTAAGGGACTTGAGCATGACTGGATGAGTTTTTAGCTTTCTCCATTTTGAATGGCAGACAGAAACATACCACAAACTGCAGAGGCTCTGGTATCGGGGCTGAGAGCCTGCTGTTCACGAAACCCAAGTCAAAACCTCCCTTGGGCTCTTGGAAGGAGTTGCAAGAGTTCTTTCGAGCCAAATCCATGATGTGTTCTTAAAGTTTCCACTTTTACGTTTCCAATGTTAACCTCTTATTAACCGCTGCTCAACACAATTCATAGCAGGGGAGAACCACGTGAAGTAATACTATTTATACAGACTAATTAAAGGGTTCCGATGGCCTACATTATATGAGAACCATCTCACGAAAGTTGTATAACACATGCTGGCATTCCACATGCATTCCCTGGCATCCTTCCCTGCACATCACTGGCAGAAGCTGAGGAGCAGCCGTATTGCGATTCTTGAGATCCCATCATTTGCCTCCCCTGCCTAGCTGACTGGTGACAGGTACTTAAGATTTTTTTCCAGTGCCAGTCAGCAGGACACTGGGAGTATTGCAATATCAACATGCCAGAATGGGAAGCTTCAACTTCCTCACCCCTGCTTGCTGAGATGGGAGGAAAGGCTGTATTTTGAGAGCTGGGTAGTTTGTCCACCTCTGGTCCCATAGCTGCCAAGTACCCCATTTTTCGCAGAAAACCTCCGTATTTAAACCCGTTTCCCGCTGTTATCCCGAATAGAGAATAATCCCGCAAATCCCCTGGATTTCCTACCTGCCAGGGAGGCTCCTGCGCATGTCTGGACATGCGCAGAACTGATTTCGGATGCCGCTCTGCCCATGTCTGGGCACTGAGAGTTGCTTCTACGCATGTCCAGACGTGTGTAGAAGCAACTTCCGGTGCCGCACCGCTGCTGATCTCGGATTTTTCTTACCGGGAGTTGGAGGTTATGCTTTGGTCGCCACCCTGCACTCAGCTTTTTCCTGTGGTTCCTAGAAGCAAGCAAAGATGTTTATTCGGCTGTACGCCCATCATAAAACACAACAAAACAAATCAAATAAAAACCGCAGACTCGTAAAAACCACAGATAATATAACACAATTCACAGCTCACAAGGACAAATATTAACAATTCAAAAAACATATCTTGAAGGTTTAAGATTAAGATTAAAAATTTAGGCGCTAAACTAAAATCAATATCTGATGTGGTTCCTAGAAACTGTCGGTATGTGACAGCAGCCACACCCTGGGAACAGCTTCAACCAGCCAGCTAAACCCGGTGAGGTTAGTTGATGGGTCTTAAACCTTTGGTGAGTTAGGGACATGCAAAGACAGGTTCTTTCAGATTGAGCGAATGAGGCCAAACATGGGTCTGACAGTCAAGCAGGCAGTTTCTGCAGGTGCTGCAGAGGGAAGTGAGGGGCAGGTGGGGCTGAACCTGGGGAGGTGGCCTGTCTAGAAAGAGGGGGGGGGAAACTGATCCCAAACCTCTGCTGCTTTGCGGGATATCAAAAGCCTTTGGAGTAAACCCAACACAAATCCGGAGTGGAGTCCCTAAGACGGATGGCTTCTTACATCCTTCTGACAACTCCTGCAGCCAAGCTGGTGACAAACCTATTTGCTCTGCTTTCCTTTAGACCACATCAGTGAGGACGAGGGGGGGGGTGTCTTTTTGTCTGGCAAGCCCAGGATCTCCAGACACACTGCCTAGGCTTGTGACCCAGGTACAGTGGAACCTCGGTTTATGAACACCTCGGTTTACGAATTTTCGGTTTATGAACGCCGAGGACCCATCTGGAACAGAATAATTCACTTTCCATTACTTTCAGTGGGAAAGTTTGCTTCAGTTTATGACATACCTGCCAAGTTCTGGCCTGAGAAATAAGGGACTGGAGCGGAAGTAGCAGACCGGAAGTAGCGCTGCCGCCATTTTGGAACTGGATGGAGCATGCTCAGAAGTGACTTTTGATGCTGCTCTGCCCTGTTCCAAAATGGCCGTCGCACCAGAAGTCGTGCTGCAGCCATTTTGGAACTGGGCAAAGCAGCATCAAAAGTCACTTCTGAGCATGCTCCGCCCAGTTCCAAAATGGCAGCCACGCCAGAATAAACCGGGGAAAAACAGCCGGAAAAACGGGGGTTTCCCGGGGAATACGGGAGACTTGGCAGCTATGGTTTATGAACAGACTTCCTGAACCAATTACACCCATGCTTCGGGTTAAGTACGCTTCAGGCTGAGTACTCCGCGGACCCATCTGGAACTGATTAATCCACTTTCCATTACTTTCAATGGGAAAGTTCACTTCAGTTTATGAACGCTTCATATTATGAACAGACTTCTGGAACCAATTGTGTTCATAAACCAAGGTACCACTGTACGTCACTTTGTTTAGTCGTTCAGTCGTGTCCGACTCTTCGTGACCCCATGGACCAGAGCACGCCAGGCACTCCTGTCTTCCACTGCCTCCTGCAGTTTGGTCAAACTCATGTTCGTAGCTTCAAGAACACTGTCCAACCACCTCGTCCTCTGTCGTCCCCTTCTCCTTGTGCCCTCCATCTTTCCCAACATCAGGGTCTTTTCCAAGGATTCTTCTCTTCTCATGAGGTGGCCAAAGTATTGGAGCCTCAGCTTCAGGATCTGTCCTTCCAGTGAGCACTCAGGGCTGATTTCCTTCAGAATGGAGAGGTTTGATCTTCTTACAGTCCATGGGACTCTCAAGAGTCTCCTCCAGCACCATGTCACTTGGGAGCTGCTAAAACAGCAGTTTGACTTCACCCCCGGAAATCTACTCTGTTGTCTCTCAAAACAGATGCCAGCAACAATTCCACCCGTGGCATATGGTGAGCTGAGGCTGAGAGAATAACACACACACACCCCAAAAAAGGGGGATTTGTGATGATATTTGAAACGGCAGCTTCCCAGGTTCATTTCAGTTATACTGGTGCAAGAAGCAAGAAGGCGGTTGCAAACCAGCTACAAAGGGTGGTCCATTGGAAAAAGTAAGTTATACTGGGTCATAGTCATAGTCACAGTGATGCTTTTGTTGTAGAGAACGTTTTAATCTTCCCATAAAGAAGACAAGATGGGAAGCCCCCAAGAGAGTGGGGTCCTAAACTACTGTGTAACTTGTCTAGTTTATACGTAAATCCGGCACTGCATGCAATTGGAAGCGAGGGTTGCGAGCAGTTTGGGGCGCTCCAACCGCCGGGCTTGGAGCAGGCGGCGGGGAGGAGCGCGGGGAAGAGAGCCGCGGCGCGCCCTGGGCGCACGCGCTGCGCGGTGACCAAGATGGTGCCCTGCGCCGTCCCTGCGCTCCTGGCTGCTGCTTCGGCCGCGCGCACCTTGCGCGCCCCGCTTCGCCCGGGCCCGCGGCTGTTGCTGTTTTTTCGCGGCTGCTGCGGCAGCGGCGCCGCACGCGCCCTCTGCGCGCCCCGCGGCGGCGACGCCGGCGGTGGCCCCAGAGAGCCCTCCGCGTCCTGGGCCTGGTACGAAGCTTTGTCGACCTCGGCGCCGGTCGCGTGGATGGAGTCGAGCCTGGTGGCGCTGCAGGCCGCGTCCGGGCTGCCCTGGTGGGCCGCTGTGTTTGCCGCCAGCGCCCTCCTGCGCACCGGCGTCACACTCCCGCTCGCCGCCCTGCAGAGCCGCGTCCTCGCCAAGGTGGGCTCTGCGCAGGGGCGCACGGAGAGGGGGTTCCTGAGCATCTGCAGAGGGCTGCCGCGCGCGTCCAGAGTAGGGGGGGGCGCGGGCTGGGTTTCCGGGAACGGAGGGGTGGAACGCGTAAAGGAAGGGAAGAAAAAGTGTAATGTACGGCCTGACTTTCCGTGGCGGGGCTGGGGAGTAGGTCGGTGTGGTCCGCGCGAAATTTAAATAAACAGCAAAGGAAGGACACAAATCCGGCAAAATATTTCGAGTCCGCTAAAGCTTTTTAAATGGTTAGGCCTGTCCATATAGCAATATTTAAAGTTATTTCAATGTGTGTTTTGTGTAAGGACCAGTTTAATATTTTTTGTCCAATTTGGAAATGTTAGGTTAGGTCAGGCATCCCCAAACTTCGGCCCTCCAGCTGTTTTGGACTACAATTCCCATCCTCCCTGACCACTGGTCCTGTTAGCTAGGGATCATGGGAGTTGAAGGCCAAAACATCTGGAGGGCCACAGTTTGGGGGTGCCTGGGTTAGGTTAATTCGTTAAACGTTTTTCTTAAAAGTGCATATATAAAAGCTGCCGCCTTGGAAATGAGCTCTTATAATTTAATATGTTTTTGAGGGGGGAACAGTTTTCTTCCTTAAAAAAAAAGCTTGTGCTTGCCATGTCTTAATCATGGCATGGGGGGTATCTTGGCAGTCCTTTAAGGGTGCAGAATGAAGTGTGGGAGAGAGATGCTTTTCTCTGTCAAATGAATCAGTGCTCTTGACTGCGGTGCTCCTTGCTCAGATCGTCTTCTGTACTGGAATTGGAGGTGTTGGGGGTTTTTTTTTGGCCACTCCATGTAAAATAATAATAATAATAATCTAGTATACACATAGGAAAACGTCATATATATCAGTCGGTAGAGCATGACGCTCTTAATCTCAGGGTTGTGAGTCCAAGCCCCACACTGGGCAACAGATTCCTGCATTGCTGGGGGTTGGACTAGAAGACCTCTTGGTCCCTTCCAAGTCAACAATTCTGTGATTTTATGTCTCATCATCCAGACCATTTAGCATAGCCCTTCAGCTATTGCTCATCCAGATAATTCACAACCTATATTGTCTTTAAGCACTTACTTGGCAACTTTATAACTTGCACTTCTGCATGAGGATACTACTGTTTCTAGCAAAATACTGAGCTGTACTCAGTGGTAAGGTGCATGATTGATTTATTTTCATGCACAAGGCCCCAGATTTAATCCCTGGTATGGCTGTGACGCGGGTGGCGCTGTGGTCTAAACCACAGAGCCTAGGTCTTGCTGATCAGAAGGTTGGCGGTTCGAATCCTCACGATGGGGTGAGCTCCTGTCGCTCGGTCCCAGCTCCTGCCAACCTAGCAGTTCGAAAGCATGTCAAAGTGCAAGTAGATAAATAGGTACCGCTCCGGTGGGAAGGTAAACAGAGTTTCTGTGCGCTGCTCTGGTTCGCCAGAAGCGGCTTACAAGACCACATGACCCAGAAGCTGTCTGTAGACAAGCGCTGGCTCCCTCGGCCAGTAAAGCAAGATGAGCGCCACAACCCCAGAGTCATCCGCGACTGGACTTAAAAGTCAGGAGTTCCTTTACCTTTACCTATGGCTGTGAAGAAGCCCTACCTGAAACCCCAGCCGGCCAGCATAGACAATATTGAGCTAGATAGAGCCATGGTTTGACTTGTACTTATATTGCCCACTTACTGCATTTCTATAGTGATGCTAGTAAGCCTGAGTCTATATTTTGGCAGGTAAGCAAGAGTAAACCATTAATGCTAAGGGAGAGCCCTTTGAGGGACAGTGCTTTTTTTGGGGGGGGGGGAGAGAAGGACTTAACTCGTTTATAACTTAAGCCGTCTGTTTCTTTCCAGCTAGCTGGAAAACTTGCAGCCTGAAATCCACAGCCTAGCCAAGCACCTTCGCTATGAAGTTTCCGTTTGTGCAAAACAACGGAGTTGGTCTGAAAAGGAAGCCAGGTAAGATCATTTTGAACAGCATCTCAGTTCATCCAGCTAGAATAAAATTCTGTGGCATTTAACATTTCACTTGCTCATGGCCACTGCACGCCACCTAGCAGTATACAGTGGTACGTTGGTTCTCAAACTTAATTCGTTCCGGAAGTCCGTTCCAAAACCAAGACACGCTTTCCCATAGAAAGTAATGCAAAACGGATTAATCCATTCCAGACTTTTAACAACAACCCCTAAAACAGCAATTCAACATGGATTTTACTAACGAGACCATTGATCCATAAAATGAAAGCAATAATCAATGTACTGTACTATAAAATAAATAAGACAGTAATGTAGATTATAAAAATTAAAATACTTTCCCCCCCTTACCTGCACTGATGATAGTCATTGTTTGGATGGGGGGCTTTTAGCCATTTCCGCAGTCACACAATCAATCAATCAATCAATCAGTAGCTGAACTGGGTTACACACAGTCACAAAAAACAAATTAACCAAAACCTCAAAAACAAAAATGCCAAATAAATAGCGAAAGCAAAAGTGCCAAACTTAATCCGTTCCAGAAGCCCGTTTGACTTCTGAAATGTTCGAAAACCAAGGCATGGCTTCTGATTGGTGCAGGTGCCCCGGCAACAATAGCTAACAGACACATCGGACATTCGGCTTCTGAGAAACGTTCAAAAACCAGAACACCGGCATTTTGAAACCAAGGTATTTGAGAACCAAGGTACCACTGTACTTGTAAGATTCCCATGTGAATAGTGGTTCTGTGGGGAAGATCTTCCAAGCTTGTCTGCTGGGCGCATGCTGCTTTATGGAAGCGAGGTGTGGGCAACTTACCACCTGTCAGGAATGACACCTCAATACCTCCCACATGTGTTGCACCAGAGGATTTTGGGTACCAAATGGCAGGACAGTCTCAAGCAATGATGTGCTCTCCCAAGCCCACATTCCCAGCATGTTCGCACTCCTGTCTCAGCGACGTCTATGCTGGCTTGGTCTTGTCCACAGAATGGAAGATGGCAGGATCCCCAAGGACGTGCTCTGTGGGGAGCTGGCTTCCGGCACCAGGCCAGCTGGCAGACTCTGTAACTGCATTACAAAGATGTCCGCAAGCGTGATATGAAGGCAGCCGTGTGGGAGCCCCTTGCACATGAACGCAGTCAGTCAGGTTGGGCATCAATAACAGTGACCAGAGGAGGAATGACCGCTGGGAGGAGTGCAGAGAGAAGAAATGCCCTGGTTCATCTGCAGCAGCACAACCAGACACCTTCCTCTGCCCCAGCTGCAACAAAACATGCCTCTCCCTTATCGGTCTCTACAGCCACAGCAGGCGCTGTAACTCTCCAACGGTCTGACTTCATCCCCGAAGGCGCACTCCTCCATTGTCTCCCGAGACAGATGGATGCCCACCAGCATGTGGCGTATAATGCAATGCATGATTGTTCTGTTCCCTTTACTACTGCCCACTTACTACTGCATTTCTACAGTGATTCTAGTAAGCCCCTTTATAAAGTTCAGTGTAACCTCCTCTTCCCTCACTTCTGTTTCCCTCTGCCCACCCAGGTTCCATTTCAAGAAGAATCTGAAAAGGATTGTTTCCGAGTTGTACGTGCGAGATAACTGCCACCCTTTTAAGGCCAGCTTGCTCATATGGATTCAGATCCCAATGTGGGTCTTCGTTTCCATGGCTTTGCGCAACTTCAGCATGGGTAGAGCAGCTGCTGATGGTAAGGCTTTTAAACTGGTGTCGTGAAATGTTCGGAAGTCGTTCTTCAAAGAAACAGGAAAAAGGTGCTTGTAGCTTTAAAGAAGTTTCCTTTAAAGATTGGGAGTGACGCTCTTGGCTGATCGGTTACAGCTGGGGATGGAAATAAAAAGGAGCAAGTTTCCCTGCACAGGGAAAGAGGACCCACACGTTGTGAGTTTATACTAGGCATAGGCAAACTCCAGCCCTCCAGATGTTTGGGACTACAATTCCCATCATCCCTGACCACTGGCTCTGTGAGCTAGGGATGATGGGAGTTGTAGTCCCAAACATCTGGACGGCTGGAGTTTGCCTATGCCTGGTTTATACCATGGTGAAAAGATGTATGTACAGTGGTACCTCGACTTACAAAGGCGATCCGTTCCACAGCGCTCTTCATAAGTCGAAACCTTCGGATTCGAAACGTCCATTTTGCGCGTGCACGAAGTGCGGTTTTGCGCTTCGCGCAGCCTGCATGCGCCGCTTCTGCGCAGCCGCAGCCCGCGTGCGCGGTGAAGATACGAAGTCGGCAAACCCGGAAGTATTTCTGAAACCTTCAGAAGTCGAGGCATTTGGAAGTCAAGTTACCAGTGTAAATAGTTTTGTATATAGTCGAAACTAAAACGCTTGTGAACCAGCCAAGAAATAGAATAACTCTTGACTGAGCATTTTGTACATGTCTCGTAGTCTCTTGCTGTCTGCCGCCAGGAAGAAGCTCTGCTACGAGCTGTTTAAAGCGGTTTTACAGAGGAGCCACCACACCAGCAGAAAGCGCAGTCGAAGTGGGTGGGCAGCAACCTCCAATATAAAATCTACGCTTGTTTCCCCAAACCCTATTTCTCATCCCTTGGCTTAATTGAATGTGTCTCCTTTTCCGCGCTTGGTTAGCTGTTCAACAGCATGAACTGTTGAAGGGACTCCTTAGCTACGGCTGCCACCTTGACTTTCTGGGTGCAGGGATTGATCTAGTGATTGCTAATCTGAATCCCAGTTGTGATGTATAGAAGTGAGAGCTGGACCATAAAGAAGGCTGATCGCCAAAGAATGGATGCTTTTGAATTATGGTGCTGGAGGAGACTCTTGAGCAGGCACCCCCAAACTGCGGCCCTCCAGATGTTTTGGCCTACAACTCCCATGATCCCTAGCTAACAGGACCAGTGGTCAGGGATGATGGGAATTGTAGTCCAAAACATCTGGAGGGCCGAAGTTTGGGGATGCCTGCTCTTGAGAGTCCCATGGACTGCAAGAATATCAAACCTATCCATTCTGAAGGAAATCAGTCCTGAGTGCTCCCTGGAAGGACAGATCCTGAAGCTGAGGCTCCAATACTTTGGCCACCTCATGAGAAGAGAAGACTCCCTGGAAAAGACCCTGATGTTGGGAAAGATGGAGGGCACAAAGAGAAGGGGACAACAGAGGACGAGATGGTTGGACAGTGTTCTTGAAGCTACAAACATGAGTTTAACCAAACTGTGGGAGGCAGTGGAAGACAGGAGTGCCTGGCATGCTATGGTCCATGGGGTCACGAAGAGTCGGACACGACCAAACAACAACTATCTGAATCGTGGAGGAGGAGAAAGGTTACGTTCCAGAAGTTGTCAGTCATTTATCCAAGATCTGCCAACAATGTTTTCTTGTCTGGATTCAGCCTTGTCTGTCCTCAACCTTATCCACTAAAGTGATGGATGTTTAAGGTAACAAAACGCGGCAACCATGTGTGTGCTTTTTCAACAGGGTTCTTAATTCAAGAGCAACTTTCCACAGGAGGTGTCCTCTGGTTTCTGGACCTCACTGTACCTGACTCAACTTGGATTCTGCCAATCGCTCTTGGGCTCCTCAATCTGCTGATAGTGGAGGTATGGAAGGGTGACTCTGGGACCACCATCAAACCACATCTGCAGCTATTTGGAAAACTTGCAATTTACTATGCAGTGGTACCTTGGTTCTCAAACTGAATCCGTTCTGGAGGTCTGTTCCAAAACCAAAGTATTCCCAAACCAAGGCGCGCTTTCCCATAGGAAGTAATGCAAAATGGCTTAATCCATTCCAGACTTATAAAAACAACCCCTAAAACAGCAATTTAACATGAATTTTACTATCTTTTTTAAAAAAAATAATTTTTATTAAGTTTTCCCAATAAACAAAAAACAACAAAAATAATAATAATTACATTCCATCTTATATTCACCCATCTCAGTTCATTTCGCTCTGCCGAGTTGTGACTTCCCTCCCTCCCGTCATTCGGCTTTATTTCTCACTCTTATCTCATAGTTCCTTTTTACAAACATGGATAGATTAAGTTCGTAGGATTTATTTCAGTCCCGCAAGTGTCCTTAAACTTCTATAATTTTTCTCCATATAGTCAATGAATTTACTCCATTCCTTCTGGAACTTTGTCTCTCCCTGGTTTCGGATCCCGCAAGTCAACTTTGCCAGTTCTGCATAATCCATCATTTTCGTCTGCCGCTCCTCAATCGTCGGTATCTCCTGTAATTTCCATTTTTGGGCTAATAAAGTCCTCGCCGCAGTTGTAGCATACATAAATAGTCTCTGATCTCCCTTTGCTATTTCCTCTCCCATTAGACCCAATAAAAAAGCTTCGGGTTTTTTGGGAAAGGTGTACTTAAACATCTTTTTCAACTCATTGTATATCATTTCCCAAAATCCTTTTACTTTCTCGCATGCCCACCACATATGATACTATTCACCATCTTTATCTTTACATTTCCAGCATGTTTTACTACTCATTCTATACATTTTAGCTAATTTTACTGGTGTTAAGTACCATCTGTACATCATTTTCATTACATTTTCTTTCAAAGCGGTACATGCAGTAAATTTCAATGTTTCATTTCATAATTTCAACCACGCGTCATATTCAATGTTATACCCAAAATCTCTTGCTATGAATTTTACTATCTAATGAGACGATTGATCCATAAAATGAAAACAATAAACAATGTACTGCAGTCACACAATCAATCAATCAATCAATAAATTGCTAGATTGGGTTCCACACAGTCACAAAAACAAAACATAAAAACCACAAAAACGCAAAATAAATAGCAAAAACGGACAGACCTCAGTGTAACACTCAAATCGGAGCATGTTTGGCTTCCGAAAAAAGTTCGCAAACTGGAACACTTCTGGGTTTGCAGTGTTTGGGTTCCAACTTCTTTGAGTACCAAGCCATTTGAGAACCAAGGTACCACTGTATTGTAAATAGAATAGCACAGCAGTTTGTCAGCAGAGACAGATAAGCAAACACTGTAATGGCATTTAATTTCTGCTTTGGAATAGCAGGGCTATACTTCTTGAAACCAAAAAACGTTCCAGTTAACTTTAGACTGTTAGATACAGTTTTTAAAGGAGGTGGGAAGCTTGATATATAAAGCAGATTGCTGGTCACACTGGGAGTTCTCGCGCTTTAAACCTGGGAAGGACTTTAAATCATAGTTCATAACTTACGTTGACCTGTACGCACCAGTTCCTGAGTTGCATATTTGCCTCGACGACGCTCCAGCTGACATTTTGTTCTCCAAATTTCTTACAAGTGAAATTTGTCTCTCCAGATTTTTGCTTTGCGAAAAACTGAACTGTCCCGGCTTCAGAGGTATACCACTAACTTCTTTCGAGGTGTCTCGGTGCTTATGATCCCAGTAGCTGCAACCGTGCCATCAGTAAGTAACCTAGAACAACAGCACTGAGTTGGGCCAAAGCTCTCTTCTTCCAGGCTCTGAGGTGGTTTGGGAAACCCATTGCGAGTGAGCCTCTAATTCTCCAGTTCGGAGCCCGGAAATGGTTTTTGTGCCGTGGCTTCATTTCAAGAAGCAACGCCACCTGTAGAATAATATGCTCCAGCAGTGTGTAGAGGCTTCTTTTCCTGTGTAGGAAAGGTCCAGGTTTAGTCCTTGGCATCCTTTAAAAGGACTAGATTGCAGATGATGTCAGGAACCTTTGCCTGAGACCCTGGAAATTTGCTGGCAATCGGGGTTGACATTAGTGAAGGACAAGTATTATCTCACCTTCCTACATCTATTTTTTAAAAAAACATTTTATTGGATTTGTAGTTTTATATTCAATCAAACCAGAACACACACACACTTTTCAGCGTTTGGGAACCAAGGTATTTGATATTTCTAAAAACCAAAGATAACATATGTCCTCTTGGGTGGTTGCGATACTTTTTCTGCATCCTGGCTTTGTTGAAAGTAATGCTTCTCTCTCTCTGGTTTCAGGCAATGGCTTTGTACTGGGTGTCCTCAAGCTTCATGGGCCTTTCGCACAACCTCCTGCTTCGTTCCCCTGCTTTCCGTAGACTTTGCCACATACCCCGGACCAAGTCTGATTCAGACACTCCTTACAAAGATATTGCTTCTGGAATCTATGCAAAGTATTTCCTAAAGTGAAATACTCTTTCAGAAGACCTGTGCTATGTTTAGATTTGGAATTGAGCTGTGCTCTGCTACAAAAGATTTATTTAATTTGGCTCCATTGCACTGATGAGAATTGTGACACTGTATTTATTTTCCTAATAAAAGAGTACTTGTCGTTATGTTGGGAGACCTAATATGTTGGCAGAGTGGGGAAATGTGTCAATCCTTCACCATTACTTATTTATTTCATCTGTACATTTTGTTCAGCTTCTAAAACAGGCACCCCCAACCTGAGGCCCTCCAGATGTTTTGGCCTACAACTCCCATGATCCCTAGCTAACAGGACCAGTGGTCAGGGGTGATGGGAATTGTAGTCAAAAAGAGCTGGAGGGCTGAAGGTTGGGGATGCCTGTTCTAAAACATTGTGCATGCTTTCAGATTGTCTTGGATTTCTGAAAGTCCCTCTTTTTGTATTAATCTGCATTTTAACAAAAGCTATACTGAAATTTGTGATTAGATGCATACTTAAGTTTGTAGCTTATTTACATACAAAGGACATATTTAAATACCTGTTTTATCACGGTGTATGCATCTCTGTGTATCCACAAAACACATCTTTGCTTTGCTTTTCCCATCTTTGAGAAAGGTGGGAGAAGGTGGCGTGTAACACAGATGATATTGCAACTCTTGGGAACACAGGAAAAGAAGGGGCGAAAAAATGGAAGTAGAGAGGCTGTCCAGGACATGATCAGAACAGGAAGAATGAACAAATATTTTTTGGGGGGGAGACATCTCTCGCAGGAAATTTATAGGGTACAGAACTTTCGCAGAAATAAAATTTATTACTGCATTTTTTTGTTCCACAAGATGCACTTTTTTTCATCCTAAAAAGTAAGAGGAAATGCCTGTGTGTCTTATGGAGCGAATGTGTGGTCCTTGGAGCCGAATTGCCCAGAGGCTAAAGGCAGATCGTGCTTTTTTAAAAAAAAGAAAGAAAGCCAAAGGCTAATGAGGAAATGAGGCCTTTGAAAGGAACCCGCTCAACAGCTGATTGCAAGCGATCGGGGAGGGAGATAAGAGAGCTAGTGCCCCTCCTGGCCCCTTGCCTAGGCCTCAATTGTTGTCTGCAGAGGGAGACATGTGACTGGCTGATTAGATTATCTGTCTGGAAACTCTAGAAATGGGTCCCTTTCCTAGAGAAGCTGCAGAACTGTGAGTTGAAACAGGATTTTAAAAACAGGATTTTTTCCCCTTTGCAAGGAAACTCAGCAACTTTGAAATGATTCTTAAAAATGGAACTTTCCCTCTTTGCAAAAAAGATGCACAACTCTGAGCTGACCCCCACCCCCCAAACGGGGCTTTTCCCATTTGCAAAAAAATCTGCACAACTTTGAGCTGATCCTTAAAAAAATGGAGCTTTCCCCCTTTGCAAAAGAAGCTTCCTCAAATATTTAATATGGGGGGGGGGGCAAAGGCACCTAGGCCTCTAGGAGTTGGCTGCTAGGACAATTCAAGAAAGCAAAATATTTTTTTTCCTTGTTTTCCTCCTCTAAAAACTAGCTGCGTCCTATGGTCAGGTGCGTCCTGTGGAGCGAAAAAATGCGGTAAATCCTGCCCTGGTCTCAGCAACAGTTGCTTTATTTCCTATGAAACCCAAGCACTCAGCAAAATCTTCAGTCCCTTGAAAACGGAAGTGAAATAAAAAATCAAATACAGTCATACCTCGGAAGTCAAATGCCTTGTGAGTCAAACGTTTTGGCTCCCAAATGCCACAACCCCGGAAGTGTGTTCTGGTTTGCAAATGTTCTTTGGAACCTGAATCCGCCATGGCTTCCGATTGGCTGCAGGAGCTTCCTGCAGCCAATCAGAAGCCGCACCTTAGCTCCTGAACATTTTGGAAGTCGAACGGACAATTTTTTTCGACTTACGAATCTGCGTTCGGAACGCATTAAATTCATAAGTAGAGGTACCACTGTAATAAGACATTAAACATTAAAAAACTTCCCTATATAGGGCTGCCTTCAGGTGTCTTCTAAAGCTTGTGTTACTTATCTCCTTGACTCTGGGGGTCCCATAACTGCCAACATTTCTCTAATGAAAACAGGGACATTCTAAGGAAAAGCGGGACATGCCAGCATCAAATACCAGTAAGAAAATGGGATGGCTTCTGGAAACTGGGATTGTCCCTGGAAAATAGGGACACTTGGAGAGTCTGTTTTCCCTCACCTTCCTGGTTCCCCAGGCCTGAGGCCTGTACTAGACTTCAAAATGTTTGGGGAAGTTTTTAATGTTTGATGTTTTATTCTGTTTAATTTTCTGTTGGGAGCTGCCCAGAGTGGCTGGGGAAACCCAGCCAGATGGGCGGGGAATAAATAAATAATAATTCATGTTACAGGTAGGTAGCCGTGTTGATCTGAGTCGAAACAAATTAAAAGAATTCCTTCTGTAGCACCTTAATGACCAACTAAGTTTTTATTTTGGTATGAGCTTTCGTGTGCATGCACACTTCGTCAGATACACTGAAACAGAAGTCACCAGAACCCTTATGTATATTCAGAGGGTGGGGGTGGGAATGATGGGAATGGGTGAAGGGCTGATAGGAGTGGTTAACAGTCATTAACAGGTTCACCACTCCTATCAGCCCATCACCCATTCCCATCATCACCACCACCCTCTGAATATGTGGGGAAATGCTGTGATTCACTCTCAGGAATGGGACCAAACGGGGGATAAAAGAGTGTGCATTTTATTGTTCCCTTGTGTCACCTCTGCCTCTTTCCCCACAATATCTTGAGCTCTGCATGAAATTGATGCTAGCAGAATTTCTAGCCAAAGCGGCAGTAAAGATGGCAATAACATCTCTAAGCGGTTTAATTTGGTATAAACTAAGTGATATCCAATGGAGAGCCAATTTAAAGAAACGGTTTAAGGGTTTTCAGAACTTAGGGGGTCATCCCAGAAGCTAAATTTGGTTGCCTCTAGACAAACCAATAACAGTTCAGATTTACTGTTTAAAAAAACTACTAATTGCTGAAAACTTGGTGAAGAAACCAGATCACAGACAGAGAAGAGCAGAAAAAAGAACTGAAAATTCAGTTGAAACAAATTTCCCATTTCTGCACTTTACCAAGTTTCACACTGGGTGTTCAGCAGTTGCTAATAAAAACATGTATCCTTCATAGAAAACACTTTATTTGAAATAAATTACAGTGGGAAGGTTTTTCCCCCACTATCAAGTGCTTGGAAACCAGCCCATTTCATTTCAGGGGAATTTATTTCAATGTAAATGGGCACAATTTGGAATATTTTGATACCCTTAAGTCCCAAGTAATTTGAGAATACATTAATTTGAAAATACAGGTATTTCTAGGTGAGATCATATTTGTCCGTAGTTATGTCTAACATTGTAACTAAGATGCTAGACATGCCTTATCATTGATTTTCACAGGGATTTTAGTCTGACTGTTCTGCAAAAACCTATATTAGAAATAGATATAGATATAGCTCTATAGACTAATTGGAGGATCTTTGCCCAAATGGCACAGTAAAGCCCTTGCCCCCCCTTCTTTTGGCTGTAGCGTACCATGCATATTGATGGTGCTGTGCAAATATATTGATTGATCAACATTGATAATTCAAGAGGAACCTAAAAAAAAAGAAAGCAGGCATTTTTTCAATGTGCTGTCAAAGGCAACTGGGATGGAAGATGGCTAATGATTTATAGCAGAGACAGAATTCTGCAATAAGGAAAGTTAAGGGGAAAGAAAAAGAGTGAAATTTCAAGGCTATTTTCAAAGCCAATAAAGTATTTATTTTGTCCCTATGGACATACCAATTGGATGGTGCAATACTTTGCACAGATCAGTTATAGCAAGTAAAATGAAATGTATGTCCTTTATGAAACTTAGAACACAAGCTGATCAACGTTAAGCCTACTGTATGCTTAGCACATGCTTAATTATTTGCCATTGAAATTAATAGGGGGACTTCATATTTTACTGGTTTGGGCCATTATTAGTTACTTTGGCATTTTATGATGGAATATAGAATTTAACTCTCCTATGCGATTAGAAAAGGGTTTAAACAGCACATTCCATTTATAGGATACAAAATGTAAAAACCAAGTACGAAGAAGTAAAGAAATACCTGCACTTACACTCTAGACAAATTTATAACAATGCACCACACACCAATCCAAGCCAAAGTAATGCAGAATATTTCTAATTTTGCAGCTTTCTGTATGTGTTCTCCCCATGAGCTCAATTTCTCTGTCCCTGCTTCCCCACATTAGGACAGGGCTGAAATGCCCTATGCGGCATCCAGATATGAAAATTGGCCTATGGAGTCTTCTCTCCTGTTTTTACTTTACTCAGTAGACTGGAAGATACTACTAGGAAAATGTGCTGAACTATTTCTTTTACAGTACATACACTGTCACGAACACTGTAGGATTTTGAATTTCTCTGGTTTTCAGAACAACCGTCTCCATGTTTCCACAGCAATGAGACATTCTCAATTCAGCAGGGTTTACTTTCAGATAAGGGCACGTAGGGTTGCAGTTTGAAGTCTTTTTTTGGACCTTTAAAAGCTGTTTAATCTGCAGACATCATCAGCAAGAATAAAAGCATTATACCTCCACTCAGTTTCTGAATGTTGGGCTGCTCCTAAAGGTGTGGGGGAAGCTATTATGATGATGATGATGATGATGGCAAATCTGAGCCTGAATGCTATTTGCATTTCTGGTCTGATCAAGGTGGCCAACTAGGGGGTGTCATGAAACAATAGCAAATCCTTCACTTACTTTATTGGGGGGGGGGGGCTTGTGAAAAAGTAGAGGGGAAACTTTTCATTGCCCCAAGCACTTGGTACCTTCACAATTTTTTTGGACAGCGGTGCCATTTGCAGCAAAATGTTTTGAACTAGTATTGCGGTCTTTCAATGGCCCTTTGTCCCCTGTGGTACACCTGAATGACGCAATATTCTGTGTTCTTGTTTGTTTATGCAGGCAGAGAAGATGCCACGCCATCGGCGTTAATTTTCCCACCCTCGCAGGAGCAACTTGAATCGGATTCAGCCACTTCAGTGTGCATGGTCAGCGGATTCTACCCGAGCAGTCTGACTGTGGTCTGGAAAGTGGACGGCACTTCTGTCAGTGAGGGCATCGAAACCAGCCCTCCAGCATCTTCTACAGACAACACCTTTAAACTAAGCAGCACTCTGACTCTCCCTACATCAGATTTCAACTCCCACCAGTTATACAGCTGTGAAGTGACACACAAAACGTTGTCCAGCCCTCTTGTGAAGAGTTTTAGGAGGTCTGAGTATAGGCCCTCCTCTAAAGCAGGTTCTTCTTTATAGTCATTTTCCTGCACCAAGTTTACCATCTCTATCAGAAATCCCCCTAGTATTATGATTGAAGGAAAGAAGGTGTTATGTACTGAGCTGAATCCTAGAACAATAGGATTCAGAAACAGCGGGAGCTACCCAATCCAACTCCAGGTGGAAGTGAATCCGCAACCTGATTGGCCTGCTGGAGCAGCCAATCAGGCGGCGGGCAGAAGTGAATCTGCTACCTGATTGGCCTGTAGGAGCAGCCAATCAGGCTGCAGGCAGAAGTCAATCCACAATATAATTGGCCCACAGGTGTAGCCCTGAAGTAGCCAATCACGCAAGGCCCATTGTGTAAATAATGTATATAAGCAGATGGTTTTGGGAAAAGAGCCATTCTTCTTCTCCTCTTCTCCTTGATGACTATGAGCTGAATAAAGAGCATGAAATTCACTCTCGACTCCGAGTACATTTCACTGGCGACGAAGGTGGGATCCTGCTGAGCTGACCGCCACCACGCACTGCACCGCAGCACCGCCACCTGCTGCACCGCTGCATCGCACCGTGCATCCAGGCTTCAGCTCCAGGACCCAAGGAACCCAGAATGGCAACCGACAGCAGCTTCTCGCCATTCAAACCAGCATCAGGAGACTGGGAAGGGTACGCTGCCCGTTTCAACTTCCTCCTGCAAGCGAAAGAAGTCACCAACGATGCCATGAAGAGGGCGACATTCTTCAGCGTCTGTGGAGAGGAGACGTTTGAAATCGCCCGGGCTCTCCTTGCACCTAGAGATGTCGCTACCGTCTCGTACAAAACAATAATGGAACGGCTGAAGGAGCACTTCTCACCACAGCCCTCGGTGGTAGCTTGCCGAAATGCCTTCTACGCAAAGCGGCAAGCCCCGGGGGAAACCATAACTGGGTTTGTGACCTCCCTCCGCCAAGCCGCCCGGCTATGCAACTTCTCAGAGTTGGAGAACATGCTTCGTGACCGCCTCGTCGGTGGCCTGAGGGACGAGATGTTGCAACGACGCCTCTACGCCAAAAAAGACCTCACGTTCCAGATTGCTCTGGAGGAAGCCCTGGCAACCGAAGCCGCCGAGAGGTCAACGCAAGAGGCACGACCGGCCCCGCCATCCCAACCGAGGGTCTACCACGAAGACCTCACCGACGAATCCGAATCTGACAGGGAGGAAGTACACCGAGTACAGCGGCGCACTCAAGCAGCACACACACCACAGCAGCCTCGACGAGAAGGAGGGAACTGTGCAAGCTGCGGGGAGAACCACGAGAGGAGGACCTGTCGTTTCCGCAACGCAGAGTGCAGGCAGTGCAGAAAATTGGGACACATCGCCCGGGTGTGTCGGGCTCGACTCACCCGTCGACAAGCATCAGATGACCGACCCAGGAGCCCCAGGTCACATGGCACCATGCACCAAGGCAACTCGACGGAGATCACGGACTACCAGGTATTCCAGTTGCCCCATCCCAGCACAGAGAAAATTTATATAGAGGTACAGATAGAGGGAGCCCCATGCCGCATGGAGCTGGACACGGGTTCAACTCTATCCATAATCTCGGCCCGAACATTAAGGGAACTGTGCCCTAATGGGGGTCCCAAACTAAGGCCGGCCCCATTCACCCTCCGGGACTTCCAGAAACGTAAGGTCCCTACAATGGGGGTGGGGACCTTCAGGGTGCAATATCGAGGGCGAAAGCAACAATTGGACTTGCTGGTAGTTAAGGGCCCCTACGTTAGCTTACTGGGACTGGCATGGTTTGGACCTCTGGGGCTAGCCGTTACCGGGGTGAACCGCACTAGCTTACAAGTGGACGTGGACGCCATATGCAAAGAGTTTCCAGGGGTTTTCGATGGGGCATTGGGACGATATACAGGACCCCCCATTGCCCTACAGCTAGACCCCGCTGTACGACCCATCAGGCACAAGGCCCGCCGGGTCCCGTTCGCCCTGAAACCCCGCATAGACGAGGAATTGGACCGACTCGTGGAGCAAGGAGTGCTGGAGCCGGTGCCCAACGCCCCCTGGGAAACTCCAATTGTCACACCCGTCAAGCCTAATGGTTCGGTCCGCATCTGTGCAGACTACAAATGCACCATAAACAAGGCTCTCACGGCCCATGCATACCCAGTGCCAGTGGTCAGCCATGTCCTCGCCACCCTGGCTGGGTCAAAAATCTTTGGCAAACTGGACTTGGCCCAAGCGTATCAACAGTTGCCTGTGGACGAAGCCACAGCAGAGGCTCAGACGATTGTGACGCACAGAGGGGCATTCAGAGTAAAGCGGCTGCAATTTGGCGTTAGCGTGGCACCAGGCATATTCCAGAATCTAATGGACTCTCTCCTTAAAGGGATTCCTGGCGTCACCCCCTTCTTCGATGATGTACTGATCGCCGGGCCCACACCAGAGGAATTTGAGGACCGCCTCCGCTCCGTCCTGCACCGTTTCCAGACGGCGGGCCTCAAGGTGAAGCGGGAAAAGTGTTTACTGGGAGTGCCGCAGGTGGACTTTCTGGTATTTAAGGTGGACGCAGAAGGGGTCCATCCAACCGGTGACAAGGTACGGGCCATTTGTGAGGCCCCAGCGCCCAAGAGCAAGCCCGAACTTCAGTCATTCTTGGGACTATTGAACTTTTACCATGCCTTTCTTCCGCATAAGGCAGCGGTAGCGGAGCCCCTACACAGACTCCTAGATAAAAGGGCCCCTTGGGTGTGGGGCCAGCGACAAAGGGCCGCATTCCAGGCAGTCAAGGACTTGCTCGTCTCGAACTCGGTCTTGGCACACTTCGACGAGAGGCTGCCAGTGGTGCTGGCATGCGACGCCTCTCCCTATGGCATCGGCGCTGTCCTGGGACACCAACTCCCAGATGGAAGAGAGGTGCCGGTGGCATACTTCTCCCAGACGCTTGCTGCAGCCGAACGAAACTACTCACAGATTGACAAGGAGGGTCTGGCAATCGTGAAGGGCGTAAAAAAATTCCATGATTTCTTGTACGGGCGGCCCTTTACCATAGTGACTGACCACAAGCCGTTGCTTGGCCTGTTTGCCCCCGAGAAGCAGACCCCCCAAGTGTTGTCTCCACGTGTCCTCAGGTGGTCAATTTTCCTTGCCGGCTACCAGTATGCACTAATCCACCGCCCTGGGAAGGCGATGGGCCACGCAGACGCCCTCAGCAGGCTACCACTACCAGAAACAGGCCCCGACCCAGCGCCTGCGCAAGAGGTTATGACCCTGGAGCTGCTTCCCGACCGACCCATTCAGGCACAAGAAGTTGCGCACCATTCCACAAAAGATAGGGTCATCTCCCGGGTCCTGGACTGGGTGTGGCGAGGATGGCCCAGCAGCAGCCCCGGGCCAGAATTCGCTGGCTACACAAACCGCAAACATGAACTGTCGGCCCACAAGGGGTGCTTGTTATGGGGAAGCAGGGTTGTTGTTCCCCAGCCCCTCCGCAAAAGGGTCCTCACAGCCCTACACGAGACACACCCAGGGGTAGTGAGGATGAAGGCCCTTGCCAGGAGTTATGTGTGGTGGCCGGGGATTGACAGAGAGATAGAGGCCTGGGTCCAACACTGCCAGACCTGCCAAGAATCCCGCCCGGATCCCCCAAGGGCCCCAGTCCAGCCCTGGGAGTCCGCCCGACATCCATGGTCACGCTTGCACGTGGACTTCGCTGGACCCTTCCAGGGAAAAACATTCTTCATAGTGGTGGATTCCTACACCAAATGGCTGGAGGTCGCACTGGTACCGTCTACTTCTACGGCGGCAGCCATCCGGGTACTACGTAAGCTTTTTGCAACCCACGGGCTCCCTGACACCCTCGTCTCGGACAATGGAACCGCATTCACGTCAGAGGAGTTCCAGACCTTCACAGCGCAGAACGCCATCCGCCACATCCGCTCAGCACCATTCCACCCTGCCACCAATGGCCAAGCGGAGCGCATGGTGCGGACCACCAAGGACAGCCTCCGCCGCATGACACAAGGGGACTGGGAATACCGCCTTGCCGCATTTCTTCTAGCACAGCACAGCACCCCAAGCACAACGACGGGCCGGAGCCCAGCTGAACTACTAATGGGCCGGCGCCTTGCAACTAGACTGGACCGACTTCACCCCGACAGAGCTCAGGATGAGGTAGTGGTGGGGAAAGGCAGGAACCCCCGGACATTTGTGGCCCAGGACGCAGTGTACGCAAAGAATTTTGGGGCAGGCCCAGCATGGGTACCCGCCACAGTCACCAAGGTGACCGGTCCCGTGTCGTACGAGGTACTAACGGAAGGGGGGCAATGTTGGCGCCGCCACTGCGACCAGCTACGGCGACGATTCCCAGGAGGAACCCGGGAGGAGAGCGGGACAGAGGGGTCCCAAGGGGACAGCAGGGCAGTGAGGCCTGTAGAGCGAGAGGGGTGGGCAGGGGAAGCAGAAGCAGAAGCAGTAGGCACAGAGGGGCGCCCCGAGGCTGGAAGGACACCGGAACCAGAGCCACAACCTAGTGGTTCAGTGGCGCCAGACCAGACAGCCCCGGCACAGCCAGCAGCCTCGGAACACGAGCCAGAACCAGAACCCCTGACCAAGGAACACCCCAGGCCACAACGCACACGGAGGCGGCCAGCAGACCTTGGGGACTACGAATGCAACTTCCCGGGCAGGACTGGAACTTAGAGGGGAGGGGTGTTATGTACTGAGCTGAATCCTAGAACAATAGGATTCAGAAACAGCGGGAGCTACCCAATCCAACTCCAGGTGGAAGTGAATCCGCAACCTGATTGGCCTGCTGGAGCAGCCAATCAGGCGGCGGGCAGAAGTGAATCTGCTACCTGATTGGCCTGTAGGAGCAGCCAATCAGGCTGCAGGCAGAAGTCAATCCACAATATAATTGGCCCACAGGTGTAGCCCTGAAGTAGCCAATCACGCAAGGCCCATTGTGTAAATAATGTATATAAGCAGATGGTTTTGGGAAAAGAGCCATTCTTCTTCTCCTCTTCTCCTTGATGACTATGAGCTGAATAAAGAGCATGAAATTCACTCTCGACTCCGAGTACATTTCAGAAGTCTTACATAGGTATCTCATATTGCATGTCCTTTCTCTGCACTCTGTAACTTCTTCCATGTCCTTTTTTCCTCTTACTTATCTAACGTTAACCTTGGGGAATAATATAAAGGCATAAATAAACGCATCTTGAAAAGCACGTTGTCTCCCTCCGCTTCTTGTTTTCAAGGTCACAATCAATAGAAATCAAGCGAACTCAGATAAATTATAATACTTGATGGGGCGGGGGGTTGAGGGGAGAGGGTTGGTTGCTGCTTGCTATCCATCCTAAGGCATAAAGAATCAGCCGTAAGGAATCAATGTGGCGGTAACCGTAGGTGTGGTTGGTAAAATGTCTTAAAACTTCCACCTGCTCTGAAACGACTTTTCAAGTTCCAGCAAATATGGCTGCCTGAGGTCACTACATCCCTTTATCCAATGTACAGGGGAGAATTTGTTGGTTGGTGCCTTTGGTTGCCATGGTGCACAGTTATAGGGTACATTTACAGTACCAACCTATATCCATTTATTTCAATTAAATTCACAACACCCTGGAGCTTGCATTTTGACACGCACAAACACACATCCCTACAATGTCCAGGGTTCTCTGGAGGAGGGGGGGGTGGCTCTGAAGTCTCTTCTGCACTGTATATTTCAAGTAGTTTCATAGCTCTGCTTTCCACATAGTTTTCTGGGAAATGTGGTTTATAAGGGTGCTGAGAGTTGTCAGGAGACCCCTATTTCCTTCACAAAACTGCAGTTCTCAGAGTGGTTTGACAACCAGTCCTTCTTCCCAGTGAACTCTGGGAACAGTAGCTCTGTGAGGGGAAGAGGAATCTCCTAACAAACTTCAGAACCCTTAACAAAGGACAATTCCTTGTCTCTAATGCTGTGTCCATACTAGGGCGTTAATGCTTTATGTTAAGGTTACCAGACATCCCCGTTTCCAAGGGACAGTCCCCAGATTTAGAAATCTAGTAGGAAGTTGAAAAGTGTCCCCGCAGTCATTGAAAAAAAAATCTGGTAACTTTGCTTTACTTTAGCTGCTTCTGTGTGTGTGTGTACCTTTAAATATGTATGAAATAAAACATTTGCACAAAAGAGCAGAAAAATCACCACCACCACCAGCTATGGTAATAAATAACCCAGGCAATGATTTGGAGTCACATCCTTTCCTCCCTACCTACTGTATCTGCAAAGGCAAACTTTCTTTTTAATAAAGGTGCTTTGTTCAACAGCACTTCCGCATTTCTAAAGAGCTGTTTTAGAAATAAAATAAATGAACTGCAAAACTGCCTTCAGCTACAACTGGTGGAGAAAGGCACCCTGAATTGTTTCCTTTGGGTTATTGCGGGAAACATGATGGAAAGGTTTGCATGAAATGTCTGTGAAATGTAACTGCACACTAAAACTAAAACTTAAATCTCCCACACAATGCATTGCTGTGTGTCTACCTGTGGATCAATAAAATGCTAATTTGGTGAAGAAAATGTGTGGACTGCACCTTGGATGAGGATGAGATCTTGTGGATGTCACACAAAAAACAGAGGCCCAAGCAGCTTCAAATCCACAAGGTCAATGTGGACAAGCCCTAAATGTCTCTGGCACATGTGTTTTCTCGTTGGCCTCCCTGAATGTCGCCTTGCACTTGCAGTGCCTGGTTCTGCCCCTCCCTTGTTCAGACAGAAATGAACATTTTCACCGTTAGGGAGAATACATCCTGAATTGGACAGTACTCCTCAGTATCTTTCGGCTTTCCCCCAGGGATCAGTTTCATAGCTGATATTACCCCTTTTCCATTTTAAGCACCTGCAACCTGGTTCTGTTGTTGTTTAGTCGTTTGGTCATGTCCGACTCTTCGTGACCCCATGGACCAGAGCACGCCAGGCACTCCTGTCTTCCACTGCCTCCCGCAGTTTGGTCAGACTCATGTTGGTAGCTTCGAGAACACTGTCCAACCATCTCGTCCTCTGTCGTCCCCTTCTCCTTGTGCCCTCCATCTTTCCCAGCATCAGAGTCTGTAGTTTTCATAATAGGCAGAATACATGCGGCATTTAATTAGGACCAAATGCAACGATGTTGAACTATTAACACCCATTACCCCCCATTTTGGCATTAAGCCTGTTAGTAGTAGTATTGGTATCAGTATTATTAGTATTATTCTCTGACCACTGGCCAAGCTGACTGGATCTTTGGATGTTCAGCAACACACCTGGAGCACACCAGTTTGGGGAAGGTTGTCCTAAATCTGGCTTTATCACCTGAGAGCCAGGTAGCCTCTATGGCGAGGAGCGCCTTTCTTTTTTCTTTTCTTTTTATAATATTTTTTATTAAGGTTTTCCAAAATACAAAAAGAAAAAAGAAAAAAAGCACAGAAAACAAGACAGAAAAAACATTACAAAAAAAGAATAGACAAAAAATAAAAATACAGAATCAAATTGTTAATTCCTTAATCCCTTCACATTGTCAATAGGGACCCCCTCGGGTTTCCCTCCCTGTGGTCCTTTATTGAATTTATGTTTAGCAAATTCTATATCATTTTAATCACCTTATAAATCCTATTTTTCCTCTATCATCTTACATATTAAAAATTTCCACAGCTCTTTTACACTTAATTTCTATCTTAGTAATATACTTTAGCATATTTTTTAAGATATAATTTAAAATCTTTCCACTCTTCTTCCATCGCTTCTTCTCCTGGTTACGGATTCTCCCGGTCATCTCAGCCAGTTCCATAAACTCCATCATCTTCATCTGCCAGTCGTCAATCGTTGGTAATGTTTGTAATTTCCAGTTCTTAGCAATTAACAGTCTCGCAGCCGTTGTAGCGTACATAAAAAAGGGACATTTTTCTTTAAGATATCCTTCCCTACAATGCCCACTAGAAATGCTTCTGGTTTTTTAACAAATGTGTTTTTAAACACTTTCTTAAGTTCATTACAAATCTTGTTCCAGAAGTCACTTACTAGTGGACACGTCCACCACATGTGGTAAAAGGTTCCTACTTCTTTCTTACATCTCCAACATTTATTATCATGACTGTGGTAAATCTTTGCTAATTTTACTGGTGTAAGATACCATCTGTACATCATCTTCATTAAATTTTCTTGTAATAAACTACACACAGTAAACTTTATATTCACATTCCACAATTTCTCCCATTCCTCAATCATAATATTTATGTCCCACATCCTTTGCCCACAAAATCATCACATTTTTTGTTTGTTCATCTTTTGTATGCCACTCTAGCAGTAATTTATACATTCTGGAAAGCATTTTCGACTTGGGTTCTAGCAATTCTGTTTCCAACTTTGACTTCTCTGGTTGGAAACCAACTAATTTATCAATTTTAAACGCTTCATTTATCTGATGGTATTGGAGCCAATCATTTAAATTACATTTCAGTTCCTCATAAGTTTTTAACTTAAATTGGTCTCCTTCTTGAATCAACAAATCTCTATATTTCGGCCAACTGGATTCCGTGTTTACTCTTTTGCGAACCTTGGCCTCTAACGGTGATATCCATTTAGGTGTTTTTCTTTCTAGCAAGTCTTTATACCTGGACCAAACACTATACAATGATTTTCTTATTATATGTGTTTTAAAGCCTCTGTGGGCCTTTACTTTATCATAGCATACATATGCATGCCAACCATAAACATTGTCATATCCTTCTAAATCTAAGATATCTGAATTTTCCAACAAGAACCAATCCTTCAACCAGCAAAAGGTAGCTGCTTCGTAATAAATCTTTAGGTCTGGCAGGGAGAAGCCTCCTCTTTGTTTATCATCAGTAAGTATCTTATATTTAATTCTTGGCTTTTTCCCCTGCCATATAAATTTCGACAAAACCTTTTGCCATTCTTTAAAACAATCCAACTTCTCCACTATTGGCAACGATTGAAATAAAAACAACATCTTTGGCAATACATTCATTTTAACAGTAGCTATGCGGCCCAACAGAGAGAGTTTCAAATTAGTCCAGGTTTCTAAATCCTTTTTAACATCATTCCACATTTTCACATAATTGTCCTTAAATAGATTCAAATTTTTTGCAGTCATATTAACACCAAGGTACTTTACTTTCTTAACAAAAGATAAACCAGTCGCTTCCTGTAACTTTTCTCTTTCCTTATTATCTAAATTCTTATCCAAAACTTTGGTTTTTGATTTATTCAATTTAAAACCTGCTACCTTACCGAATTCTTGAATTACTTCCAGAGCCCTTTGCACACTGGACTCTGGATCCTCTAATGTCAGGACAAGATCATCTGCAAAGGCTTTAAGTTTATATTGTTTCTTCCCTACAGTCACTCCTTTTATTTCCTCGTCCTTTCTAATCCTATCGAGCAAGACCTCCAGAACCGCTATAAAAAGCAAGGGGGAGAGGGGACACCCTTGTCTTGTACCCTTTTCAATTTTAATGTCCTCTGAGACCATATTATTAACAATTATCTTTGCTCTTTGCTCTGAATAGATCGCATTTACTCCGCTCAAAAAGTTTTGGCCCACCTCCATTTTTTCTAAATTCTTTTTTAAGAATGTCCAAGAGATATTATCAAAGGCCTTCTCTGCATCAATAAACATTAGCACGGCTTTTTTATTTATTTTCTGTTCCAGCATCTCCAAGATGTCCACCACCTTCCTAAGATTGTCCTTCATATGCCTTCCTGGCAAAAAGCCGGTTGATATTTATGTATAAAGTCTCGCAAGGCCTTTTTCAATCTAGAAGCCAGAATACTGGCAAATATTTTGTAATCCACATTCAACAAGGAGATTGGGCGATAGTTCTTCACTTGCGTTCTATCCATGTCCGGTTTAGGTATCAGTGTGATATAGGCCTCTTTCCAAGACTCGGGGGCCTCTCCTCCATTCATGATTTCATTACATAAGTCTTTCAAAGGTTGAACTATCCAGTCCTTCATTGTTTTATAATATGTAGCTGTAAGACCATCCGGTCCTGGGGTCTTACCTAATTGCATTTGTTGTATCGCTTGTTCCACTTCCTGTGTCGTTATCTGTTGTGAAAGTAGGGTTTTCTTATCTTCTGGGATTTTATGCAGACCATGTTTGTCCAAGAATTGCTCCAATTCATCTTTATCTTGTTTTTCTTGTTTGTACAATTGTTTGAAATATTTTTGAAAGCATTTTCTGATCTCCGTCGGGTGCCCCAGATGTTTTCCAGCTTGCACAAGATATGTGATGGTATTTTGCTTCTGCCTTTTTTTCAATTGCCATGCCAGTAGTTTTCCACATTTATTCGCTGATTCGAAAGATCTCTGTTTCATCCATTTAATTTTAGCTTCTATTTCTTGATTCATTAACTGGGAAAATTGTCCTTGCAATGCCTTGATCTCTTTCTGTATCTGTATATTATTGGGATTGGATCTTAATTTCTTTTCCTTTTCTTTCATTTGGTTCAAAATCTTTTCTTTCCTTGCATTGCACTCTTTTTTCTTAATTACATTTTGTTGAATCAGAAATCCTCTCATTACAGCTTTACTGGCGTCCCAAATAACTTTCTTACTTACAGGTAGGTAGCCGTGTTGGTCTGGGTCGAAGTAAAATAAAAAAAATCCTTCAGTAGCACCTTAAAGACCAACTAAGTTTTTATTTTGGTATGAGCTTTCGTGTGCATGCACACTTCTTCAGATACCTCTGAAGATACCTCTGAAGAAGTGGTATCTGAAGAAGTGTGCATGCACACGAAAGCTCATACCAAAATAAAAACTTAGTTGGTCTTTAAGGTGCTACTGAAGGATTTTTTTTATTTAACTTTCTTACTGACAGTTGTCCTTAAATTGATCTCGAAGTAATCCTTTATTGTTTTTTGTGTTTTCTTCAAGATTTTTTCATTCCTCAATAAGGCATCATTCATTCTCCATCTGTAGGTACCCTGAAGAGATGTTTTTAAATCCAAAAGTACTACATTGTGATCGGAGCATGTTCTTGGGCAAATTTCCGCATTGTTTATCCTCGGTCCCAATTCTCTTGAAATCCAGATGTAGTCGAGACGACTCCACGATTATTTAGCATTTGAGAAAAAAGTTTTGTCTTTTTCCAATGGATTTTTCAATCTCCATGTGTCAATCAAGTCAAAATTCTCTATCAATTCAAAAAATGACTTTGGGAGTCTTCCATCTTTGGATTCCTTTTGTCTTTGAGATCTATCCATTAATGTTGACACCACTCCATTCAAATCTCCCAATAAGCATAATTTGTAATCCAAATAATCCAAGAGTTTCTCATGTAATCTTTTGAAAAATTCTGATTTTCCTTCGTTTGGTGCATAAATTCCCAGAATCAAAATTTTTTCGCCTTGTGATGTAACTTCAACTGCAACATATCTTCCCTTCTCATCTTTGAATATTAATTTAGGAATTAACTTCTCTTTTGCATATATCACTACTCCTCGTTTCTTGACTTAATCCGATGAAATAAATTCCAGTCCCAATTTTTTATTTTGTAGAATTCTTCGATGCGCCTTTGTGACGTGTGTCTCCTGTAAACATATAATATCTAGTCTTTGTTTTGCCAAGACATGATACACCTGGTTCCTTTTCTGTTTTGAGTTCAATCCATTTGAATTCCACGAAAGAATCCTCAACGACATCTTAAAGTGGTACTGCAGCGCCCTCTACGTATGAATCGGAATCTAACTCAATCGGGTCATCTATTCCTGGAGTCGAGAAAGGAAGTCCCGGTCTTAGGAGCTCTCTCTCGTGCTTCTGTAGAAATTCTTTCTTCTGGTCCACTGATTTGATTTTATAATTCTTCTGTCGAAATTGAAAATTCAGACCTTCCGGAAATTCCCACTTAAAGTTGATCCCTTTTCTTTTCAAGATGCTTGCCAAATCCGAATACTGGGATCTCAGGTCCAGAAAAAAATTCGGCAAATCCTTAAAGAGAATAATCTGTATTTCTTGCACTTTCAAAGTTTTCTCGTAATGCAAGTTTAATATTCTATCTCTTTGTTCTTTGGTTTGTAATGTTATCATGCAATCACTAACAAAAATTTTGTCTTTCTTTGATCTTGCACCAAATCTGAATGCTTTAATGATTTGTTGTTCCAATTCTTCCTTTGTGAGATTCCACGTTTTTGCAAATTCTTCAATTAACTTCGCCTTCAAATCACCTTCTTCTATAAGGGGAAATCCTCTGATCCTGAGATCCGTCTCTCTCTGCTTCATCTGTAGGAAGGCAAGCGCCACCTGCGCCTGATAGGCTTGCTTCTCCAAGTCTGGGACCCTTCTCTCTTCCAGCTCTACCACTCTTTGATCGACTGCCACAACTTGTGATTTAACTTGTGATATGTCTTTGGAGATAGCTCCTAATTCTTCTCTCAGTTGCCTCACTTCCTGTGTGGTTTTATGTTGTTCCTGGATATTGCGTTCCAGTCCCTCCTTCAGAACTGGAAGTGTTGCTAGGGCTTTTAACACCTCTTCCTCAAAACCAGTAGAAAAAGATCCTTTTTTCCTTAACTTTCCACCAGAGGGCTCCTGTCCTGCTATATTTATTACACAGTACAGGAAAAATGAAAATCCCAAGGCTGCCTCTCAGTTATTTCCTATAGTCCAGATGTCCCCTTATCAAAAAGGGAAAGTCAAAACATTCAGCCTTTCAGTTACTGAGCCAGGCTCTCAAGGTCGTCATTATCAAAATGTTCCCAGCTTCAGTCAGCTATGAAACACAGTCACAAATAGGCAGTCTAATTTTGGCAATTGAAACAGTTCTTACAAGGGCAATAATGTAGCATAAAATTCCTGGCTTTTTTGGGGGGGGTTAGAAAGTTGCAGGTTTGCCTTAAACAGTCCTTTATTCCTTTGACAGGAAGGCTGCAGTCAGATCAAAGCCTGTCAAAGGGTGAACAGAAGTTGGCACTTCCGGTCCGTCGCGCCGGAGAAGAAGGACGCAGGGACTTCGCGCTCCGAAGTCCCTGGCCTCGCGGAGGGGGGGGGAGTCCGCAGAGCGAGCGGACTCCCCATAAAAACACCGGGTAGAGAGTCCCGGTGACTCACGCGCCCAGCGGCTGCTCCGTTTTGCGGATCCCCCGCTGCCCGAGAGCTCAGTAGAGCGATCGAGAGCCAGCGGGGTGGAACCGCGGGAGCCATTTTGGGCTACATCTTACCTCCAAGAAGCGAAGCTCCGAGTCCTGACCCGGCAAGCGGCGGATTCTTCCAAAGAAAATAAAAGATTTCCATAAAGTAAGTGAAATTCTTATTTGGACTTCAAAAATATCAATTGGAAAAATAGGAGAGATTTTAAAGAAACGGAAGTCGATCTCTTCCTAATGGCAAATCGGGAGGCATTTTAAACATACTCAAGCCGAAAGAGAAAAAAGTTTCTGGGACTGTGGACCCGAGAGAAACCAACCCTTCGCAGCTCCCGAGTCCGGCACCCCTTGAGGTACAGCATTGTTAAGGGGAAGAGTGCTTTGACAGCTGTCAAACTGTTAAAAGACTGGGAGGATTTACTGCATTGCTGTGAATGGTAAAATTTGATTGAAAATGAGGTAGAATTATTCAAATTGGAATTAAGATTGGATTTGTGATGGAGTTAAAGACAAAGGAGAAGACCAGCCAAGATGGAGCCGATCGTATAACAGGAAGGAATTTTCCAGCACCCTTTGCTCCCTATCTCCTGTTTGTTTGCGGTTAAGAGAAGTATGAAAACAAAGTATTCTCGAGCCTTCCAGGAGGCTGTGCTGAACTATCTACAAACATGGGAGGACATTTACAAGGAACAGCAACATCCTAATTTATCACCAGTAGAGTCTGAAGTCCAAGTTCAGGATTTAGAGGACAATTTGGAATTTGAGACTTTTGATTTCGAGACTGTGTGTGAGGAGAAACAACCTGATGAGAATTTAGAAGGTGACTTGGACTACAAAAAATATGTTTTGGATGAAGCAAAGCATGGATTTCAAAAGGAAGAAAAGCAAGAAAATGAGAAGCAAAGGGACATGAAGATCAATGGAAATGAAGACCCTGGAGGGACCAAAATGTGGAGTGGTGTCATTGAGAGATGGGAAAGACAGGGGCAGGGGGGAAACAAAGGCCTGGAGACGGAACTGGGAAAGAACTGGTGTGGGGTGAAAATTTTAGTTAAAAGGTATTTCTTGGCTTTTGAACGACGGTTTTCGAAATCTTGGCTTGTTAAAGGAAATGCTGATCCAATTGGGGGAAAAGACATAGGGAGAGGGGAAGGAGAGTGTGTTAAAGTATATGGTTAAGATTTAGATTAGAGATATGATAGTATAAAAAAACTGTGTTTTCTGGAGGGAGTCAGAAGAATTGCTGAGGAAAGAATTTTTAGTTTAATATTAGTATCTGTGAGTTTAGATAGGTGTCTGGGTAGAGAGCTGCCTGTCCTCCTCTCTTTGCTCGGAGGCACCCAGTGGCAGGGGGTGCTCAGAGGGGAGAGGAGGGGGTGGAAGGAAACCCAGACGCAAAAACGGAACCTTTGAAATGCTGTGCCCTGCGGGTTCCTCTTGTGGCAGGAGGGGGCCTGTGGGAGGGCAGCATGAAAAAGGAGGAGGATTAAGTCAATATTATAAGAATAAGATTTTGAATTGGAATAGAAAACCCGCCATAATTAATTAGAGAAGTTAGGAAAACCAGGAGGAAGAGTATCGAGGAAGTCAAAATTATAATGTTAAGAAAATAAGAACTGGGAATTTATATTTTTTCTTTATTATTGATGTGTTGTGTGTATTTGTTTAAGTATGCTTATGAAAGAGCTGGGGGGAAACTAATCCTCAGAGCTCCTCCATCCCTGTCCTTTCAGTGGCAGGGAGGGGATGAGGGGGAGGAGGGAGGGGGGAGGCCAAACCCAACTTATAATGGACCCCTTTGATTCTCAACGCCCACGGGTACTACTGGTGGCAGAAGTGGACTGGTGGGTGGAGAGAAAATGAAGGGACAGGGTTATAATGTATGTTTTGTTTGTCTTGTTTGTATAAAACTAATAAAAATTATTTTTTTTAAAAAAGGGTGAACAGAAGTTCAAGAGTTGATTGTTCTCTGACGTCACAATAGGGTTTCTGGCTAGAGTGCACGGAGTCCCGTTCCCAGGGTTTTGAAGCTATCCTTCAATAATTTTAACTTGATATTGCAGGGGTTTTTTTAGAGACCCTGCTCTCTTTTAGTATCAAAAAGTCCAAGAAATATAAGTTACAAAGTCTTTCTTTAAACAGTTCGCTGCGGAGGCTTGTCTTTGCTCTCAGCGCTACCGCAGGGGGGGAATAAGCCCGACCTCCGTTTTAAAGGCTCTCCCGTTGGCCAAATCGCTTGAAAATCTTGCTAAACTTCAGATTTTACTCACTGTGGCCGAATCCAGCTGTTTTGGTCTTTATTTGGAAGGAAGTTGAACGCTGTTCCACCGACGGACATCGGAGCTGCTCCTCTGAAGGAAAGCGTTGTGCCTGCCGTATCCTTGCCTGCCACCTTCCCCGCTCTCGCGCCCTTATTAGGGCTCTTCGGGAGGGAAGGGAGGTCCAAAATGGATATCTGCCAGGTCACCAGGTTTTCAGGTCGCTCTACCTGAAATTTCGGGGGGCTGCACGCTCTGCAGACCCCCCCAGAAGCCTTCAAAGGATTGGGAGAAATCTCTCCCGCTGCCGCCGGCGCTCGCGTTCAACCCGGAAGTCCTGAGGAGCGCCTTTCATCAGGTTAGACTGGTGGACTAACCTATTTTAGGCAAGTGTAGCCACAGTCATCCATGCTCTGATAACTGTCAGGATTGACTACTGCACAGTGTTGTATGTGGGGCTTCCTTTGAAGACTGTTTGGGCACCGCATCTGATTTGCAACACGGCACATGGCTGCTAACTGAGACCAGTCACTGGGAAGATACCTTCCAGGTACTTGAAGATCTTCTGGTCTGTTTCTCAGCAGAGTTCAATGGGCTGGTGCTTACCTTAAAAGCCCTATGCTGTTTGGTACCTGGGAACCTGAAGGAATGGCTTCACCCTATTAGCATGCCATATCCTGAGGTATGTTTCAGAAGATCTCTTCTGAGTGCTCCTACCAAACGAAGCTAGGTTGCAGGGGGCAGGGGGCTGGCCAAAGCTTTGGTGGTGGTGGCAACCCCCAGGCAGACTCACCTGGCGCCAACAGGCTCGCATTTTTTGCTCCGGCCAAATTCCTTTTTAAAAAATTCTCCCAGGCCAGTGAGCACTCAGGGCTGATTTCCTTCAGAATGGATGGGTTTGATCTTCTGGTTTGAAGGCTTTGGCTGTTTCAAGTAAAGGCCACACTAAGGGCTTGAATATATAATATATTTTTGAATAATGTTTAATGGATTTTGTTGTACACATAGCACACTAGAACAGTAGAAAATACCCCCCCCAAAGTACCATAATATGAAAAGCTTGTGATGAATCTCTTTTTCTTCTCCTTTTTCACCCTGCTTCTCTATTTTTACACACATGTTTATGAGATCAGGATGAAATGCAGGTGATCGAGGCTGAAAATGACATTTCAAGGGAGGAAAAATGTACATCGTCATGGAAGAAGGAGTAGCAATCAATTTTATGATTGCCAGATTCATGAAGTTAGTCAGTGATTTCTGAATTGTTTTATCATTGTTAGTGGCATATGAAATAAACAACACCTTATGGCAAAGAAAGCATCCAGTTTTTCCTTTCCTTGTAGAGCAGTGATAAGATATATAAGATACGGTTATATTCTGAAACAAACACACCCTGTGAATAATTTAAAATAATCGTGGAAGCATGAACACGGAGTTTGAAGACTTTCCCTGATCATCTGTATGGGACAAACCACCATTTCATTCTCCCCCAGCAAGGAACAAGGAACTTAAAATTGATTGATAAATGGTTCAGATTTGGATCATAAATAAACTTGGATTGCCTCTTTATTTATAATTTAAAAGGTCAGAAAACAGGAAATTAAACAGGAGCTGAAAACAATCTCTATGTAATATTTACTTTCTGGATTGACTGAACTATTTGGTAATTTGAAAGAGCAAATCTTTGCATTCATTGGCTCCTCAGGCTCCTCCTGCTCCGTGAGCTGGAATTTCCCCCACAGGTGATGGTTCTGCCTTGAAACAGAATCCTAGCAAGAAGTGACAGTCATTCCTTGCAACCCCGCTCCTCATTTGCATATATTTCCATTCCGGGTGCTTGATAACTCTCCCAGTTTTACCCCTGTCATTCTGAAGCCAGGCTGCCTGGTGACGATATTATCTGGGAGAACAGAGAAAAGGTTTTATAAACGGCGTCATGATGTCACAGATTTGTTTCATGTTGCTCGTCTTGAGTTTCTTTGAGGGTAAGTTATAAGAGGTGTGTTGTTCTGTCCTAGTTTCTCAGGCCAATGTTGTGGATTTAACAGTGTGCTTTTTATTCCTCTCCATCCAGGATCCAGGGGGATCACTCAGACACCAGCTTCCATACAGGCAAGTCTTGGGGACAGAGTGAAAATCCTGTGCCACGCTTCCTCTCCTAGGAGTGATGATATGTCCTTATATCAGTTTAAACCAGGACAGAAGCCCAAGCTTCTTATTCATAATGCTACGAGCCGTTTTGAAGGCACCCCAGATCGCTTCAGTGGTACCTACAGAAACACTGACTTCTCATTCACCATCAGCGACGTCAGTGTCGAGGATGAAGCAGACTACTACTGTGCCCAACAGCAAATGTACCCTCCCATTTTTGGTGAGGGGACCAAGTTAGAAATCAAACGTAAGTCTGTTTTCTCTCTCTGTTGCTCTGGGGTACAGTGTGTCGGAAATGTATATTTTCATTTTTGTTGAGTGTTGGCAAGCATCTGGGCTATTTTCAAAGAAAATAAAGTATTTATTTTGTCCCTATGGACATACCAATTTGATGGTGCAATACTTTGCACAGATCAGTTCTAGCAAGTAAAATGAAATGTACAGCACATGCTTAATTATTTGCCATTGAAATTAATAGGGGGACTTCATATTTTACTGGTTTGGGCCATTATTAGTTACTTTGGCATTTTATGATGGAATATAGAATTTAACTCCCCTATGTGATTAGAAAAGGGTTTAAACAGCACATTTCATTTATAGGATACAAAATGTAAAAACCAAGTACGAAGAAGTAAAGAAATACCTGCACTTACACTCTAGACAAATTTATAACAATGCACCACACACCAATCCAAGCCAAAGTAATGCAGAATATTTCTAATTTTGCAGCTTTCTGTATGTGTTCTCCCCATGAGCTCAATTTCTCTGTCCCTGCTTCCCCACATTAGGACAGGGCTGAAATGCCCTATGCGGCATCCAGATATGAAAATTGGCCTATGGAGTCTTCTCTCCTGTTTTTACTTTACTCAGTAGACTGGAAGATACTACTAGGAAAATGTGCTGAACTATTTCTTTTACAATGACACCTGCCAAACTTTAAATCAGTTCTCTGCACAGCTACTGGGTCTTGTCTGAGGGTATGCTGAGCCCAAATTGTACTTTCCTGCAGTACATAGACTGTCACGAACACTGTTGGATTTTGAATTTCTTTGGTTTTCAGAACAACCGTCTCCATGTTTCCACAGCAATGAGACATTCTCAATTCAGCAGGGTTTACTTTCAGATAAGGGCACGTACGGTTGCAGTTTGAAGTCTTTTTTTGGACCTTTAAAAGCTGTTTAATCTGCAGACATCATCAGCAAGAATAAAAGCATTATACCTCCAATCCGTTTCTGAATGTTGGGCTGCTCCTAAAGGTGTGGGGAAAGCAATGATGATGATGATGGTGATGATGATGATGATGATGATGGCAAATCTGAGCCTGAATGCTATTTGCATTTCTGGTCTGATCAAGGTGGCCAACTAGGGGGTGTCATGAAACAGTAGCAAATCCTTCACTTACTTTATTTTTTGGGGGGGGGCTTGTGAAAAAGTAGAGGGGAAACCTGTGGATGTTCGTTGCCCCAAGCACTTGGTACCTTCACAATTTTTTTGGACAGCGGTACCATTTGCAGCAAAATGTTTTGAACTAGTATTGCGGTCTTTCAATGGCCCTTTGTCCCCTGTGGTACACCTGAATGACGCAATATTCTGTGTTCTTGTTTGTTTATGCAGGCAGAGAAGATGCCACGCCATCGGAGTGAAGTGACACACAAAACGTTGTCCAGCCCTCTTGTGAAGAGTTTTAGGAGGTCTGAGGGCTCCAGATAGGCCATCCTGTAAAGCAGGTTCTTCTTTATAGTCATTTTCCTGCAACAAGTTTACCATCTCTATCAGAAATCACCCTTGTATTATGATTGAAGGAAAGAAGTCTTACATAGGTATCTCATATTGCATGTCCTTTCTCTGCAGTCTGTAAATTCTTCCAGGTCCTTTTTTCTCTTACTTATCTAACGTTAACCTTGTGGAATAATATAAAGGCATAAATAAACGCATCTTGAAAAGCACGTTGTCTCCCTCCGCTTCTTGTTTTCAAGGTCACAATCAATGGAAATCAACCGTAACCTGTAGAAAATGTTGGTTCTCTTATTCTCAGTATGGGGCAGATGTCACTGGACTTTTTGGCTCTTACTACTGGCCGGATGAGAGAGATCTCACCACACATTTCAGTTCAGATATAACATTATACTGTTATAGGTTTTTCTGAGATGCGGCATTCTGGTGTTTAAGGCTGTTCTTGCAAAGCAACACAAATATCCTTCATTGCAGGCCAGGCAACCACAGCACAAAACATGCCGATGGGAATAAAATAATTATTGCTTCTGCTGGCCTGAAGCTGAATACATTTCCTTAAGAGGAAGCACCATTTTGTTGCAGAGAAGGATAATACATTTTAATGCAAAAATGATGGAATGAGCACCTGTAACAGGCCAGCCATTCCCTGCTATAAAATGTCCTTTAAAAAAAAAAGAGAGGAGGAGGAGACAGAAATGATTTTGCACTGACCAATGTCAGCTCTGACAGGGCTTGGCATGCTTATGCTCGCAAAAGATCTCAGTAAATAACCCCTCAAAAATCCACAAAGCCCAAAAGACTCTTTGCTCTCACCACTCAGTTCTTGTTTGCACTGGGTCACCTTCTCTTACACACGCTCCATGGCAGCCATTTTGTGACTGGCTCCCATTGCACTTTCTCAAATTCCAAATGTGCACACTGGCACCAAAAGGACGATGAGCAGATATGCAGCTGCAGGAAGCAGGGTTGAACTCTCCATGCATCTGCTGGTACTCCCAAACCCTGCAGAAATCAAGGCTGAACTCCCAGCCAGAATTCGACACGCTGTCATCCTGGGACCAACATAAAACCCGGGCCTGGATTCTTACAAGGGACGAGGCCATGGACCAGGCACGGTCCACCACAGCCCACCTCTCTATGTGGTTTCCTAAAGTGAAAGTGGCAAGATCAATTGCCAACTACTTGATAGAACTGACGGAGCCCAATTTGAGAAGAGCGTTTACTATGGCCCGTTTCCATTCTATACCCACGGCCTTCCTGCAGGGGATTTACTCTAAGACCCCTATTACTCAGCGCCTATGCCCACGCACAATGAATGAAATAGAGGACTTCCTACATTTCTTTTTCTACTGCCCCATTTATGAGCCAATAAGATCTAAGCTCCTCCTCTTGATCCCGTCCACCATTACATCTAAGGAAGACTGTTTGAAATCGCTTCTTGTGGATGCAAATCCCCAAATTTCACGTGGGGTGGCAATCTTCATAGTGCAGGCTCTGAAACTCAGGGCTACCCTGACAGGGTAGTGTGTCCTAGACCTGGAACTGTTTTAATTCTCTCTATTTCATTTTTGACTAAATGTGCCGAGCCTATTTTGGGCTATTTTATGCTTTACATATATCCGCATATTAGATTTTTGGTGCTGGCACCTAAATCTTTGCATTATTGTCTTAGGGTCATTTAAATGTTATTACGCCAGCCATATCGCCTTGAATTATGCTTTGTTGCTTGTCTCTGGCATTTTGTATTCTTTTATTTTGCTATGGCTGTATGCTAACACAATAAAGGTTTGAATTGAATTGAAAGCTATGGTTTTCCCAGTAGTGATGTATGGAAGTGAGAGCTGGACCATAAAGAAGGCTAGGCTGATCGCCGAAGAATTGATGCTTTTGAATTATGGTGCTGGAGGAGACTCTTGAGAGTCCCATGGTCTGCAAGAAGATCAAACCTATCCATTCTGAAGGAAATCAGCCCTGAGTGCTCACTGGAAGGACAGAGGCTCCAATACTTTGGCCACCTCATGAGAAGAGAAGACTCCCTGGAAAATACCCTGATGTTGGGAAAGATGGAGGGCACTAGGAGAAGGGGACGACAGAGGACGAGATGGTTGGACAGTGTTCTTGAAGCTACGAACATGAGTCTGACCAAACTGCGGGAGGCAGTGCAAGACAGGAGTCCCTGGCGTGCTATGGTCCATGGGGTCACGAAGAGTCGGACATGACCAAACGACTAAACAACAACAGAACCAGGTTGCAGGTGCTTAAAATGGAAAAGGGGAAATATCAGCTATGAAACTTATCCCTGGGGGAAAGCCGAAAGATACTGAGGAGTACTGTCCAATTCAGGATGTATTCTCCCTAAGGGTGAAAATGTTCATTTCTGTCTGAACAAGGGAGGGGCAGAACCAGGCACTGCAAGTGCAAGGCAACATTCAGGGAGGCCAACGAGAAAACACATGTGCCAGAGAAATTTAGGGCTTGTCCACATTGACCTTGTGGATTTGAAGCTGCTTGGGCCTCTGTTTTTTGTGTGACATCCACAAGATCTCATCCTCATCCAAGGTGCAGTCCGCACATTTTCTTCACCAAATTCGCATTTTATTGATCCACAGGTAGACACACAGCAATGCATTGTGTGGGAGATTTAAGTTTTAGTTTTAGTGTGCAGTTACATTCGCAGACATTTCAAGCACACCCTTCCATCATGTTTCCCGCAATAACCCAAAGGAAACCATTCAGGGTGCCTTTCTCCACCAGTTGTAGCTGAAGGCAGTTTTGCAGTTCATTTATTTTATTTCTAAAACAGCTCTTTAGAAATGCGGAAGTGCTGTTGAACAAAGCACCTTTATTAAAAAGAAAGTTTGCCTTTGCAGATACATTAGGTAGGCAGGAAAGGATGTGACTCCAAATCATTGCCTGGGTTATTTATTACCATAGGTGGTGGTGGTGGTGGTGATTTTTCTGCTCTTTTGTGCAAATGTTTTATTTCATACATATTTTAAAGGTACACACACACACACACACACACACACACACACACACACACACAGAAGCAGCTAAAGTAAAGCAAAGTTACCAGATTTTTTTTTCAATGACTGCGGGGACACTTTTCAACTTCCTACTAGATTTCTAAATCTGGGGACTGTCCCTTGGAAACGGGGATGTCTGGTAACCTTAACATAAAGCATTAACGCCCTAGTATGGACACAGCATTAGAGACAAGGAATTGTCCTTTGTTAAGGGTTCTGAAGTTTGTTAGGAGATTCCTCTTCCCCTCACAGAGCTACTGTTCCCAGAGTTCACTGGGAAGAAGGACTGGTTGTCAAACCACTCTGAGAACTGCAGTTTTGTGAAGGAAATAGGGGTCTCCTGACAACTCTCAGCACCCTTAATCAACCACATTTCCCAGAAATCTATGTGGGAGGCAGAGCTATTAAACTACAGTACTTGAAATATACAGTGCAGAAGAGACTTCAGAGCCACCCCCCCTCCTCCAGAGAACCCTGGACATTGTAGGGATGTGTGTTTGCACGTGTCAAAATGCAAGCTCCAGGGTGATGTGAATTTAACTGAAATAAACGGATATAGGTTGGTACTGTAAATGTACCCTCTAACTGTGCACCATGGCAACCAAAGGCACCAACCAACAAATTCTCACCTGTTCATTGGATAAAGGGATGCAGTGACCACAGGCAGTCATATTTGCTGGGACTTGAAAAGTCATTTCAGAGCAGGTGGAAGTTTTAAGACCAGCAACCAACCCTCTCCCCTCAACCCCCCGCCCCATCAAGTATTATAATTCATCTGGTATGTTGGAGATGCCAAGAAGATCAGGGAACATATATATTTGGTGGACCTGCAAAAAAATTAAAAAATATTGGGATGATATATATAATGAATTGAAGAAAATTCTAAAGTATTCTTTCAAAAAAGAACCGGAGATATTCCTATTGGGATTATTAAATGATGAAATAAAGGGAAAAGATAGAGTGCTAATAATGCATGCGACGGCAGCTGGCAGAATGCTCATCGCGAAAAATTGGAAAAGTGAAATAATACCGAAATGGGAGGATTGGATCGAAAAATTGATAAATTATCAAAATTTAACGATTAGAGCGGGGAGGGCCAAAGGAATAAAAGAAGAAAAATTAGAGAAAAATTAGAATTAGAATTAGAGTATGCTCAAACAATATCAGGAAAAACAGATAGAAAAACCCAATCTCCTAGCAGACATATAAAAGGCACAAAATAAAAGGGAATAAAGGGAAAATAGAGAAAAATTTTATGCACAAAAGTAATGGATTAAGATAGACCAGGGCAAAGGGAAGGCTGGAAGTCTTTTTTAGGGGGGGGTTAAGAAGATAATATAGATATATAGAAATGTTGAATTTTTTTTTTAAAAAATCTTTTTTTCTGTCCTTATAGTTTTTCTTCTTTTCTGGAAGGGGAATATATATGTGTTTTATGTTACTTTATGATTTATGTATGTTTCCTTATATTCTTTATATTTTATTATGACTTGATATAATTTTGGGTGTTTTAAGGATTAAGGGTTCATATATGTCTTTATGATTTCAGCACATATATGGCTTCTGTTTAGTTATCATATGTTGAAATTATTATTTAGTTTTGTATGTAATTATTATTATTTAGTTTTTTTAAAACAAGAAGCGGAGGGAGACAACGTGCTTTTCAAGATGATGCGTTTATTTATGCCTTTATATTATTCCCCAAGATTAACATGAGATAAGTAAGAGAAAAAAGGACCTGGAAGAATTTACAGACTGCAGAGAAAGGACATGCAATATGAGATACCTATGTAAGACTTCTTTCCTTCAATCATAATACAAGGGTGATTTCTGATAGAGATGGTAAACTTGTTGCAGGAAAATGACTATAAAGAAGAACCTGCTTTACAGGATGGCCTATCTGGAGCCCTCAGACCTCCGAAAACTCTTCACAAGAGGGCTGGACAACGTTTTGTGTGTCACTTCACTCCGATGGCGTGGCATCTTCTCTGCCTGCATAAACAAACAAGAACACGGAATATTGCGTCATTCAGGTGTACCACAGGGGACAAAGGGAACATTGAAAGACCGCAATACTAGTTCAAAACATTTTGCTGCAAATGGCACTGCTGTCCAAAAAAATTGTGAAGGTACCAAGTGCTTGGGGCAATGAAAATCCACAAGTTTCCCCTCTACTTTTTCACAAGCCCCCCCCCAATAAAGTAAGTGAAGAATTTGCTACTGTTTCATGACACCCCCTAGTTGGCCACCTTGATCAGACCAGAAATGCAAATAGCATTCAGGCTCAGATTTGCCATCATCATCATCATCATCATCATCATCATCACCATCATCATCATCATTGCTTTCCCCACACCTTTAGGAGCAGCCCAACATTCAGAAACTGATTAGAGGTATAATGCTTTTATTCTTGCTGATTATGTCTGCAGATTAAACAGCTTTTAAAGACTTCAAACTGCAGCCGTACGTGCCCTTATCTGAAAGTAAACCCTGCTGAATTGAGAATGTCTCATTGCTGTGGAAACATGGAGATGGTTGTTCTGAAAACCATAGAAATTCAAAATCCTACAGTGTTTGTGACAATCTATGTACTGCAGGAAAGTACAATTTGGGCTCAGCATACCCTCAGACAAGACCCAGTAGCTGTGCAGAGAACTGATGGAAAGTTTGGCAGGTGTCATTGTAAAAGAAATAGTTCAGCACATTTTCCTAGTAGTATCTTCCAGTCTACTGAGTAAAGTAAATACAGGAGAGAAGACTCCATAGGCCAATTTTCATATCTGGATGCCGCATAGGGCATTTCAGCCCTGTCCTAATGTGGGGAAGCAGGGACAGAGAAATTGAGCTCATGGGGAGAACACATACAGAAAGCTGCAAAATTAGAAATATTCTGCATTACTTTGGCTTGGATTGGTGTGTGGTGCATTGTTATAAATTTGGCTAGAGTGTAAGTCCAGGTATTTCTTTACTTCTTGGTACTTGGTTTTTACATTTTGTATCCTATAAATGAAATGTGCTGTTTAAACCCTTTTCTAATCACATAGGAGAGTTAAATTCTATATTCCATCATAAAGTGCCAAAGTAACTAATAATGGCCCAAACCAGTAAAATATGAAGTCCCCCTATTAATTTCAATGGCAAATAATTAAGCATGTGCTAAGCATACAGTAGGCTTAACGTTGATCAGCTTGTGTTCTAAGTTTCATAAAGGACATACATTTCATTTTACTTGCTATAACTGATCTGTGCAAAGTATTGCACCATCCAATTGGTATGTCCATAGGGACAAAATAAATACTTTATTGGCTTTGAAAAGAGCCTTGAAATTTCACTCTTTTTCTTTCCCCACTAACTTTCCTTATTGCAGAATTCTGTCTCTGCTATAAATCAATACCATCTTCAATCCCAGTTGCCTTTCATAGAGCACATTGAAAAAATGCCTGCTTTCTTTTTTTTAGGTTCCTCTTGACTTATCTATGATAGAACAGATTTTGATTTATCAATGTATTTGTTGATCAATCAATATATTTGCACAACACCATCTATATGCATGGTACGCTACAGCCAAAAGAGGGGGGGGCAAGGGCTTTACTGTGCCATTTGGGCAAAGATCCCCCAATTAGTCTATAGAGCTATATCTATATCTATTTCTAACAAAGGTTTTTGCAGAACAGTCAGACTAAAACAGACTAAAACAGTCACTGTTTTTAATTAGGTTTTTGTAATTTTGGATTATGCGGAATGCTTTATCGGAGTGGATGTAGCAACCGAGTAATTTCGTTGTTCCCGCAAGGGGACAATGACAATAAATATATCTTATATTATCTTAAAATCCCTGTGAAAATCAATGATAAGGCATGTCTAGCATCTTAGTTACAATGTTAGACTTAACTACGGACAAATATGATCTCACCTGTATTTTCAAATTAATGTATTCTCAAATTAATGAGTCCACAAATCATCTGTTATGTTCAGGTACTTTATCAAGTGCATAAATCACTGTTTTTACTGCTCCCATGGGATTCCTTTCCATTCATGCAGATGAATGGATGCTATATCGATACCCAGTGGTGCCATACAACCCAATCCTATGCAGGTTTAATTGAATCCCCCCCCATGAGTTTATATATGATGGCAGGATTGGTTCTATGCAGTCCAGCCCAGGAGTTACCTAATTTTTACCACCCAGCCATCCATTGGGACTTAAGGGTATCAAAATATTCCAAATTGTGCCCGTTTACATTGAAATAAATTCCCCTGAAATGAACTGGGCTGGTTTCCAAGCACTTGATAGTGGGGGAAAAACCTTCCCACTGTAATTTATTTCAAATAAAGTGCTTTCTATGAAGGATACATGTTTTTATTAGCAACTGCTGAACACCCAGTGTTAAAACTTGGTAAAGTGCAGAAAGGGGAAATTTGTTTCAACTGAATTTTCAGCTCTTTTTTCTGCTCTTCTCTGTCTGTGATCTGATTTCTTCACCAAGTTTTCAGCAATTAATAGTTTTTTAAAACAGTAAGTCTGAACTGTTATTGGTTTGTCTAGAGGCAACCAAGTTTAGCTTCTGGGATGACCCCCTACGTTCTGAAAACCCTTAAACCGTTTCTTTAAATTGGCTCGCCATTGGATATCACTTAGTTTATACCAAATTAAACCACTTAGAGATGTTATTGCCATCTTTACTGCAGCTTTGGCTAGAAATTCTGCTAGCATCAATTTCATGCAGAGCTCAAGACATTGTGGGAAAAGAGGCAGAGGTGACACAAGGGAACAATAAAATGCACACTCTTTTATCCCCCGTTTGGTCCCATTCCTGAGAGTGAATCACAGCATTTCCCCACACGCTGAAGTTTTTTACTGACCACCCAACGGAGCTCTTAGCAGCTTCAGTTAGGAAAAATACAATCCTAAACTTTACCTCAGTTTTCTGTCCTAATCGTCCGTTCCCCTACTTGTGTAGTTTTTCTCCCGAAGCCCAGATGCTTGCCAACACTCAACAAAAATGAAAATATAGATTTCCGACACACTGTACCCCAGAGCAACAGAGAGAGAAAACAGACTTACGTTCGATTTCTATCTTGGTCCCGGCACCAAAAATGAGAGGAGTGCTGTCATGGGTGTACCCAGCATGGGGGCAGGGGGGTGCAGCTGCCCCCCCTAGAAGGCCAAACCGCGGGCCCGACTAGGGAAGCAAATACCCTGCGCAGGCGCCCCGCTTGTTGACACGGGAGGGGAGGGGGGAGGAAATGCTGCTGGTGCCGCGGCTCCTCGGCGTCGGCTCCTCCTCTCAGCCCGCCCTGCCTACATTTGCACCAATCCCCGCCCACTAAAGCCTTCGCGCCTCCCAATGGAAAGCCCTGCCGGGCGTCAACCTCTCCTGCCTAAGAGTTCTGCTGGGCTGGCAAGCGAAGGAGACGCGGCTCCCTGCATTGGTTGCAGCTGCTGCCGCGCTCTGCCTCCCAGTAGGCTGCACTGCGATCATCGGCGCCGTGGGCTGGGAATCGCCCCCTTCCCCCCTCTGCACCCCCTACCCCCCTGAGTTAGGAGTTGCTACTGAGACTCCTCCTGGGCCAGGAGAGGAAGTGCACTGACAGGAGCCAGTTTAGCCTTGGTGGGCAGAAGCCCGCAAAGGAGGAGTGGGGGGCGGCACCCGAAGGCGGTGGTCGTGGCTGCTGCAAGGAAGCTGCGTGGGGGCGTTTGCACCGGATTGCCGGTGGCAGGAGTAGCCCAGCGGCAGTGACCCTTCCTCGCCGCCCCCCACCGCCGGAAATAGGAAAGGAACTGCCTTGGGGGGCGGCACAGCTCTCCGCTCCCCCTGCGTGCATTGCCCTCTCCAGGCATTGGCTGCTGTTTCCTTCTTTGCAATGCGCCCCCCCCAGCCGCTCTCCCTTGCTGCCCCTACCGAGGAAGGGGCGTTGAGGGCGGGGGAGCCGCCGCCGCCGCTGTAGGGTCGCAGCTGGGGGGGGGGCTCGCCTGCGCTGTGCCACCCCACCTTTCCCATCTTTTGTTCCCTTGCGATGGGGAAGCGGCGGTGGCAGCTTCTTCTTCTTTGAGGGTCTCAGCTTGGCGGGGGAGGGTCCCCAGTATCCTCTCAGGCCACGGGGTGGCGGCCCCCCAGGACTAGCAGACCTCTGAGCTCCTTCCCCATCCCAGATATATAGGGTGGGAACTGGCAAGGCTTTGGGGGGACCTGGAGGAGGGAAAGCGGGGCCCAAAGGGTTTTTTCAGGGGGGTGGCTAGCTGTAAATGGATGGGAGCGGTGTTTTCAGAGCAGGGCCGTCTTAAGCATACCTGGCGCCGTGGTGGTATGGATCCCTCTGGTGCCCCCACCCGCCCCGTTTCCCGGCGCGGCGGGCGCAGCTCACAGCACGGCTGCCGCCTGGAGGGTCAGAGCCCTGCGCAACCCAGCCTAGGCGTAGGGTCGCCCTGGGCCAGGGGGTGCTGCTTGCCCCCTGTTGTGACGCCCCTGCACGCGGCGGAGGCGGCCCCAGGCCCGCGCCTCTCCGGAAAGCAGCCTGAAGCCGCTGAACAGCTGAGAGGCGCGCCTGGGGCGGCCTCCGCCTCGCCTCTTAGCGGGCGCAGTGGCGCCCCTGGTGGCCTGGCGCCCTGGCACTCCGCGCCACTGGACCCGGGCCTATAGACGGCCCTGCTTCAGAGCAGGGGGATTTCGTGTGAGAGAGTTTAGGGGGTTCATTTAGAGGCTGCAGCCGCCGCCGCAGAGTCGTCGGGCCCGCTGGCCCTGTAGCCCCGCCCACATTCCCACTTTGTGGCCCCTCCCCTCCTGTGCTTGGGCCCGCCCCTGAACGACCATGGCTTGCCCCCCCCCCAGTTTTGATCCTGGGTACGCCCCTGAGTGCTGTACTGTTGGGCACAGTAGTAGCTTCCTTCATCCTCGACACTGATGTCGCTGATGGTGAATGAGAAGTCAGTGTTACTGTAGGTACCACTGAAGCGATCTGGGGTGCCTTCAAAACGGCTCGTAGCATCATGAATAAGAAGCTTGGGCTTCTGTCCTGGTTTAAACTGATATAAGGACATATCATCACTCATAGAAGAGGAAGCTATGCACTGCATCTTGACAGTGTCCCCAGGACTTGCCTGTATAGAAGCTGGTGTCTGAGTGATCCCCCTGGATCCTGGATGGAGAGGAATAAAAAGCACACTGTTAAATCCACAACATTGGCCTGAGAAACTAGGACAGAACAACACACCTCTTATAACTTACCCTCAAAGAAACTCAAGATGAGCAACATGAAACAAATCTGTGACATGATGACGCCGTTTATAAAACCTTTTCTCTGTTCTCCCAGATAATATCGCCACCAGGCAGCCTGGCTTCAGAATGACAGGGGTAAAACTGGGAGAGTTATCAAGCACCCGGAATGGAAATATATGCAAATGAGGAGCGGGGTTGCAGGGAATGACTGTCACTTCTTGCTAGGATTCTGTTTCAAGGCAGAACCACCACCTGTGGGGGAAATTCCAGCTCACGGAGGTGGAGGAGCCTGAGGCGCCAATGAATGCAAATATTTGCTCTTTCAAATAACCAAATAGTTCAGCCAATCCAGAAAATAAATATTACATGGAGATTGTTTTCAGCTACTGTTTAATTTCCTGTTTTCTGACCTTTTAAATTATAAATAAAGAGGCAATCCAAGTTTATTTATGATCCATATCTGAACCATTTATGAATCAATTTTAAGTTCCTTGTTTCTTGCTGGGGGAGAACGAAATGGTGGTTTGTCCCATACAGATGATCAGGGAAAGTCTTCAAACTCCGTGTTCATGCTCCCACAATTATTTTAAATTATCCACAGGGTGTTTTCCCCCCAGAATATAACAGTATCTTATATATCTTATCACTGCCCTACAATGAAAGGAAAAAACTGAATGCTTTCTTTGCCATAAGGTGTTGTTTATTTCATATGCCAATAACAATGATAAAACAATTCAGAAATCACTAACTTCATGAATCTGGCAATCATAGAATTGATCACTACTCCTTCTTCCATGATCACCTGCATTTCATCCTGATCTCGATCACCTGCATTTCATCCTGATCTCATAAACATGTGTTTAAAAATAGAGAAGCAGGGTGAAAAAGTAGAAAAAAAGAGATTCATCACAAGCTTTTCATATTATGGTACCTTTGGGGGGGTTATTTTCTACTGTTCTAGTGTGCTATGTGTACAACAAAATCCATTAAACATTATTCAAAAATATATTATATATTCAAGCCCTTAGTGTGGCCTTTACTTGAAACAGCCAAAGCCTTCAAACCAGAAGATCAAACCTATCCATTCTGAAGGAAATCAGCCCTGAGTGCTCACTGGAAGGACAGATCCTGAAGCTGAGGCTCCAATACTTTGGCCACCTCATGAGAAGAGAAGACTCCCTGGAAAAGACCCTGATGCTGGGAAAGATGGAGGGCACAAGGAGAAGGGGACAACAGAGGACGAGGTGGTTGGACAGTGTTCTCGAAGCTATGAACATGAGGTCCATGGGGTCAGGAAGAGTCGGACACGACTAAACGACTAAACAACAACAACAATAAAACCATATATTGTGATAGGTTTGAGTGCCAGAGTTTGTGGGTGCAAGTTACCTATGATTCTTGGATTTAGCCAAAGTTAGAATGAATTAAGGTTAAACCACGGAGCCTAGGGCTTGCCGATCAGAAGGTCGGTGGTTCGAATCCCCACAACGGGGTGAGCTCCCGTTGCTCGGTCCCAGCTCCTGCCAACCTAGCAGTTCGAAAGAACGTCAAAGTGCAAGTAGATAAATAGGTACCACTACAGTGGGAAGGTAAATGGCATTTCCGTGTGGCTGCTCTGGTTGGCCAGAAGCGGCTTTGTCATGCTGGCCACATGACCTGGAAGCTGTACGCCGGCTCCCTCGGCCAATAACATGAGATGAGCGCCGCAACCCCAGATTCAGTCACGACTGGACCTAATGGTCAGGGGTTACTTTACCTTTACCTTCAAACTGTGCCAAGCACAGAACCCCCTGGATCCATTTTATGCTAATGAGTCAGGCCAGCTTGGCAGAGCTAGCTGAGTGTGGGTCATTGGAGGAACAAAGGCTGATGATGGCCAGTCATTAATCCATCCATCAAAAAGAGGGTCGAAAACTGACAGGCAAGGAGGGGTGAGGAGTTGGCAGGGCCATGAAGGGTTTGGGATTTCAGTTTTGGATGACATAGGCTGGGAAGAGTTAGTTTTTACAGGGTTTGCAAGGAGAAGGTGGAGGAGGAAAACACAATTTGGGCTGGCTGGGACAAAGACACAGAGACCGTGGCTCATTGCTCTGTTTGCAAACCGAAGCCTGCTGTGCTTATGAGAGAAGAAAGGACCCTCTTGGCATCTAATGCTGGGATTCTCTTCCTTCAAGGCTCAGGTGTAAATAAACCATATATGATAAAGACACCACAGTCTCCGCTGTGCCTCACGTGTCCAAAAGATAACACATGCCCTGGGTAATGCACGCCTGAGACTCCTGGCATCTTGCACCTCTCATGGATATTGGGGCGGTATGTAACAATGTCATAATGGCACCACATTCTTGTTTGACCTTCATTCCAAGGAAACCAAACCCGGAATTTAGCACTGGCTGAGACTCCTGGAGTCTCTCACTGCTCAGAGATTGGGGTGAATGCAACACATGCTTGAAATTGAGCTGGACAAATAATTTTAAAAAAATGAAAATAAAAATGCACATGCTCATGTGTGCATGCTCTCTCTCTCTCTCATAACATTTTATTAATTTCCCAACAATAATAAGAATAAAACAAACAGCAATAAAAACAAAAACAAGGCAAAAGAGATTGACTTCCTTGGTTCCATTGTGTATCAATGTACTCTACATGTCCATTGTAAAGTTTTAACCATTTGAATTACTTACTGTCCATTCATAATAAAATTACAAGTAATCTTAAAACCCTGCCAATGTATTAACCTGAGTACATTGCTTCATGTGTGCATGCTCTCAGGCAGCGATCCTCTTCTCAAAAGTTCACAAGTGCCCTATGACAGCCGGAGAAGTTACTGTTCAGAGAGTTTTGTGGTTCATGTTGTGACGTGGGGTTTGTGATTTCAGCTCTCTTGACATAATATGCTGGAGACAGTTCTCTAGTAACACTTCTTTATTAAAGTAAACAAGACTGACTCTAAGGGCAGGAAGGCTACATTTATAGGGATGGGGGACTAGCTAGAAAGGTTTACATTTTAGAGGGAACAATATCAGGCAATCACAGTGCTGCCTTTTGGAGGAAACCAATAAGACAGAGGATCCAGATACAGCAGCTTAAATGAACCAATAGTAGCTGTACCCTCTGGAACCAAAAGGCAGTTACTTTATCCTAATGCAAATACAGACAATAATAATACAGATATAAAATCCTTTGACTCAATACACAACACCCCTCCCCACCCTAGTGAGCACAGCAGACGTAATCCCTCAGGTACTGTGGGGTCCTACAACTTCTACTTGATCTCCTGACAACAAGTGTCACAGGTTCTGGATTGGGTGTTACCTGTGATGGAGGGGCTGCTATAGGGGTTTCGTCAGGAACAGATGGAGTCCCAGACATCTCAGGGTCCCCTACCTGTACCTCGTCATCATGAGGACTAGCAGACCCTGGTTCATTTGCTGAAGCCCCTGGTGACTGCACCTCTGGGCCATTTTCACTCTGGTCTCGCAGCTGTGCGTCATTAGCCAGGGATGAATTATCTGACTCCTCCCTGCTGAGCGCCCGGCGCCTCAGCTGATCTATATGTCTCTTCCAAACTTGCCCATTTTCCAAGGTCACATAATAGGACACAGGTCCACTAGCCCGGGTGATCACACTGACCACCCACTGCGTATTGATATTGGTATCAGTATTATTGATATTGGTATCAGTATTATTAGTAGTATTACAATGGTACCTTGGTTTATGAACACAATTGGTTCCGGAAGTCTGTTCATAAACTGAAGCGAACTTTCCCATTGAAAGTAATGGAAAGTGGATTAATCCGTTCCAGACGGGTCCGCGGAGTACTCAACCTGAAGCGTACTTAACCCGAAGCATGGGTGTAATTGGTTCCGGAAGTCTGTTCATAAACTGAAGCGTTCATAAACCGAAGTGAACTTTCCCATTGAAAGTAATGGAAAGTGAATTAATCCGTTCCAGATGGGTCTGCGGCGTTCGTAAACTGAAAATTCATAAACGGAGGTGTTCATAAACCGAGGTTCCACTGTATTCTCTGACCACTGGCCAAGCTGACTGGATCTTTGGAAGTTCAGCAACACACCTGGAACACACCAGTTTGGGGAAGGTTGTCGTAAATCTGGCTTCATCACCTGAGATCCAGGTAGCCTCTATGGCGAGGAGCGCCTTTCATCAGGTTAGACTGGTGGACTAACCTATTTTGGGCAAGTGTAGCCACAGTCATCCATGCTCTGATAACTGTCAGGATTGACTACTGCACAGTGTTGTATGTGGGGCTTCCTTTGAAGACTGCTTGGGCACCGCATCTGATTCGCAACACGGCACATGGGAAGTCACTGGGAAGATACCTTCCAGGTACTTGAAGATCTTCTGGTCTGTTTCTCAGCAGAGTTCAATGGGCTGGTGCTTACCTTAAAAGCCCTATGCTGTTTGGTACCTGGGAAACCTGAAAGAATGGCTTCACCCTATTAGCATGCCCATATCCTGAGGTATGTTTCAGAAGATCTCTTCTGAGTGCTCCTACCAAACGAAGCTAGGTTGCAGGGGGCAGGGGGCTGGCCAAAGCTTTGGTGGTGGTGGCAACCCCCAGGCAGACTCACCTGGCGCCAACAGGCTCGCATTTTTTGCTCCAGCCAAATTCCTTTTTAAAAAATTATCCCAGGCCATAAAAGTTCTTACTGTTTTTGAACTTTTCTTGTGGTCTTCATAATATTTTGTTTCTATTGTGCTTCCATTTTGATACAAAAAGAGCATGTCTGAAAGGGGATTCATAGATTTTAAAAATAAACGAACAGTAATATTTCTGAGTCATACTGCCTGGCAAAGTAAGAGGCGATCCATTGAAGATCTCAGGCATAGGGGAACCATTTCCTGCAAGATCTTCCTTTCGCCCAGGCAAAAAAGTAATTGCTAAGATCAGAAGGTCGGCGGTTTGAATCCCTGTGACGGGGTGAGCTCCCGTTGCTTGGTCCCAGCTCCTGCCAACCTAGCAGTTCGAAAGCACGTCAAAATGCAAGTAGATAAATAGGAACTGCTACAGCGGGAAGGTAAACGGCGTTTCCATGTGCTGCTCTTTGTTATGCTGGCCACATGACCTGGAAGCTATACGCCGGCTCCCTCGGCCAATAATGCGAGATGAGCGCGCAAACCCAGAGTCGGTCACGACTGGACCTAATGGTCAGGAGACCCTTTACATTTTACTAACACATTATAATGCTTCAAGCAACGATCCTATGCCCACTTACTTGGGAGTATATTACATTGCGCTCAATGGGACTAACTTCTGATAGCATTGTAGTGTTAACTTTGCTTTTCTGTGGGGAAATATGAAATAATGTTTGTGACATGCTTTGAACACCTAAAATAATCTTCTTCTTCTTCTTCTTCTTCTTCTTCTTCTTCTTCTTCTTCTTCTTCTTCTTCTTCTTCTTCTTGTCGAGCAACCATCAGCTTCAGCCCTCCTTCCAAGATTTGTGTGCTGTTTGTGATGCCTCCAGGTGCGTTGCGGTTTTGGGGTTTCGGTTCCTCATAACGGGGCCCCGACTGATACTGTTGCCTTGGTGATCTCTAAGTTGGCCGGTGCGGCTACTCCCTTGAGGCCTGTTTAGACTTTCGAAACAAGTCAGGTTGAAACCGTAACCTGTAGAAAATGTTGGTTCTCTTATTCTCAGTATGGGACAGATGTCACTGGACTTTTTGGCTCTCACTCCTGGCTGGATGAGAGAGATCTCACCACACATTTCAGTTCAGATATAACATTGTACTGTTATAGGTTTTTCCGAGATGCGGCATTCTGGTGTTTAAGGCTGTTCTTGCAAAGCAACACAAATATCCTTCCATTTCAGGCCAGGCAACCATTTTTATGACGCTATTTCCCCCACTGCTTCAATTCCTAGTGCAGTTCAGCAAAATGGGTACTAAGATCATATTTGTGAGTCTTTCAATGTATTGATTACCCCAAAGCCTGCTTAGATGTGATGACAGAGCATTTAAATAGGGTTGCCATATTTCAAACAGTCAAAATCCGGACACAAAAGTTGAGAGTTAAGAGCCTTTTTTTGGCAAAGTTGTTCAGGGTTTTGTTTTTTGTTTTTAAGTTTTGCCTGAAGTTGTTGAGCTTTTCTTGCAAACTCTAAAAAAACACACCCCTGTTTTTAAATTCGCCAAAATCTAGACTTACAACATTGGTTGCCGTACGTCCAGATTTGCGCCAGGACGCTACTTGCAGGGCTGAATATCGGAATATCCCTGAGCTGTTTGCTGAGTCACTCCTTTGCTTTGCTGAGTCACTTTCTCATGTCTCTTATCTGAGTGGTCAGTCTTGTTGGTCTTCAGGATGCAGATCTGGAATTTCCACCTTCCCACAAGATTTCTTTTTTGTTATGTGTGATAGGCATCTGCCCATGTGCTTGAATTGCCACCTTTTTGTGGACTGGTGTGATTGACAGCACATTGCAACTGGCCCTGCCACAAACCAGTTGAAAGCGAGCTGTCCTTTTGCTCAGCAGTATGATGACAAATATCATAGAGTAGCAGACACCCTGCACCCAAAATAAGCTTTGGGGATACCCCCTAACCTATACCATCACATCCATGCCTAACTAACATCACTGGATGTTTTCAGAAAGGGAGTCTGAACAACAGAGGAAAATAGTGCTGACAACAGCTGATGTTTTACTACGGTAGCTAAAATTCACGCAAGAGTTTGTAAAAATAGGTGGGAGTGGGATCTAGGAAATTACAGCCCAATTAGCATGATATCTGTTCCTGGTAAATTGGTGGAAAGCATTGTTAAAGATAAAAATAATAGATTTTTATTTTATTTTTTAGCATATAGAAGAGCAAGCCTTGTTGAATGACCAGGACCATCATCATGGCTTCTGCAAAAATAAATCCTGTCTCACTAATCTTTTAAATCTATTTTTAGTGTTAATAAGCATGTGGATAGAGTTGATGCAGAAGGCATTTTGTACAGTGGTACCTCGACTTACGAACGACTCGACAACTGAATTTTTCGACTTATGAATGGGGGACGTCCGAAAGGAAACCGCGGCGGTTTTAGATAGGGATTTTTCGACTTACGAATTTTTAGATGGGGTTGCTTTGACTTACGAATTTCTCCGTTTCCAATGCATTCCTATGGGAAATCGCATTTCCAATGGCGCTTTTCGACTTACGAATTTTTCGACGACGGTTCTTCTCACAAGAATCGATACACAGACGTGTGCTTATTTTAAACTTGTTCATAAATGATCTGGGGTAAGGGGTGAACAGTGAGGTGACCAAGTGGTGGTAACTCAAAAATATTCCAGGTGTGAAATCTAAAATGGTTGTGAAGAGCTCCAAAAGGATCTCTCCAAGCTCAATGAATGAGCATTAAAACATCAAATGCAAGGGATGAATATTGGGTTTTACCAAATCTGAGCTTGGGGATACTAACCAGGAAAGGGATAATGGGATCGTGGTCAATAAAAATGTCCTAGAGCAGGCATCCCCAACCTTCGGCCCTTCAGTGGGGCTTACTCCCTGGAAAATATGTATAGCACACTATCTGAGAAAAGCTATGAAACTACGTCGCTATAAGACTGGTTCTCTTCAACCCTGCTAAGCCTGTATGGTTTTGTCCCAATGCTAGCGTTAAATAATTAGGAGTTCTTGTAATTAGTAACCCCAAAGGAAAAGAACTCAAGAACTCTGGTCAATGAGTGTTTCAATTGTGGGGATAATCCCTACTTGTAAGTCAATAGGAAATTACAGTATAACAAACAATAATCCATTCAATTGCATACATTCTGACAGAAATACCAACTCAAATAAAGGTTACAAACTCAATAATACATAACAATATTGAAAATGATAGTCTTGAGAAAGAATCCATAAAAGTCCATAATCAAGTTTGAGATCTGAAGTCAATTGTTGAAGAGAAACCAGATGAAGGCCAGGACAGGGCCCTGTTTCGATGTATATATCTTCATCAGCTGGAAATATCAAATAATGCATATATTTCTCAGTTATATATGTCACAATGCTGAATTATTGTAATGGTTATACATTGCACATTGATGCCAAGTTTTATTTGTCGATTTGTAGAGCTCTTTCTTCTCAGCAAATAAAGGTTGATTGCTTGATTGATGTAAACTTTTTACAGATATAAATTTTCTTTATTGAATTTTGATGATACAGAAAAAAGAAAAATACGTAAACACACAGAAATAGACTACTATTTACACAAACACCATTTATTCCCCCCACCCCTGTGACAACCCAACACCACTCCCCACCACTTCCCTCCACCTTGACTTCCATATATTTTCAATTTGGTACTACAAAACAATGCAATATTTTGGGTTTTGTATTTTAATCTCTTTATAACATGACTTATTAATGGTTTTCTTTTCTACTTTACTCCTTTAATCCAGTGTGGTGTAGTGGTTAAGAGCGGTAGACTCATAATCTGGTGAACTGGGTTTGCATCCCCACTCCTCCACATGCAGCTGCTGGGTGACCTTGGGCTAGTCACACTTCTCTGAAGTCTCTCAGCCCCACTCACCACACAGAGTGTTTGTTGTGAGGGAGGAAGGGAAAGGAGAATGTTAGCCGCTTTGAGACTCCTTAGGGTAGTGATAAAGCGGGATATCAAATCCAAATCCAAACCCTTCTTTAATCTAAACATATCAGCATATTCTTTTTTGAACAGTGTTTATCCATATATTCTTTGAAGCATTGCCATTCTTGTCTAAGTTTTTGATTTGACTGCATTCTTATGTATTAGCTTTGCCATTTCCATAAATTCACTTAGGGTAATTTAGGTAACCAGTCGTCTTTTGTAGGTATTGTCTCATTCTCCCATTTGCTGGCAAAAACAATCCTGGCTGCTGTTGTAGCGTATAGGAAGATTCTTTTCTTTTTCTGGGGTATAGCTTTCCCCAGTAGACCTAATAGAAATGCCTCTGGTTTCTTTTGTATAGTCACTTTTAGCATTTTTTTAAAGTTCTTCGTGAATCGTACCCCAATATATCTTAGATTTTTCGCAAGTCCACCAGGCATGGGAAAATGTTCATTCTACTTTTCTGCATTTCCAGCAAAGGTTGGATTTCTGTTAGTAAATTTTGGCAAGCTTAGATGGTGTTAGGTACCACCTGAAAAACATCTTCTTAAATTTCTCTTTTATCACATAAGAAGCACTGAACCTAATGTCTATACGCCAAAGTCTTTCCCACCTTTTTAAATAGTTCATAGTACCCAGTAATATAGCTGCTTCTGGGGAATCATCATATGTTGGCTGTGCACATACTATACCTTTTAAAGCACATTCCAAGCACATTGTTTTCCTCAGAGAATTGTGGGCGCTGAAGTTTAGCCCTTGCAGCGTCACAATTCCCAACATCCCTTTACCAATGGCAGTACAGAGTGGGAGCAGATTGTTCTCTCTCCTCCTCTCAGTAACATCTCTGACTAGAACCACAAGAAAATGGTTCCTTGGTCTACATTGAAAGGAGATGTGTTTTGTTTTGTTTTTAAATAATGTTTATTGGATTTTACATAAAGAAAAAAAGAAGACAAGAAAAATTCAAAAAGAAAAAGAAAATACAAAAAACTTTAAGAAAAAACAAATACAAAGAACTAGAACAATATCATCACGTCTTATTTCTTCATTGTTCTTCACTTACCTTCCTTACCATTCTTTTATAATTAACTCATAGCATTTCTAAAATCTTAACTAGGCATCATGTAGATACATCTTTGCTCTCTTATTTATAGATAATTCTTAATCAATTTATATAAAATAGTGAAGAAAAAAATGGATAGAGAAAACCCATAAAAATAATAAAAAGACATAATCATATTTTTACAATTTCAAATCTAAACATTTCAGACTTCCTCATTCCCCCTCCTTGAATTCTTTATAATTCACTAATTATTGAAGTTTCCAACTCTAAAATTACATTCTTTCTTCTAAATTATAACTTCTTTTTAACCATTGACCCTTAATACGTCTCTTTACCTTAATTGCCCAATATTCTTAACATTCTCTTTACCTTAATTGCCCAATATTGGGAGATGTGCTTTGTTTTGCTTTGCTTCGTTGGGTGAATAATTGGATAGCCTTACACACCAGAATGTCACAGACCAGAAACACTATAACTTTAACGTTCAGGGTTATAGTGGACTTTTATCTGAATCGAAATGTGTGGCGATCCCCCTCTCGCATCCAGGGCTGGGACCAGAAAAGTCCAGCGACATCTGTCCTCTACTGAGAATAAGCCAACTCTCTTAAGAGTGCACCAACATTTTCTGCAGGTTACGGTTTTGCCCTGATGTGTTTCGAAAGTATAAACAGATGTCGAGGGCGTGGGCCCATCGGCCAGTTTTAGCGATCTCCAAGGCAACAGTATCAGCCGGGGCCCCACTTTGAGGAACCGAAACCCCCAAGCCGCAATGCACCTGGAAGCATCGCAAGCAGCGCTCAACGATGTGCCACGTAAGAGGTGTTTTCGGCCTCGGAAGAGGAGCTGAGGCTGACTGCTTGGCAACAAACGTTGAACCAGAAGAAGAAACAGTAGCATTAGCATCACAAGAAGGGGTAGGCAACCTAAGGCCCGGGGGCCGGATGCGCCCAATCGCCTTCTCAATCCGGCCCATGGACGGTCCGGGAATCAGTGTGTTTTTACATGAGTAGAATGTGTGCATTTATTTAAAATGCATCTCTGGGTAATTTGTGGGGCATAGGAATTCATTCATTCCCCCCCCCCTTCAAAATATAGTCTGGCCCACCACATGGTCTGAGGGACAGTGGACTGGCCCACGGCTGAAAAAGGTTGCTGACCCCTGGTCTCGGGAGTTCAGAGCATGTCACAAACATGATCTCCCAAGTGTCTTTATCCATAGAAAGATGAAGCTAACAGTGCGAGCCTTTCCATGTCTAGTCAGAAGTCCCCTTGAGTCCAGTGGACAGACAGAGGACTGAAGCCTGAATGACGGCAATGTGGGTGTAACATTCCTTTGCAGCCCAGGAAGACCGGAAGTGGTACTTATCCTGCCTAAAATTCCTAGTGGGTTGTCTATTACTAATCTGGCAGCATCATGATACTGTAGGTAGAAAAAGAAAAAGCTGCCCAGGTGACTATCAGGTATACGGTAAATGCGTTTTTTTAAAAAAACAAACAAACAAATTTACTGAAGGTTCATAACATACTGAGCACTAAGATCCCAAACACATTCATAAAACGATAATAAAAAGCAATATATCCAAACAGAATTTTTGTGTCTCTGTGTGTGATAAAGAATTATATTATAGTATATTTATAAAATATTATAATTATAAATTATGTAATTATAAAAGAATACTCATGATCCTTACAAAACACCATTCTATAGAAAAGAGAATGAGTAAATGCATGTTGAGGTAGCAAGAGAAATGGAGTCACAACATCAAACCTTGTTGTTGTTGTTTTTAAACCTACAATACACATTCAGTGTAAGGACTATGCACATGGTGCAAAAAACAGGCCTATTCTGGGGTCAGAGTTTGCTGCTGTAATTTCCCTCTCCATTATGCACATTCATGGAAAGTATGATGCTCACATGAGCAGTCATAGGAAGACAGGAAGCTGTCAGGTCAGTGGTCCACCTGTCTCAGCAGGGCCGTCTTAACCATATCTGGTGCCCTGGTGCCAAGATCCCTCCGGCGCCCCCCAGGGGCGTAGCCAGGATCAAAACTAGGGGGGGGAAGCCATGGTCGTTCAGGGGCGGGGCCAAGGCACAGAAGGGGAGGGGCCACAAAGTGGGCGGGGCTAAAGGGCCAACGGGCCTGATGACATCGTGGCGGTGGCAGCAGCGGCCACCTTGTGCTTCTGGGGCTGGTAGCGTTGGCAGCTACCCTGCTTGGCTGGAGAGGACGGGAGGGTCGGGCAGGCGAGAGGGGGTGGCAGGGCGGGCGAGGGCGAGGCAAGACACGGCCGCAGCCACGACGGCTCCGAGGCGTTGCTGCATATCAGCATAATATTTCAACCATGGTTCAAGCCCCACCTTAGGAAAAAAAATCCTGCATTGCAGCAGGTTGGACTAGATGACCCTTGTGGTCCCTTCCGACTACAATTCTACGATTCTATTGATATATTACCATACCATATGCATCGTTCTGCTTTCTTGAATTGTCCTACTCCTAGGCATAGCAGCCAACTCCTAGAGGCCTAGGTGCCTCTCCCCCCCCAATTACTGGTAAATACCGTATTTGAAAGAGTCATCCCCCCATGTTGATGGGCTTTCTATGTGGGGCTTATCTGCCTCCCCCCGTATTTTATTAAGGATGGAAGAGGGAGGGAAGGAAGGAAGAAATAGAGAAAGGGATAACTCATATTTGTGGGTGTCTCTGGATGACGCTGTGATGCTGGAACTCTGCATGTACAGGAGCCTTGTAAGCAGCTTTCTCTCTGCTTGATTTACAGCAGGCACGTCCAACAGGTAGATTGTGATCTACCAGTAGATCACTGGATGTCTGTGGTAGATCACTGGTAGGTCACTGGCACCCCTAAAAAAAGCTCACCCAAAATTTTCCTCCTCCCTCAAAAAAGTTGAACTATGACCTGAAGCCCTAAACAAAAATGGGCCTCCCTCCCTCCTAAAAGAAGCTCAACAAGTTTGACCTAAACCCCAAAAAACAGGGCTTCCCTTCCTTTAAAAAAAACTCAACAGTTTTGACCTGAACCCCCCAAAAGGGGGTAGATCACCCCCAGTTTTAAACTCTGAGTAGATCAGAGTCTCTTGGGAGGTGGCCACCCCTGATTTACAGTATATAGATGCAGGAGGAGGGGCAGACTGGAACACCAATGCTTTTTATAAACATCACTGTGTCTGTCAAAGCTACAGCCCCCCCTTTCTTATTCACTTCTTTTTAGCCTTGCAGAGCCACCTTAGTCAAATTGAATCCTCTGAGTCTGCACCCTCATTAAATAGCCAATAGAACTCTTAATGCTCCTGAATGCTCATTAACAACTCCCACTTAAGAACAATAGGGTGAAATGGTCAGCTATCGAATCTTGCCTGGGGATATATGCTCCATTGTCTTAACTGCTTAACTACTGGTAGCCACTTTGCTTTATTTATTTGATGTGTTTTTGTTACTGCTGTGTCCCCCCCCCCCAGCAAGCGGAGACTTAGCTGCTCTTGCTAAAGCAAAGCCCTTTCCACTTCAGTTTTTGGAGGGGAAAAGTGCTGGTTATGGTCTGTAAAATACATTAATTTTTTTTGCTTCTAGGGGGGGCAGCTGCCCCCTCCTGCCCCCCTGCCTACGGCCATGGCGCCCCCCGTGAGGCGGGCAGGAGGGGCGCACGGGGAGCTGAGAGGCGCGGAGGAGGCAGCCTCAGGCTCCCGCTCCCTGCGCGCCTCTGGAGAGCGGCCTGAAGCCACTCTAAAACTGAGAGGCGCGGAGGAGGAGGCCCCAGGCTCCCGCTCCCCGTGCGAACTACGGAGGCGCACGGGGAGCGCAAGCCTGGGGCCGCCGCGCTGCGCCTCTCAGCTGTTCAGGTGGCCCCAGGCTCACGCTCCCCACGCGCCTCCGGAGAGCTGCCTGAAGCCGCTCAACAGCAGAGGCACGCGGAGGCAGACACCAGCGTTCGGCGCCCCTTCCGCGCCCCTGATGGCCAGGCGCCCTGGTGCCTTGCGCCACCCAGCCTGGGACTAGGGACAGCCCTGTTTCTCAGGGAACATTGCCAGTCCCCTCAACGTTCTCCTCTAAATCACTGCCTCCTCACACTTCCCCCTCCACATTTTCTCAGGCCCTCTCCTTTTCCAAAGTATTCCTGGTATGAGAAAAATTGGGTGGACGGGGGAACGTGTGGGAAGGCAGTGATTTGGAGAACGTCATATGGACACCAGAGAATTAATGGAGGAAAAAGAAAGGTTTCTACCCATCAGGGCCAGCCCGAGACTATTTGGCGCCTGAGGCAAGGCATGCCGTCAAGACTCCCCTGCCCCAGATCCAGCCACAACCCGATGGGGTTTGAGGAGCATGCCGCCCAAGGCGGTTGCCTTATTGGTGGCCAGCCATGCTAGGGCAGCAAGCTAGCTTAGGGGCTGCAGGGCAGACTATGTGGAACACTGTTCCCGTCACTTTCCACCCCTCATAATTTGCTGCCTGAGACAACTGCCTCAGACTGCCTCATGGTAGGACCGGCTCTGCTATTCACATTCAATAACAGTATAGATGAGCCTTAAGTGTAAGGTTTCATTGCCCCAGCCAAAGCAAAACACTTCAAGTCTCAGAGATTTAAATGGGAAAGATATAGGATGAAATCCTGTGCTCACTTACCTGGGAGAAAGCCCCATTAATTTCAAGGGGCTTTCTGCTTTGTAGACATGAATAGGACTGCACTCTTAAAATATTTAGATGACTGCTTAGATCAGTGATATTTAGAAAATAAACCTATTCGTAGGTACATGAATTTCATTTATGTCTGTTTGGGGAATTGTGTCTTGCAATAAGTTGTGCCATGCTCTTTCTTGACGAGAAACACTTTCATTAAAAAAACAACAACCCCAGAAGGATTCAGTATGGCAAGACTTATCAATCTGTTCTTTTGCAGCAGTTCTACGATGTGTGACCTGAACATATTTCAGAAGCAATGCTTTTGAGGAGTAAGGTTTACGTTTGTCAATAGAGGGGCAGAATGGAACAAATAATACTTTGATTCAGTCTTGTGTACACTAGGGATGGACAAAGAAGTCAATTTTCGTTGTCTGTTTCTCATTTTTCAAATCTTAATTTAAGTGTTCCACATTTACACAGCAATTTGTGAATTTTAGTTATGAAAATTCACCAGCATTTTAGTGGAAATTTCTCCTAAGAAACACATTTTTGTATGCACTTTATGACAAATACATGCATTCCTGCAAGCAATCTTCATTAATATATTTCATTTCTGTATATTATTTTCACTAGTATGCATTTTTATGCATACTTACCCTCTACTATATGTATTTCTGTACACATTACTTGGCTTGAGATTTGCACTGCAAAATTTTGAGTAGCACATATCTCGAAGGATAGTTGTGCTTCAGTTCACATCTTGTTTCAGACAGTGCTATTTATGTTGATTTACCTTTCATTGCAAACAGGCTCAATTTTCTCCTCCACCCCTAGCATGAAAGCCCCCTCCCTGTAGATGTTCGTGCTTGTGACAAACAAGGCCAGCCACTGTCCTTTTACACATTGTATTACAAGACAGAACCCCAAGGAGCAAAAGGCAAACTTTTAATAGCATTGCAAAGTTCTTTAAAAAATTTTTAAAAAGAAAATGGGCAGGGGGAAACATCAGTCGTTTTCTGCATTTGATACTATAATAATAATTTATTATTTATACCCCGCCCATCTGGCCGGGTCTCCCCAGCCACTCTGGGCGGCTTCCAACAGAAAAATAAAACACAGTAATCTATTAAACATTAAAAGCCTCCCTGAACAGGGCTGCCTTCAGATGTCTTCTAAAAGTCTGGTAGTTATTTTCCTTTTTGACATCTGTTGGGAGGGCGTTCCACAGGGCAGGCGCCACCACCGAGAAGGCCCTATGCCAAGTTCCCTGCAACTTGGTTTCTCGCAACGAGGGAACCGCCAGAAGGCCCTCGGTGCTGGACCTCAGTGTCCGGGCAGAATGATGGAGGTGGAGACGCTCCTTCAGGTATACTGGACCGAGGCCATACACACTGAAACTAACAGTGTCAGCATTCTTGGTGGTGCTTCAAAAATACATTGTGTTTCCTGATAAATGCTGAAACAGGATTATGGTAGTGGAATAGCAATAATGGAAAATGTTGCCCATCCATACCTTCCCCCCATATAGAGCTCCTGCAGTTGTTCCAGACAAGGTGAACCTTTTACTTTTTTGATAAAAAGCATTTTTTGGACACTGGAGTAAGGCAACTGCAATAGGCAAGTTAATTTTCATGACCCGGAAAGCTGTTTGTGGACAAATGCCTGCTCCCTCGGTTTGAAAAGCGAGATGAGCGCCACACCCCATAGTTGCCTTAACCATCCAGGGGTCCTTTACCTTTTCACCTTTTACATTCCTGAACTGAAAGCAGTTAGCTGCTCCAAAGTGAACAGAATTCACTGCAAAGCAAACCAGAAATATAGTATATTTCCCAGCAAAGATGTCCTTCCACCTGTTTTCCAGTATAGTTGCGTGGCCACCTGCTTTGCATCAACAGAGAAATCCAGGATTGATTGCCACCAAAGACCACACAAGGCACAAAACAGTTTTGGAAAATGGTGGGTTTTCAAAGAAGGTGCAAAAGAGGTTCATATTCTCCTAACATGCATTAGGACAACTCGTGTACAACATACTTTGCCGTTCTCGTTTAATTGATTACTACTCATTACTACCATATTGTTATTCCTCGTTAATATGCACTTCACGGATGGCATAAACCACGGCAACAGACACTTTGTCCCACTGAGGCCCCTGGCACTAAGTTACTCTGAATGCAAGTACCATAGTTTAAGCCAGGCACGGGGACTCTGTGGCCCTCAATACTGATGGACTACGACTCCCAGCACAGCTGGGGACTAGGGATGATGGGAGGTGTAGTTCAACAACATCTGGAGGGCCAACGGTTCCCCATACCTGCCGCAGCCTAGCAAGATCTGGCAGACAGACATGATGTTGACTACCCTGTAAGAGAGGGCAACTGCGGTCTTATTGGTATATGAAGCACACTGGGATATCAGGAGTCTATCCATTCAGCTGCATTCACTGCGGGTTTCTCGTGACTCAGCACTACAAGAGTACATTTCCGAGCACAATTCAAAGTCTTGGTGCTGACCCCCTAAACGGCCTCACCCTGTATACCTGAAGGAACATATCCACCCCCATCGTTCAGCACTGAGATCCAGCACCGAGGGCCTTATGGAGGTTCCCTCACTGTGAGATGTGAAGCTGCAGGGAACCAGGCAGAGGGCCTTCTCGGTAGTGGCACCCACCCTGTGGAATGCCCTCCCATCAGATGTCAAACAGATAAACAACTATATGACTTTTTGCTGTGTTTCAGGAAGCTTATTATGTTTTATTATGTTTTTATGTGTGTTGGAAGTCACCCAGAGTGGCTGGGGCAACCCAGCTAGATGGGCAGGGTATTATTATTAATATTGTTGTTGTTGTTGTTGTTTAGTCGTGTCTGTCTCTTCGTGACCCCATGGACCAGAGCACGCCAGGCACTCCTGTCTTCCACTGCCTCCCGCAGTTTGGTCACTCATGTTGGTGGCTTCGAGAGCACTGTCCAACCATCTTGTCCTCTGTCGTCCCCTTCTCCTTGTGCCCTCCATCTTTCCCAACATCAGGGTCTTTTCCAGGGAATCTTCTCTTCTCATGAGGTGGCCAAAGTATTGGAGCCTCAGCTTCACGATCTGTCCTTCCAGTGAGCACTCAGGGCTGATTTCCTTCAGAATGGATAGGTTTGATCTTCTTGCAGTCCATGGGACTCTCAAGAGTCTCCTCCAGCACCATAATTCAAAAGCATCAATTCTTTGGTGATCAGCCTTCTTTATTGTCCAGCTCTCACTTCCATACATCACTACTGGGAAACCATAGCTTTAACTATACGGTATTATTATTATTATTATTATTAGGTTCAGCTTCTAGGAAAGTAATGATAAAAAGTGCATCTTCCAACTTGCTATATGGCAGTATTCCTTTATGTTATTTATCTTTGGCTAATTTCATTCATTTTTTAGAAAGCGCACTTTCACACAGATTAAACTTATGGTTCTTGTAAAAACATCTTTCTGGAAGCATTGGGTTTTTTTAATATAAAGAAGGTACAGTATGTTCAAAACTGGAAATGAAGCCACACACCGCGCTCTGAGGAAGTGGGGAGTTTGTGTGCAGGAGGCCCATTGTATTCAAGCTGTGTGGTAACCAAAGCTAGCAGCTCACATAATAGAGAGGAGGGAATCTACATACCACCCACAAACAAAAGAATTAAAAATAGTTTTATCACCTTGCAAGGTAAAGAGTTTGCTAGCAGTAGTAGCCTTGTCAGATGTTGAAAAGATAAACTCTTTGCTCTGAGAACATATTCCACAAGTCTACAGAATGTAGGGTTCTTTGAAGTAACCAGTCATCTTGGTTACGACCACATACTGTACACACAATTACCTTTCAACATAAATTCAAATGAAAAACTGTGTTATGTTTTTCAAAAGCATTATTACTCTGCATTCATAGGAATTCAGATTAGCAAGCTTTGGGAGGAGCAGGACTAGCTGCGAGTTTTCATTTCAAACAGCATCACTCTGCAGAAGCATCTCTCCCCTTTTCCTTAAAACGAGAATGAAATGATCTGCCCCGTCACTGAGCTGTTGCAGGCTTTTGGACTAGGAATAGGTTAGCTTGGAGCTCCCTCTTGCGGTCTTTTGAGATTATCAAAGGGTCAGGAGCCAGGCTGAGATAACCCAGGGGAGGTAAAGGTAAAGGGACCCCTGACCATTAGGTCCAGTCATGACCGACTCTGGGGTTGCGCGCTCATCTCGCATTATTGGCCGAGGGAGCCGGCGTACAGCTTCCAGGTCATGTGGCCAGCATGACAAAAGCCGCTTCTGGCAAACCAGAGCAGCACATGGAAACGCCGTTTACCTTCCCGCTGTAGCGGTTCCTATTTATCTACTTGCATTTTGACGTGCTTTCGAACTGCTAGGTTGGCAGGAGCTGGGACCAAGCAACAGGAGCTCACCCCGTCGTGGGGATTCAAACCGCCGACCTTCTGATCGGCAAGCCCTAGGCTCTGTGGTTTAACCACAGCGCCACCTGGGTCCCTAACCCAGGGGAACCCAGGCCCAAATTGAACCTATTTGTGGAGGGATCTGCGCATTGTTTGAGTGGATCTTGAGTTGCACTGAGTTGGGGCATCAAGCAGAGGCGAGGCAGCCATGAACAAGACAGACAGACCACAAAAAGTGTCTGGGACATTCGCAGGGAAACCAAAGTGCTTGTTTACAAAGCTATTGTACTACCAACCTTACTATATGCTTGTGAAACATGGACCACTTATAAATGCCACCTCAAACTCCTCGAAAGATTCCATCCACGGTGTCTCTGATTTTTTTTACACATCAGTTGGAAAGACAGGCGAACTAATACCAGTGTACCGGAAGCAGCAAAGATCGCCAGTGTCGAAGCAATGATTCTTCAACATCAACTTCGTTGGACTGGTCATGTTGTGCGGATACCTGATTATCGTCTTCCAAAGCAACTACTCTATTCTGAACTTAAAAATGGAAAGCGTAATGCTGGTGGTCAACAAAAGAGGTTTAAAGAGTGTCTCAAGGCAATTTTTTTTAAAAATGTACAGTGGTACCTCGGTTTATGAACACAATTGGTTCCGGAAGTCTGTTCATAAACTGAAGCGAACCTTCCCATTGAAAGTAATGGAAAGTGAATTAATCCATTCCAGATGGGTCCGCGACGTTCGTAAACCGAAAATTCGTAAACCGAGGTGTTCATAAACCGAGATTCCACTGTAGTATAAACACCAACAATTGGGAAACACTGGCCTGCGAGCGCTCTGGTTGGAGAACAGCCTTTACCAAAGGTGTCATGGGCTTTGAAGGCACTCGAACTCAGGACGCAAGGGAGAAACGTGCTAAGAGGAAGGCACGCTTGGCAAACCCTCACGATGATCAACTCCCGCCCGGAAACCTATGTCCCCACTGTGGAAGGATGTGTGGATCCAGAATTGGCCTCCACTGTCACTTACGGACTCATTGTTAAAATGGAAGACAATCTTACTCGGCTATGAGTGATCGCCAAAGAAGAAGAAATAAAATAATAATAGTAATAATCTTTGTGGGAGAAGGTAGAGGGATGCCTTTTCTGCCAGGCCTATCCTCCTTTCTGCCCCCTGAAGCAACAGGGCACAGGATTGGATCCTGTTAAGCGTGGGGCAGCACAGGGCACCTTGACCAAAGGGCAGATCAGGAAGGTGTTTAAGAACAAACACGAACGCACAAATGGCTGGCGTTACAGCTCTTTATTTCAGTGCCTAAAACAAAAAAGACGAGTCGTACATTTCTGAAACGGTTATCATGCGAAGCACTTAAGAGATGAGACACAACACATTTTATATATATATTTTTAAAGTGCCTGTCTCTTGCTACATTAATACAATCCTCCCAGTAAGGCTCATTCTTTGGATGCGTTTCGAGGCAACATTCTGTGAAAATCATGCAAAGGGAGGGCTAGGAACTCTCCGAAACTCCAACTGGGCCCAAATTGGTTAAAACTGGGCATTAGCCCAGAGCATGTTCACCTGTACAGATAGATGCCTGGGCAGCCTCGAATTTCAGCCATCCATTATTGGGGGAGGGCTGAAACATTTCCAAAGTATATCATTCCATATATTATTTTAAAGGTACGCATTTTTTTGCGTGGAATAGGCGCTGTGGCTGATCCCATGCCATACAAATTCCACGGAGGCCAACTGCACAAATTATCAGCAAATTTTCTATACTGAGACTAAACATTCTCTGTCAAAAACAGTTATGGTAAAAATCATTGAAAGGCATAAATTATAGAACCGAAAGAGATTCCAATAAGGCATCTGTGAGTACCAACTGGGCACAACCCTTCTGCGTCAATGCATTTTATTTTTTTGGGGGGGTGTTTATGCAAATACCACAAATTGCATCTTCTATTTTCTCCCCCTGCTAGACACACTCTGAGCAACCAGATGGTTCAAGTACTGTATAAAATATTCGTTTTGGTAAAATCTTTTGTATAAAAACCAAAGTGAAAAAAAAGTTGAAAATGCTCAAAATGATTGATCACATTTTGTTTTTGTTTTTTTTAAATGATTTACATGGAAAAAGTAAAATATATATATAATTTAAAACAACATTCATTTCCATTATTAGTGAGATCTGCTGGACCTTTGGTTTCATTCACCAAGATCTGGACAGACAGGCTTTTAAGGCAAGATTGGCACCAAAGTGATAAACTGTATGCAATGGGCTGAAGGCAGAGCAGATTTGGGGGCTGGATGCTGGTCAGTGGACTGGCTTCTCCCGGACACTGACAGAACCATCTTCCATGCCAAAGTAAACCCGCTCTGCCATGTCGATAAAGAGGCCTGTTTCCACCACTCCTAGAACAGAAAAGCAAAATCACGGCTGAATGCAATAGAAGCATTAATAACCATTGAAAATATTGGACTTGTAAGATACAAGTCATAGGTTTGTAATTTCATCCCACTGGGGGCAGAAGGAATTGCTGACCTGTGCTGGGCCTGTTTATATTTTAATTTAAAAAACTAAAAACTAAAAATGAGACCAGAAATGCACATTGTGCTAAACACTGGTTTATCATACTGATCCTTTATATTGGTAGTTCTCAAAGTGTATGGCAGGAGAGGGTGACAAGCGTGGCAGGAAGATTCAAGGACAACCAAAGGAACATTTAAAACATTTCAGGGCAGTATAGTGTACCATAGTGTTGAAACATTTTTTATTATTTGCAGAATACTTTTCAAAATGAGGGCATGAGCATCAAGTGATACTGCGAGCTCACAACTTTTGTTGAGTTTGCATATACCACTGATGGCCAAACCTGGCCCTCCAGCTGTTTTGGGACCACAATTCCCATCATCCCTGACCACTGGTCCTGTTAGCTAGGGATGATGGGAGTTGTAGTCCCAAAACAGCTGGAGGGCCAGGTTTGGCCATCACTGGCATACACAATTAAGGTCATAGCTGCCAAGTTTTCCCTTTTCTCGCGAGGAAGCCTATTCAGCATAAGGGAAAATCCCTTAAAAAAAGGGATAACTTGGCAGCTATGATTAAGGTACATATACATACTTAAATATATGTAAGAGGCTCATTCATAAATTATATTTTGGGAATGATTTTTGTTATATACTTTCTGGATGACTCGTGTTCATATTATAAAGCAGTTGCATTCTATGTTATGAAGCAAGCACTGCTAGGAGCTGCTTCTTTCCCAATGTATTTCCTATCAATAAAAATAAAACTTGGTGTGGCACGAACAAATTTTCCCCCTGAAAGTGTGGTCCAGAGAAGCAGTTTGAGAATCACTGCTTTATATCATGGTAAAACAATGTTATCAACATGTGCCCTTGTCCTACGCCTAAAGGTTGTTTTTCTGTTACTGTATTTACAAAATATTCGTATTGAAACTCTTAATAAAGGTACAAAAAGTACAGTAAAATAAAATAAATGATGCTACTGTATATCTTAACACAGGTGATGTGAGAACAACATGGTAGGCAAACTAAGGCCCGGGGGCCGAATCTGGTCCAATCGCCTTCTAAATCCTACCTGCAGACGGTCGGGAATCAGCGTTTTTTTACATGAGTAGAATGTGTACTTTTATTTAAAATGCATCTCTGGGTTATTTGTGGGGCCTGCCTGGTGTTTTTGCATGAATAGAATATGTGCTTTTATTTAAAATGCATCTCTGGGCTATTTGTGGGGCATAGGAATTCGTTCATTCCCCCCCCCCAAAAAATAGTTCGGCCCCCCACAACGTCTGAAGGACAGTGGACCGGCCCCCTGCTGAAAAAGTTTGCTGACCCCTGAACTGAGATAACCACATATAGAGCAATCTACACCAATGGCGCCACCTGCTGTCTAACAGTTGCAAATACAGCATTAACTAGGCTTTTGGTAAAAGAAATATTTTCTAAGAATTCATATTTATCACTGTACTAGGACGATGTACGGTCAAGGGCAAAAATAAGTTCCAAAGCACTTAATTCTGCTCTAGTGTTATTCAGGCATTAGGCATATATTTTCCCTCATTTATAAAGAAGAGGACTGGACTCTCAAATGAGTAACTTTTTAGGATTTTAGTTCCACAGCTATACAGCTGTTAGTATGCCAGCTACAAGTGATTTTAAAAAAACAACAACCGCTCATGAAATATGCTTCTGTTGCAAGACTACCTACCTGGTATCATCTTGATTGCCACATTCGCTTCACGCCAGTTATGGACATTATCAAATTTCCAGTCCAATAAGAAGTTCCCATTGTCAGTCACGACAGGGCCCTAGCAGCGAAGAGAATAGGTAGAGATTTGTTTTTTTAAGAAACAAAAATCAAAATGAGTGAAACAGAAAGAAAACAAAGCCCAACGTCCAAATGAAAACTTAAGCACTCTAAAACGGAATCATCATATATGGAATTATGGACTGCTGGACTGAAAGAAGAAAAGACACCATATTCACATGTGATAATGACTCCCTAATTTAATGCATAAAGGTAAAGGTAAAGGGGCCCCTGACCATCAGGTCCAGTCGTGTCCAACTCTGGGGTTGCGGCGCTCATCTCGCTCTATAGGCCGAGGGAGCCGGCGTTTGTCCGCAGACAGCTTCCGGGTCATGTGGCCAGCATGACAAAGCTGCTTCTGGCGAACCACTCTAGAAGGTGCAATTTTGCCCAGCAATTAATACTTACCGCCTTATTCACAGCCATCCTCAGCTCTGCAACACCCCCAAACCTCTTGGCCAGAGCTCTGGAAATTGGAACATAGGCCATTGGGATGACTTCAATAGGAATACCTTTCTTCCACTGCTCTCCGAGGCGTTCAGACTTTTTCCTACAGGAACATGGTTTAAAGCAAAACTGGAATTAACCCATTGCACAAATGCACCCTTCTTTTGCAGATGGTTGCACAGGAAGAGTTCCCTGAAAAGAGGGACTGGTTGATGAACCATTCTGGGAATTATAGCTTTGTGAAGGGAATACGGCTCTCTCAACAACTCTCAGCACCCTTAAACTACAGTTCCCAAGGTTCCTTTTTTTTTTACAGTGTGTGTGTGTGAGCGAGCAATGACTTCTTAAAGTGGTATGACACCGCTTTAAAAGTACAGTGCAGAAGGAACAAGAGACAGTGCCCCTATAATATTTAATGGGACAGTATACAAAAGGATAGGTGTCACGACACTAACACCCCCGATTCCAATATGTTACCGAACGGGCCTTATTGATAAACTTGCGGGAGGTCCTCCCCTGCAATGTGCAATGGTTGATTGGGTGAGACAGTCTTTCAGGTACGGTGGTACCTCGCAAGACGAATGCCCTGCAAGACGAATTTTTCGCAAGACGAATGTGTTTTGCGATCTGATGGTGATCTGATGGTGACTCACAAGACGAATTCGTTTGGTGAAAAATTCGTCTTGTGAATCGCGGTTTCCCATAGGAATGCATTGAAATTTAATTAATGCGTTCCTATGGGCAAAAAAAAGAAATTTCAATGCATTCCTATGGGAAACCGCGATTTGCAAGACAAATTTTTCGCAAAACGAATTGACTCGTGGGACGAATTAAATTCGTCTTGCGAGGCACCACTGTATGTTAGGACTGAATATAGCTCTCTCTCTCTCTCCCTCTCCTGGAAAAAGCACCAAACAGTCAGTCGCCAGCATATTTTACCTATAATCAGCAATGACAATGAAGCTTTTTGCATAGCCAGCGACTATCTTCTCCTGCGTCAGGCAGCCCCTGGAGGAAAAAAGAGAGCAGAACACAAACCCAGTTGCCCAGACTGATCAGAAGTCAACTAAGGATTTAGCAACTGAAGGCTTAGGAAGGAAGTCTATCTATAGAATCCGGGAGCCCTAGATATCAATGCAGTTATTTAATCCAGGCCAGTGGAGGCTGGTCAGCTTAGGACAACTGGGGCACTGTCCCATTGCAAAATCCCCCCCAAATATAACCCCCCCACCAAGAAAACCACACTATTTCCTGCTCTTCCTGAGCACTCCCTAGTCTTCCATTAGAACTGCTGTAACCGTTTCTGTCAATCAGCTCTTTCCATTGCTCAGCCAACCTTGAGCAAAAACTATTGCTGTGGCCTGAAGGTCTCTCTCACTCACCTCCAGGCAGAAAAAACACATTCCCATAGCAAACACCAGGGCAAGGGCATTTTTGCTGTTTGTTTGTTCATTTTTAAAATCTCCATCTGCATTTGTATAAGCAATTAAAATTATTTTTCTGTTCTGTGAATGCCCAGCCCTGCTTCTGTGCAAATCAGCCTCCTGTGGTTTTCCAGCAACTGGTATTCTAGTGTTTCAATTTTTTGAAAAGCAGGCCTAGAAATAATTAAGCTGGAGGAGGGGAATGATTGCTTTCCATAGCCTTGCCTGGTCACCAGCCTACCAGCTACTGGGTCCAGCCAGGGTTGCCACCCTTATTCTCAGCCCTTTCACCTGCAAGTAAATTAATTAGGCATTATTTCTTACCCTCCTCCTTTGATAAGATTGAGGTCCAAGTCGACTTCATCGGCACCATCAATGGCAACATTCAACTTCAGGAAAGAAAAGATTTTTTTTTTTAAAAAATATGATTTTTATTAATTTTTCTCTTTTACAATTTCAGATAAACATTTTACATCCTTAAGATATCAATGACTTCCCTCCTTCTCTTTCCATGGTTCATTTTTGCATATCTTATATCTCTGCATGTTTTACAAAAACTATACCAATTGGTTTTCCACTATTACCGTACATCCATCAAAAATTATTTACACTGTTGAATTTATCTTAATGCTGCCAGCGTTTTCAAGCTGTACATACAGTAATTACTTTCCATATATTCAGTAAATGTTTTCCAATCTTCTTTAAACATATGTTCTTCTTGTTTTCGCTAAGTCTGAAAGTTGTGCATATTCTGTCAACTTAAGTTGCCATTCTTCTTTGGTTGGGACCTCGCCCGTTTTCCATTTTGGGGCTAACAAAACATGGGCTGCACTTGTTGCATACATAAATATCCTTTAGGAAAGGGATTTAGAGTAAGGTAACCAGATGTCCCCATTTCCCGGGGACAGTTCCCGGATTTACACATCAGCCCCCATACAAAATCCATTGAAGTTGAAAAGGATCCCCAGATTCATTGAAAAATATCTGGTAACCTTAGTGTGTTTATTGCCTGCATTTTGGACACCATGCTCTTTGAGGGTGACACTTACAAACCTACAAATAACAATTCAGCAAATAAAAACAAAACAAAAAACCCACCCATAAAGAACAGCAATAGCTGCGTTATGATGGGGCAACAATAGCCAAAAACACAAGTCAGGTGATATTGAAAAAGTGGCTGTAAAAGAGCCATAAATTGGGGTTCCCAATTAGCTACGTAAGTAGTGCAGACCCTGTTTTACTAAAGCCAAGCCATGGGCCCCCTAAAGGTAAAGGGACCCCTGACCATTAGGTCCAGTCGTGACTGACTCTGGGGTTGCGCGCTCATCTCATATTATTGGCTGAGGGAGCCAGCATACAGTTTCCAGTCATGTGGCCAGCATGACAAAGCCGCTTCTGGTGAACCAGAGCAACACACGGAAATGCCGTTTACCTTCCTGCTGTAGCGGTCCCTATTTATCTACTTGCACTTTGAGGTGCTTTCAAACTGCTGGGTTGGCAGGAGCTGGGACCGAGCAACGGGAGCTCACCCTGTCGCGGGGATTTGAACCACCGACCTTCTGATCAGCAAGCCCTAGGATCTGTGGTTTATCCCACAGCGCCACCTGCGTCCCATGGGCCCCCTCCTTTTGAAAAAAATGGTATCTCTATGGTAGTTTTTGTTATGTGAACACTGTGCAGACCCCCTGGGGTCTGGGGACCACCAACTGGGAAATGCTGCTTTAATGTGTGGGTAGACAGAAACAGAGCCCCTTCAAGTCTCTGGGGCCTAAGCCATAATTTATGTTTATTTATACCCAACCTTTTCCCCTGAAAGGACTCATGGCTTCTTACTGATGAAGGCAAGAACTACTAGAAAAATCAATAATTAAAAACAATTAAACATCGGCAAAATTAAAACAATGTGCATATATTAAATCTGCTTAAAGCACAGCAAGGATTTACAGTAAAACAGCACAGCACCAGCCCTTTCATTAAAAGCAGCCAGGTTCCAGAAGGTCTTCTCCTGCCAGCGGAAGAACTGCAAGGAGGAAGCCAGTCTCACTTCTCTAAGGAGGGAGTTCCAGAGTCTGGGAGCAGCCACTGAGAAGGCCCTGTCCCATGCCCCCACCAAGCATGACTGGGAGGGTGGCGGGTCCAAGAGAAGGGCCTCAGAACCCAGGCAGGTTTGTATGAGGGACTGCAGTCTTTCAGATAGCTTGTGCCTAAGATATTTAGTGCTATGTAGGTCATAGCCAGCACTTTGAATTCTGCCCGTCGCCAACCTTGCATGCAGAGATCTCCACGTGGTCGCAGTTGGACCTGCACTAGATGCAAAATATGCCTGGCACCTGGGGAATTTTTAATACTGACTGTTGCCTGCTGAATGGCAGGAGTTTTAGTAAAGGTAAAAGGTAAACGATCCCTGGGTGGTTAAGTCCGGTCAAACGCGACTATGGGGTTGTGGCACTCATCTCGCTTTCAGGCCGAGGGAGCCAGCGTTCGTCCACAGACAGCTTTCCGGGTCATGTGGCCAGCAGGACTAAACCGCTTCTGGTGCAACGGGACAACGTGATGGAAACCAGAGCACAAGGAAATGACATTTACCTTCCTGCCACAGCGGTACCTATTTATCTACTTGCACTGGCATGCTTTCAAACTACTATGTTTCTCTGAAAACAAGACACCGTCTTATATTTATTTTCCCTCAAAAACACACACTATGGCTTATTATCAGGGGATTTTTAAATTTTTTTCCTCCTCCTGCTGCGGCCGGCATTGTTGCTGCGCCTATCACTATGTCTTATTTTCAGGATATGGCTCATATTCCTTGAATGCTTAAAAATCCTGCTATGGCTTATTTTATGACTACGTCTTAAAATAGGGGAAACAGGGTACTAGGTTGGCAGGAGCTGGGACAGAGCAACGGGAGCTCACCCCGTCGCAGGGATTCAAACCACCAACCTTGGAGTTTTAGTAGATGTCTGTGGCCACACCACGCAGGGCCTTTTAGATCAAGCGTTATCTCTTCCTACGAACTTGGACTCGCTCCTGCTGTTGCTTCCCAAAGCCTTCCTTGAGTCTATTTCAGGAAACAACTAAAACTATAACCCAAATCCCAGTGACTCAGAAGCACCATCTGCTGAACAGAATCCCACCTAGGCTGGACTCGCAAGTCAGCCAACAAGCTCCCTCCATAATCTTTCTTTCCAGGTGTAAATCTCTGGCACCTCAAAACTAATCCCATTCATAAAGAAAGGGCAGTCTGGGTCAACATCTCCAAGGAGAAGCCCCTGGAGTGACAACGGCACCCATGCAGCTCTGAGACTGGATCACGGCGCAAGGGCAAGGGGTCAGCAACTCTGGAGACAGAGAAAGTGGGATGCAGCTTGACGTAACCACAAGGTTGAGCAATTAATCATAGAATCATAGAGTTGGAAGAGACCACAAGGGCCATCCAGTCCAACCCCCTGCCAAGCAGGAAACACCATCAAAGCATTCTTGACATATGGCTGTCAATCCTCCGCTTAAAGACCTCCAAAGAAGGAGACTCCACCACACTTCTTGGCAGCAAATTCCACTGTCGAACAGCTCTTACTGTCAGGAAGTTCTTCCTAATGTTTAGGTGGAATCTTCTTTCTTGTAGTTTGAAACCGTTGCTCCGTGTCCGCTTCTCTGGAGCAGCAGAAAACAACCTTTCACCCTCCTCTATATGACATCCTTTTATATATTTGAACATGGCTATCATATCACCCCTTAACCTTCTCTTCTCCAGGCTAAACATGCCCAGCTCCCTAAGCCGTTCCTTATCTCAGGAATCTCAGGCTTCTACATAAATACCCAGGGTTGCAAATAGGGGAAACGCCTGCAAGGCTGGTTACCACGATACATTTATACATTGCTTTTTAGTCAAGGTGGGCTCCCAAAGCAGGTTAAAAATTGCAAACCCACAAGAAGTTCCAATATATTAGGGATATGTAGAATTATTTATGGCTGTCTTCTGGGACCTAGCAATTGATGGCAAGTGGCCCAAATCATAGAGAGGGGCAACTGTCTTGGCTTCTGCTCTCCTCTGAACACTCATTCATTCTTGGCCCTCTTGCTTTCAGGACCTTCCTTCCTTCTTACCCCACCCATGTGGCTGGGTTGCCCCAGCCACTCTGGGCAACTTCCGACATAAACATAATAAAATATTAAACATTAAGCTTCCCTATACAGGGCTGCCTTCAGATGTCTTCCAAAGGTTAAATAGTTACTAATCTCCTTAACATCTGGTGGAAGGGTGTTCCACAGAGTGGGTGCCACTACCGAGAAGGCCCTCATCCTTTGCTCCTTTTCCTTACTATGAGGAACACTGGTTGCTAGGCAAGTAAACAGGTCTGAGATCCTGGAAAGGATTGGCGTAAAAACTATGCCAGTAGTAAAAGCTACTACAAACACAGGTGGATCTCTAACACAGGAGGGCAATTCCTCAATACAGTTCCTTCTTATGGGAGGACATAGTTTTGGGAGGCTCTCTTGTAGGATTAGAGACTTTGCTAACAGCCTATTACTTTCCCAGAGGTACCTTTATTGCCCGAATCAAGAAAACGGTTCAAGAGAAAGAAAGACAGGGACACTTGGACACAGCAACCCGCCCTTCCTCAAAGAAAGGGGCCCTTGCTTCATAAAAGAGAAGTATCGTTTCTTGTGTCCCTGGTGTGCTATTTGAGGCATGAGGATCAGGGTGGCCTCTGTGGTGCGGACTGCCTTCCATCAGCTACGGCCCTATCTGGAGAGGGATAGCCTAACTTCTGCCGTCTGTGCTCTCGTAACCTCCAGGTTAAATTACCGCAATATGTTATACGTGGGGCTGCCTCTGAAAGATGGTTCAGAAACTTCAGCCGGGGCAGAATTCAGCGGCCAGGTTGCTCAGCGGGGCAAGACGGTTTGAGGACATCAATCCAATCTTGGCCCAACAGCACTGGGCCCAATTGAAAGTGCTGGTTTTGACCTACAAAGTCTTATAAACAGCTCAAGACTCAAGGACTAGGGTTGCCATATTTCAAATCCGGACAAAATTCTGAACGCCCCAAACCCGGAATTAAGAGTTCCGGTTTTCAAACTTTTTTGGAAGCCAAATGTCCAACTTCTGCTTGAGTGCAGGAAGCTCCTGCAGCCAATCGGAAGCCGCGCCTTGGCTCTCGAACGGTTTCGGGAGTCGAACGGACTTCTGGAATGGATTAAGTTTGAGAACCAAGGTTCCCACTGCACTGAGAAGACGAAGAGCAGTGTTGCATGGGAACTGAACAGGAACAGTTGCTGAAGAGCACAGGAAAAAATCCAAATCTTTTACCTCAGGGTGTCGATCCAAGTCACTTAAGGTTAAGCCGTTCTGCAGAATCAACTGACGTGCCTAAACGGAAAGTAAAAGCCAAAATTGTTTCCCAGATTTTATAGGGGAGGAATCAGAGTCATTTTGACATGTTCATTAGCAGCTGTGATACAAATTAGTGGTTAAGAAACTGTGCTATAATTGAGCGAATGTTAGTCTTTCAGGAGCATGCTATTTTGATCCAACAAAAGCGGGTTTTCAACCAAGAAAAGACTCATTTCTCCCACAATGAAGGAGTGTTAAAGCCTTTGCACCCTCAAGTTCTCGTCTTCATTAACAAGCCAGGCAGATATAAAACCCACCAAATTCTGTAAGAGATCAGAACAGCCCTCTCAGAAACAACACGAACATGGAATCTCTGACGTCAAACCAGCACAAATGTAATAGCAGAGCCCATGCGTTGCATGCAAAATTTCCCAAATTTAATCTGCCGTAACTTTGCCTGAAACCCTGGAGATGCTACCAAACCAGTGCAGGCAATACTGAGCTAGACAGACGAATGGTCTGACTTGGAATACCCATTTAGTATTTCAACAGACTATGAAAGATACTTGCATTAAAAGTGTTGCACAAGGTTCGCATCAATGCAACTGAATGGCAGCTGTAATCCTAAACCTGTGTATTTATTAGGTTTGGCCCCATCCCCTCTGCAAGCAAGGTCATATTCCATGAGGATTAGAAAAGGCCGGGATTTCTTAAAATGATTTGCTGGACTCCGGTATTAATGCACTGTGGCATGTATACCTGTAACTCTGCATACCAGCAGTACATTTTGAGTGTAATAATAATAATAATAATAATAATAATAATAATTGTAAGGGGAAGGGCTTATAGAGAACAGCCCCCCCCCATCAGAAGCAGCCCATCTCCAAGCAGTCAGGAAAGCGAAGGGGCGGATGAGGAAAGTTAGGAGACGGAAAGGGAGTGCTCAGGCTCTGGCAACATCCAAGAGCCCCTGCTCCACAGGCAGGAAGAGAGGGAGGGGGAAAGAGAGGAGGGGACTCAGACGGGCCGGAGACCTTCCCCCCCCCCCGACACCGGAATTAAGGAGGAGGAGAAAGGGGAGGAGGTTCGCAGTCCCACGACTCTTATGTTGGTCCAGATCACGAAAGGGGGCAGTGCCAGATTCTGATCCGGACTGATGAGACATGAAAGCAGCAGCTCACTTCACTGTAAATAATATGCACTAATAAAAACTTCTGAAAGACAAGCATGCGGAGGGTCGTTACTCAAGAGTAGTCGCAACAACCCTGACAATAATAATAATAATAATAATATTTTTTTATTTATACCCCGCCCATCTGGCTGGGTTTCCCCAGCCACTCTGGGCGGCTTACAACAGAAGTATTAAAATGCAATAATATAATATAAGCAACAGTTGGAGATGCTCCTCTGAGCACATCTTTTTTTGACAGCTATGCCATATTTAACAAAAGCAACCTGGGCAGCACCTAATCCAGGCATGGCCAAACTTGGCCCTCCAGATGTTTTGGGACTACAACTCCCATCATCCCTAGCTAACAGGACCAGTGGTCAGGGATGGTGGGAATTGTAGTCCCAAAACATCTGGAGGGTGTGGGGTGCTACCTGTTGCTCCTAGTAACTCCAGCCCCAGGAAACACTCTTGTAAAATCAAGGCTTAATGCAGTTGAAAGATATTTTTACAGGCTACCTTTCCCAGTACGAAATTGCTTAATATTGAATCATAGAGTTGGAAGAGACCACAAGGGCCATCCAGTCCAACCCCCTGCCAAGCAGGAAACACCATCAAAGCATTCTTGACATATGTCTGTCAAGCCTCTGCTTAAGGACCTCCAAAGGAGGAGACTCCACCACACTCCTTCGAAGCAAATTCCATTGCTGGGAGAACCAAATATTGTCAGTTGATTCTTACAACTAGCCATATAACCCCATGAACCAAGAAAGCCTGCTCTGTACTAGATACACAGCCACATTTCAAAACTGATATTCCAGTGTTTAGCCGCCTTGCAGGTCTCACCCATCAGATTACCTGTTTCAACAGGATAACGAAGCATGTAAATGCATGCTAGATCTTTTGAATAAACAGAACTTGGATATTTACTCAAACCCCACCTTCCAGTCCCAAAAGGAACACCTAAGGTGGCCATTCAAACATCCTATTCACACATGGAAATGAACGTTATTATGGGAATGAACATTAAAGAACATTATTATGTCGCCCAGCTGAATGTAGCCTTACTGCACCAACCGTCTAATGATCTGGAAATTCGGACTCCAGACACGAAGGCAATTTGGTATTAGTTGCTAAGAAACCAACAGTTGCTAGGCTGTGACCTCAGGTGAGTTCAGCGCACAGTTAAAAAATGGTCAGGGTTGCAAGTAGCGCTGCTGTGTCATGTTCAGAGCTCTAATCTCGGGAGGGGCATTAAGATGTAGCATCCTTTCAGCAATTAATGGAAAAAAGAAACAAAGCAAATTATAGCAATGCCTTTCCAGCGCACTGCCTTGATGACTGACAAGTACAACTCACTGTTGGGAGACAAGACAGTTTCCCCGTGGTCAAGACACCACAAGGGATATTGTTACTACCTCTGTAATGGCATATAGATTTTCGTAAGGAAGTCAGAAGTGGAGTCCTAACGGGACCTGGGATATAGGTGCACACGAGATCAGTTCAGAAAGCTATCGTACAAATAACCTTAATTCAGCTGCTTACATACTGGAAAACAGCCTCGTAGCTGTTGAGTGGCTGATCAAGATGTAAACAGAAGATCTGGCTCTTTAAAAAACGGAGATGTCAAGGGGAAGATTTTACCTGGAAAGACGAAGGTATACAGACTATGTTGAGATTCTCTTGCTTCACTCTCTCAGCTGTGGGGGGAAATTGCTTTGTTAAATGCATACTCAGACCAGAAAGAGTCATGCACCCATATTAAAATATTCCTGCTTAAACTAGTTAATTCATTCATTTATTTTTCAGTTACAATCGTACCTTGGTTTTCGAACAGCTTAGCTCTCGAACGTTTTCGCCCACGAACGCCGCGAACCCAGAAGTGACTGTTCCGGTTTGCGAACTATTTTTGGAATGTTTTGGAAGTCGAACGTATTTCCGGAACGGATTCCGTTCAGCTTCCAAGGTACGACTGTATTGTGTTTCATTCCGCTTGCAAAAGGAAGCAGGAAGGAAATGGCCATTGCTAACCAGAATGGTCAGAAATTTTCTTCGGGGGCCAAAAGCTTGGTTTTCGAACAGCTTAGCTCTCGAACGTTTTGGCCCCTGAAATTTACGGTTTCTGCCAAATGGAGAAAAATTCCCACTTCCAATTTCTGATGAAAAGTCTAATTACCCGTGTCATTTCTGCACAGCAAATGAAGCAAAAGGTATTTCCAGTTAGCAGCATGTTAGCAGTTAGCTAATGCCGCAAAGTTTAGTGAACATACCAGTTTTTACAGCTCCTACCTTGAACAAATTGCAAGTGAAGCTACTACCTTACTCACAAGTTCAGAAAAGATTCTTCAAACAACTTGCTACAGATTGAGAAAACCATCTTGAAGGTGATACAACTGATGGAGGATAGCCATCAAGAAATAAGAAGAAATTTTCTGACCACTCTGGTTAGCAGCAATCATGGAAAAGCTAGCTAGCATTGCTGTTCTTCTGAAGATGGCCCTTTTCTCACCCATGAGCTTTGTCATTTGGTGTTAACATTCATCACTACTCAGCTAAAGCAGCAGTTGACTCTTCCAACCAGGGCTACCGGGGAACAGGACTCCCAAGGACAAACAAAACAAAAGAGCACCCAAATTTCAAGGCCACATGCTCTTTCCTGTCCCACATACATGTTATACTACCATTTGAACTCCAGAGACGCTCTGGAGATATTTCTGCCAATCAGCTCTCTGTACTGCTCAGCCAATCCCAATCCAGAGGTCACAGAATCATAGAGTTGGAAGAGACCACAAGGGCCATCCAGTCCAACCCCCTGCCAAGCAGGAAACACCATCAAAGCATTCCTGACATATGGCTGTCAAGCCTCCGCTTAAAGACCTCCAAAGAAGGAGATTCCACCACACTCCTTGGCAGCAAATTCCACTGCTGAACAGCTCTTACTGTCAGGAAGTTCTTCCTAATGTTTAGGTGGAATTTTCTTTCTTGTAGTTTGAATCCGTTGCTCCGTGTCCGCTTCTCTGGAGCAGCAGAAAACAACCTTTCTCCCTCCTCTATATGACATCCTTTTATATATTTGAACATGGTTATCATATCACCCCTTAACCTTCTCTTCTCCAGGCTAAACATACCCAGCTCCCTAAGCCGTTCCTCATACGGCATCATTTCCAGGCCTTTGACCATTTTGGTTGCCCTCTTCTGGACACGTTCCAGCTTGTCAGTATCCTTCTTGAACTGTGGTGTCCAGAACTGGACACAGTACTCCAGGTGAGGTCTGACCAGAGCAGAATACAGTGGTACTATTACTTCCCTTGATCTAGATGCTATACGCCTATTGATGCAGCCCAGAATTGCATTGGCTTTTTAGCTGCTGCATCACACTGTTGACATGTCAAGTTTGTGGTCTACCAAGACTCCTAGATCCTTTTCACTTCTACTGCTCTCAAGCCAGGTGTCACCCATCCTGTATTTGTGCCTTTCATTATTTTTTTTGCCCAAGTGTAGTACTTTACATTTCTCCCTGTTAAAATTCATCTTGTTTGCTTTGGCCCAGTTGTCTAATCTGTTAAGGTCATTTTGAAGTTGGATCCTGTCCTCTGGGGTATTAGCCACCCCTCCCAATTCGATGCCATCTGCAAACTTGCTCAGGATGCCCTCAAGCCCATCATCCAAGTCGTTGATAAAGATGCTGAATAAGACTGGGCCCAAGACAGAACCCTGTGGCACCCTACTAGTCACTTCTCTCCAGGATGAAGAGGAGTCATTGATGAGCACCCTTTGGGTTCGGTCATTCAAAGGTATTGCTTTATTTCAAGGAACCGAGGAATTGGACCTGCTAGAGGAGGTTCCTTCCATGCATGCTTGGGCAGAAAAGCCATATACCACTTGAATTAGGACTGCCAGGTATTTAGCCCCAATTGTGCAGGTTCCTGCTGCTCCCTTCCAGTTGTCATGAGGGCAATACAAGGGCACTGCATTCATTGGGGTGGTGCTGCAGCATTTTGAGCCCTCCAACCTCTCAGAATCGTACATCTGTTCCAAGTATTCCTGAGCAGTTTCCTTGAAGGCTACATCTCTTCAGCTCTTAGCATGTTCTGTTAACCAGAGAAACATCAGGAAGCGTACCATATCTCAAGATTCAACTAGCTTCTATCCAGGATCACAACCCAGAGGCCTCAGCAGACCACACAGAGATTTGATTCAAGTCACAACCGTGCAACTTGCAGTTTGGCAGCCGCTTCACATGGAAACGATACGATAACCGTGCTTTATGAAAGTTTAACATAATCATCCTGGAATCTTATCCACAGCTGGGACCTTAATCCTTTGCACTTATCGGTCCTTGTGGAAACAGTGTCGGGGGAACCTCTATATTTCAGCTGTGTATCATTTATGTAAACTCATCGTCACCTTTTCGAAAGTCCTCTAAATTAACAACATACGGCAGCCTTTGCAACCTGGCTGAGGCTGACAATTGTTGTAATCCAAAACATCTGAAGGACGCTAGGCTGCTCTAGAAGAAGAAGAAGAGTTTGGATTTGATATCCCGCTTTATCACTACCCGAAGGAGTCTCAAAGCGGCTAACATTCTCCTTTCCCTTCCTCCCCCACAACAAACTCTGTGAGGTGAGTGAGGCTGAGAGACTTCAGAGAAGTGTGACTAGCCCAAGGTCACCCAGCAGCTGCATGTGGAGGTGCGGAGCCGCGAACCCGGTTCCCCAGATTAGGAGTCTACCGCTCTTAACCACTATACCACACTGGCTCCAGAAGCTTTGTGCATGCAGCTACCTCACTAGATAATCACATATCACACCTATCATCCGCCCCAGCCGGTAAAGGTGTCCTGATGGCCGGCTGATGGGAGTTGTGTTCCAAATTTTATCCCCTGTGCTGCTTAAGAGCTACATGAAACTGCTGAGTGGGGCTATCCGAAATTTCGGAGTGCGCTGTCTGCTATATGCTGAAGACAGTCAGCTCTATTTCTCCTTTACGTCCGCAGGTGAGGCAGTGGGAGTGCCTTGCTTCAGTAATGGACTGGATGAGAGCCAAAGAGCTGAAGCTCTATCCAGATTAGACCGAGGCACTGTTAGTGGGCAATTCCCTAGACTGGATGGGTGAGAAGTGGCCTGCTCTTGATGGGGTTACACGCCCTCTGAAGGAGAAGGTACGCAGCTTAGGGCTACTTCTGGATCCTTTGCTGTTGAACACCCTCCCCAGAGAGACTCAGCTGGTACCTTCATTACATATCTTTAGGAGCCAGGCAAAAACGTTTTTCTATAACCAGGCCTTTGTCTGATGATGATGATGATAATAATAATAATAAATTATTTATTTATACCCCGCCCATCTAGCTGAGTTTCCCCAGCCACACTGGGCGGCTCCCAATCGAGTGTTAAAAACAATACAGCATTAAATATTAAAAACTTCCCTAAACAGGGCTGCCTTCAGATGTCTTTTAAAAATAGGATAGCTGCTTATTTCCTTGACATTTGATGGGAGGGCGTTCCACAGGGCGGGCGCCACTACCGAGAAGGCCCTCTGCCTGGTTCCCTGTAACCTCACTTCTTTCAATAAGGGAACCGCTAGAAGGCCCTCGGCGCTGGACCTCCGTGTCCGGGCAGAACAATGGGGGTGGAGACGCTCCTTCGGGTATACTGGACCTAGGGCTTTAAAGGTCAGCACCAGCACTTTGAATTGTGCTCAGAAATGTACTGGGAGCCAATGCAGATCTCTCAGGACCAGTGTTAGATGGTCCTGGCGGCCACTCCCAGCCATCAGTCCAGCTGCCGCATCCTAGATTAGTTGTAGTTTCCGAGTCACCTTCAAAGGTAGCCCCACGTAGAGCGCATTGCAGTAGTCCAAGCAGGAGATAACCAGAGCATGCACCACTCTGGCGAGACAGTCTGCGGGAGGTAGGATCTCAGCCTGCGTACCAGAAGGAGCTGGTAGACAGCTGCCCTGGAGACAGAATTGACCTGTGCCTCCATGGACGGCTGTGAGTCCAAAATGACTCCCAGGCTGCGCACCTGGTCCTTCAGGGGTACAGTGACCCTATTCAGGACCAGGGAGTCCCCCATACCCGCCTGCCCCGTTCCCCCAAAACAGTACTTCTGTCTTGTCAGGATTCAACCTCAATCTGTTAGCTGCCATCCACCCTCCAACCGCCTCCAGACACTCACCCAGGACCTTCACCACCTTCACTGGTTCTGATTTAAAAGAGAGGTAGAGCTGGGTGCCCTTTTAACTGTGTTTGTGGGAGTTACTGGTTTCTTTTATTATGTATTTTGTGCTCTTGTGTTTTTGTGTTGTGATCTTCAGATGAAGGGCGGTATACAAATTTAATAAATAACTCAAGCCTCTGGAGATCACCAGACTGAAGAAAACTGTGTTACACACATATACCATATACCGGGCTAGCTGTTTGGCAGGTAGAACTAGGTACACTTGTTTAGAACAGACTCTGGAAGTTTAAATAAGTGAAACGTAATTTCTGACAAAAAGAATAGCGGAAATGCATACCCAATTTCTGCACAGCGTGAACAATTGTAGACCCACTTCCAATTCCAAGGACTTGATTATTCTAAAGAAAAAGGACAGATATTTTGTTCTTATTTAGTCAACTTAGAAACCACATGGCTTGATTTTACTAGAGAGTATTTAGCATACGCAAAAAGTGGCAACTTTTAGAAAACTTGATAATCTATGGCACAGGTGTGGACCCTGTATCCTTCCAGGTACGGCTGGACTCCCAACTCCCATCAAACCAAGTAGCAGGGCCACATACAGAGGGCTGGACTAGAGGTTCCCAATCCTTGAACCATGGTATTGGTTTTAAGGAGGCAGAAAGACATCCCATGTAAGATAGGCCCCAGTAAAATAAAACATGCTTTGATTTAAAAGCTAAAAAGCACCCTTCTATGTTAAAAACTAAGCAGATGGAAAAAAGTATGAAGTCATATTTATTAATTTCCTTACATTAAAAACTAGCATGTACTGTTAAATACTGTACTTCACCATTGTATTTAATACATAATTCTGCTACTTATCTGATGACTGTCCGTATGGTATATATTTTGAATTACCTGTTTCAAGTGTGTATTTAACAGCATTATGAAATACCTGAAAGTGTAACCATGAAGTTCAGCAGGACTTAGCCAACATGCATTGCAAAAGTTCCTAGCTGTGAACAAACAAAACTTTTGAGTGCTTTACTGCTTTAGGTCCAAGCCAAACATACAATTCCTGGGATATTAACAAGACTGAGATCAAGCAAATGCCCTCAGGCACTGCATTCTTTTAAGCACCTTCTAAAACACTCTTGTTTACACAGATGCTTAGAAAGTCGAGGTGCATTTTAATCCATTTTAGCATTTTAACTTTTGTACTCTTTAAAGCGTGGTTGCTGATTTTTCTGAGTTTTCTTGCATCTTTTCATACTGCTTTGAGGGTTTTGTTTGTTTGTTTGATTTGTTCCAATAACAGAATCATAGAGTTGTAGAGTTGGAAGGGACCCCCCACGGTCATCTAGTCCAACCCCGTGCAATGCAGCAATCTTTTCCTCCAACGTGGGGCTTAAGAGTCTAAACAGAACCATAATGAAGTGGCAAATCAATTTTATGAAATACAAGGGCATGCATGTGACCCTCGGAGTCCCTTCCAACTCTACAATTCTATGGGATGAAATTCTATGAATTCTAGGATGAAACTTTTGAGCGTGCGTATCTCTCTCTCTCTCCACACACACACACACGTCGCAGTAGTCCTACAACCGCTGTCCTCCAAAATCACAGCCGAGGAAATGTACACAAAACCCACACCCCCAACATTTTAGATGGGATCCTACATTTCTGGTGCAAGCAAACGCGCCTGGCTCCCCCAGCCTGCTGGTAACTTCGGGAACTTTGCAAAAAGCCAAAGCCAAAAGGAGGTTCCCCACCTGCACGTGGTTATTCACCGCAGCCCAGGCGGCCAGCTTCTTCGCCTCCTCGGTCATCTTGTTGCTTTTGCTGCTAATGCTTTTGCTGCTGCAACGCTGGGCGCGTTTGTGCACGTGCCGCGTCCCCTCCGCCCCAACTAGCCTCCTGCAGAGAAGGGCGGCGCACTCCCCCCGGTTCCGCATTGCCTGCCCTCCGCCCCGCCCGCGCGGCTGCCCCCTTTCAGCTCCGCCTGCCTCTGCCTGCCGGCCCCATGGAAGCGACCTCGGGGCTGGCTGCTCCGGGGGTGAGGGAAGCCGGCCTCTCCCTCCTCACCTGAGCGCCTCCTCCTCCCCGCGGCCGCATGGGGCTTGTAGTGCCGCCGTGACGCGGAGAGCCTGCGCCAGGCGGCCGGGGAACTACAGCACCCACAATGCACCCCGGCGCGCGCGAGGGCCTCATGTTAAGAACAGGAGACGTCGAAGGCCTGTCTAGTCCAGTATCCTGTCCTTGCAGTGGCATTTATTATATTATATTATATTATATTATATTATATTATATTATATTATATTATATTATATTATATTATATTATATTATATTATATTATATTATATTATATTATATTATATTATATTATAATAATGTCGCGCCATATTTTATTTTATTTTAATTAAGTTAAGTTATATGCCGCCTTTCATTACACTGACAACTTTGCACCTCCTGGCAATAGCAAAATAGTAGCGGGGGTGGGTGGGGGGCTTGACAGTTTGCCCTTGATCCTAGAAACACCCCTCCCATGACAACGCTCGTATGATTCAGACTTGCTAGATGGAAGTTTTGTGCTGGTTATTTTTGTGCTGGTTGTGTTTTTTAAAAAACTTTATTTGTTATTTATTATTTTACATCTCGGGGCAGTTTTCCAACGGAACTTCTTTATGGAGAGGCTGTTTCTGCCTAGATCTGTGTCGCTGGCAGCTAAGCAGACGAAAGCAGAACAAGGCGACCTGTGGAAATTTAGGAATGCAGGACTGAGTTTATACATTCGACTGCGGCGGAATACTAGGTATAGAGCCGACTGTGCAACTCGAGGCAGAGTTGATGGGTTTTCATTTATTTATTTTACTGCCTCCCTCCCGCAACAAGCATAACACTCCTCTAAAAGCTTTTATTCTTTCTTCTCAAATTTCGCTTGTCTAAACAGGATTGTTTTCAGTAAGACGCCTGCTTGTCTCAATAGGCAGGGAGTTCCAAAGTGCAGGCCACCCCCCACATTGTGCATTTAGGAGTCCCCAAAGCCTCATTCTACCTGGCCTAATTATAAAACAGGGCACTTAATTTTTATTATTTTTGCTGCTGGGATTAATGTTCATGTAACGAAGCACATTATCATTGTTATTATTATTTATTATATACTCTCAGCTGCCGCATTGAGCCCGTGCGAAAGAAGCATTCAGCTTCCACACGGCACATTCGCGATGCTTTACTTTACCCTTTGCAAAAACCAGCATGGCTAAGCGCTCTACTGCGGCGGCCCCTTTAAGACGCGAACTCCCTTGATGCCCTCGGCACTGGGGAGCGTGGTCCACATTCAGAATCGGCCACGTAGGAAGCATTGGCGTTGCCCAATCAGGAAGGGGCGGGAAAAAAGCAGCAGCCAATCGCTGAGCTCCACCAACCGCCACCGCACTCCAATCAGAGAGCGGAAAGCCAATAGCAGAGGGGGCGAGGCGGTCATGTTACTTAAACCAACCATAGGGGGAAATGGGAAAGGGAGCTCTTTTAATTGGCGGGAGCGATTTGTGGGCTCGTCCCGGATTGAACCGTGTTGACAAAACATCGCGCGTCGCTTCTCCTATTCCGGTGTGAGGGCGGGACCAAAAGGCGTCCACACTTCCCATTGGACGGGCTCGCAAAAACGACAGATTTCCTCACTAATGAAACCGAAGGCTGGGGCAGGGGGAAGCGAGCTCGGTTTCTGTGAAACAAAGCGCGCTGGTAACGTGGCCAAGGAAGAGGCGGGGATTGGTTAAAGGCTTGCTCGCGCGTATGTGTGTGTAGGCAAGTTGAGTTGCGTCGCTCGAGCTCGCGCGTGCGCAGTGGCGAGCTCCGGCTTCTGTGGCAAAACCGACCGAGCCCTTTTCGGCGGCGGGTCTGGCTTCCTATGCCCGAAGCATAACGGTGCTGCTGAGGCGACCGGAGCGGGGAGGGCCGCTCCATGCCAGGGCCGCGAGGCCCGAGCGCTCGGCCTCTTTCTCCCGCCGCCGCCGCCGCCCTGGTGCTCCTGTGGCTGCTGCCGCTCTGCGTCCCCGTGAGGGGGGCGGCAGCGGCGTTCCGGGATGAGGACAGCCGGCCCGGGCTAGGGATCGGTGGGGCTGCCGCTGCTGCGCTCCCGTTGGCGGCCGACGTGACGGTGGAGGACGATGAGGCCGGCGGCGAAGTGGCCCAAGCGGCGGCCTTCACCTCCGGGGAGCAGGAGGATGAAGGGGCGGAAACGCCCGCTCGGGGCGGCAGCTGCAGGTGAGGCACCGGAGCGCGCCGGGGACCTTGGCAGATGCCTGGATCCGGTTGCCTTGCTTCCGCGATCCCTTCTCTTTCCATCGCTAGCCACGGGCCAATCTGTTGTTGTTGTTGTTGTTGACGACGATCGTCTCGCTCTTGTCCCAAGCGCCCTTCATGATGCAGGAATCCAGCTAGAAGAGGGGCTTTTTAATGTCTTGGTTTTTTTTTAAATCACCTCCCCTTCTCTCCCTCCAAGAATTATTCAAAATAAAAATAAAAAATCCTTCCAGTAGCACCTTAGAGACCAACTAAGTCTGTCATAGGTATGAGCTTTCGTGTGCATGCACACTATCTGAAGAATTGTGCATGCACACGAAAGCTCATACCAATGACAAACTTAGTTGGTCTCTAAGGTGCTACTGGAAGGATTTTTTATTTTGTTTTGACTGTGTCAGACCAACACGGCTACCTACCTGTATCCAAGAATTATTATTATTATTGTTATTATTATCATTATTTATTAAATTTGTATGTAGCCCTTCATCCGCAATATAAAAACACGAAATGCATAAGAACAACAAAAGGAAGCAAGAACCCCCCCTGACCCTTCCACACATGGTTCTTCTGCACCCCCCCCCAACCTCGTTTTTGTGTTCCTGCACTTAACACCCCATTGAGGTGGGCGAAGTGAGGTGGACTGGCCCGAGGTATTCATCTCAGTAGCCCTTCCCTTGTTTGAAACTGGCCTGACTCACCAGCAATTCAGTCACCCTGAGTATAAGAACAGCCTGCTGCTAGTCCACCATCCTTTTTATTATTTGTTTTAAGTTCAAACAACTTAAAACTCATGAAACTCCACCATCACTCAACACATGAAAACTCCACCATCCTGTTCTCACTGCGCTGCAACTTGATAGGGTTTGGGGGCTTCATCTCCCCTCTTCTGTTGGTGGTTGTTTCTGTGTGAACCACTGCTGGAAAGTCACAGGTTTTTTGGCCCTTGAACAGTGGGATAGGTGTTTGGGGTTGCATGCCCAGTGGGTGTGACCTGAGGTGATTGTGAGCGTGGCTTGGACATGTACACAATTGGCCATATACACACAAAAACATGGTTTTTCCTTGCTGGGGGTGGAGGCTAGCAGGCCTGTGGCCCTCTCCAGCAGGAAAAGAAGTGCCCTTTGAATGCACTTTTCTTATTGCAGTCACACCAAATTTTGGCAATTGGGGCAGCATGGGCTGTTGCTTGCCCACATGTTGTGTTCAGGGATAGATATAATTTTCTCTAAGTATTGTAATCTTGAAGGGTGGTATTTTTCATTTTTCAGATTACCTACCTACTTCTGTGTGTGTTAGGAGACAAATCTGCCTTCTTATGTGGACCTATTTGCAAAGATGCAAAAGTCTGTGTGATGCCTTATAGCATTCAATGCATTGTCTTCCTGTTTCTGAGAACTTTTATAGTTTACCAGTAGTAGATTGTTCCTTCATGCCCTGTATTGGTACATTCCTTATGTTTTATGTTATATTTGGCAAACTATACATTTGATCACACCAGTAACGAAAGTGTTAAGTGAATAGTTTCCCAGTAGGGTGATGGCAAATGAGGGTGATGGCAAATGAGTTGAAGTTGAAGTTAATGTTACTTTAACCATCACTTAGCCCAAAGGTAGACTTTGGAAAGTCCATGCTTGTGCTGAAACTTCCAGAGGCATTAAAATGTTTAAACCATGATCACAGTCCTCTGTGACTGTAATATTTGCATGCCTCTGGTAGTGCTGTGATTTGAAGAATCTTGTGTATGGAAGCCACTGCGCAGCCACTAAAAAGTCCTTATAGCTCATTCCTATGCAGAATTACGTTTGAAGCAACTACCATTAAATTGTCATCCATCTGCTTTCAGTACAGCATATATGCTGTCCACCTCTCTGTCTCAGAATATTATTCATACTGCACAATCTGGCACTCACATCTGCTTCTTTTGATCTGCTTGGATTCTTCTTTGTCTTAAGTTCAGTATGTCCAAAAATCAAATTTAACCCTTTCCCATCCCAAAGCTCCATTTCCTTACATTTGTACAACATTACCATCCACACCATTGAACACCCACAAAGCACTTTGAAAGTGAATTCAGTGGCCAAAAGATAGGACAGTGGGACAGACCCAAAAGCAGATGTGGTGAAAGCAATAGGGTTGAGAGAAGTTTAAGGGGGCAAGGGGAAATGAGTGTTCTGGAGGCCTGACACACACACCCTGCCCCTGTGCTATACCATAATTGATTTTAAGGTACTTGAGATTTCTCAACCCAAGGGCCTCAGTCTCCTATGCATTAGCTTTTTTACCCCCAGCAAGCCCAGCATGAACTCTGGGTCAGAGGCATCCCCTGGGCTTTAGTAGTAGCCTGGTGACTCTGCTGGCTCCACAAACCAGCTAAGGCTAGAGATATAACATTTTTATAAAATTTGAAGCCACAGAAAAAGTGGTTTGTGAAAAATCAAAGTGCTGTACAAACAATACTTGCTGGTCAGACTTAATCTTATTTTATGGCTTTAACAGGCATTAAAATTATTTACAGTGGTACCTCGACAACAATTCGACTTCCGAAGGTTTCGACTTCCGAAGTCGACAACCCCGGAAGTCTTTTCGCCATGTGTGCGTTCTGCGCCTGCGCATGCGCAGAAGCGGCACTTTGGCAACCAAAGACTTTGACTTCGAAGACGGCCGTGGAACGGATCGTCTTCGTAAGTCGAGGTACCACTGTATACCTTAACACAGAAAACTGTACCATATTGCATATTCATGACATTTATAAAACAATCCTATTAGCAAAACCCCTGGCGCTGCCCACCACCTCCTGCTCCTTGCTGCTGCTCAGCACTGGGCACTCATCACTGTTGCTGGGTGTTTGCTGCCTCCTGCTCCTCGGCCCTGTCTGCAGTGGCACACTCCTCTACTCACCCCTGGGCTGCCCTGAAAAGGGCAAGGAGGAGGAAGATGACCCGGGGGGGGGGGAGTAGGGGAGTGAACTACCACACATAAGTGCTCTGCTGCAGCTGCTTGGATTGAGGAGCAGGAGGCAGCAAGTGTCTGCAGTGGTGAGCAGTAAGCCCCTGGCAGTGGTTGCTGGCTGCTGAGCAGGAAGTGGCTGTGGGGGCACCAGCTCCACCTGAGTGTGGGGAGGCATGATGGTGCGGTGAGTGGTGGCTGCTGTTGGGGGTCAGGCAGCAGGAGATGCAGCCCCCAACCAACATCACTTGTATTGCCGCTAGCTTCTCCTCCTTTCAGGGTGACGCTCCACACCAGCTTGCTTCATGGAATCCTGTGCATGTTTACTCATAAATATTATATCGTTTGTTTAGTGGAGCTCACTCTTGGGTAAGTAAGCATAGGATTGCAGCTTCAACCATATGAAAGGCTTAGGCTGCAACCTCGTACAGTAAGTCTTTTTGAAGGCAATGGGACTTCTGAGTAGATATGTATATAATGCTGTTTTGCAGCAGGATGTTTGTGCTGTAGTCATCTGAGGTGAAAAGGCTGACTACAAGGGAGGGGGCAGGTCAGTATCTCTTAACTGCATGAGAGGTCATAGAAAGAGGGGAGGCTGGAGTTCATAATAAATGATGGCCCTGTATAGTCTATTCATTAAGATGGCAGTACCCTCTAGGTGCAGAAATGCACATTGAATATGTGTATTATATTTAAATATTTATAAATGGCACTTACATAAGAAATACAAGGTGGTGTAGAAATAGTAAAAATATAATAGTACAGTGATAATATTAGAAAAAACATGTCTGAAAACTGATAGGTAACAAATGTCAAATGCCTTATAAAGTCCAAGTAGGCAAATATCTGCAAGTATTTGGAATCCGTAGATAAGATTATATATTGTCAGATCTGAAATACTTCACTCACCCTGTTTGTTAACATCTGAGATGTGTACAGTCATACCTTGGTTCTCGAACGCCTTGTTACTCGAACGTTTTGGATCCCAAATGCTGCAAACCCAGAAGTGAGTGTTTCGGTTTGTGAACGTTTTTTGGAAGCCGAACGTCCGGCGCGGCTTCCGATTCAGTGCAGGAAGCTCCTGCAGCCAATCGGAAGCCGCACCTTGGTTTTTGAACGTTTTCGGAACTCGAATGGACTTCTGGAACAGATTCCATTCGAGAACCATGGTACAACTGTACACAATACACAATTTAGTAATTTTTTAGTATTATGGGGTCGTGGTGTAGAATCGCTATAATACAGCTATTAATGTGTTCCAGCTTCCTATATCTGTTTGACATTCTTAATATGAAACCAGTGTACAATACATAGCAATAATTAACTCCTGCTTGAGGTAGTTATTTCTGTTCTGAATAAACATGGCATCAGCCTTGAACATGATAAGGCTGGGCTTGTCTTGTGACTATAATTGTTCAAACAAAAGCACTACCTTTTGACTCTGGAAAGAATTGTTTGTCTAAAGGTATGGCTTATGAAAGAAATTTCACTAATATTAAACTAGTGAGAGTTTTCCAGAGAGATGCTCAAGAGGACTATGAACACACTGGAGTTCAGGGATATAATTAAAAGTTATCTTTTAAAAATAAGAAACTTTGTCTAAAACTCTAAAATTTAGCTGAGATGAAACTCTGCTTGTGAGTTGGGCTCATTTGTTGAAGGGATGTCATGCAGCAGTGAGATTCAGGACGTGCTTTGTGTAAGGTACATGGCAACTGCTTAACAATTGTGAGGCTCTGGATCTACTGTAGTTCCACTCGCATTGTACTGTGAAAGTACCTTATATCCTACAGTGGTACCTCTACTTACGAATTTAATGCGTTCCAAACACACATTTGTAAGTCGAAAAAAATTGTAAGTCGAATCCCATAGGAATGCATTGGGAGAAAAAATTCGTTAGTAGAAGCAACCCTATCTAAAAATTCGTAAGTAGAAAAAATCCTATCTAAACCGCATCCAAGATGGCGGGCAGAGCTCCATTCGTAAGTAGAAGCATTCGTAAGTATAGTTATTCGTAAGTAGAGGTACCACTTTACTTTGGTTGCAGTCTTGCTACTAATCTTGCTGTGCCTTTGCTCTTGTCCCCGCTCCCCAGGGTTTGAAAAGACAAGAGATTATTCCAGTGCCAATACAAATATGTCGCGAATGGGGAAGGAAATGTTTATTTATTATTTGACTTCATTTAAGAATTGCTTCCTATGAAATGTCCTAAGCCAATTTTAACAAGAAAAACCATTTCTAATCCAGTGCTTGTGCAGGCTTGGATAAAAATCTCAACTTAAAAATCTTGTTAGAGAAAGGTCTGCAATAGCTGCTGAAAAGTTGGTAGAGACAGCAGCTGCCTGATATGCAACACAAGAGAGTTCCAAAGGGTAGGTGTTGCCACACACCAAGTTCTACGTGGTACATAGAATAAACCTCCTGATGTAAGAGTACCTGTAGGAGGTCTGGTAGCTAATTGGCAGCTAGCGGAGTTTTTCAGCAGCAGCATAACAAGATGGCAATACCTTCCCCAGTGAAGAGTTGAACTGCGGCTTCCAGGCAAGCTTTGGAGGGAGCACCACATGACACATATTGCAGTGTCCAGGCTATTACAGTCCAGAAATGACCCAGCCAAAGCTGAAAAGGGCACTCCAAGGCACTCTCATCACCTGGGACTGTAGTGATAGAAATGAAACCATGGGAACCCCCAGACTACCAACCTGCTCCTTCAGTGGGAGTACTGAAGCAGGGACTTGACCAATTATCGAGAATAGATTAAGAAACTGCTCACCCACAGCTCCTTTGTCTTGCCAGGATTCAAACTGCATTGGCCTTCATCTAGTCATCAGACTTCAGAAACTGACCCAGGTCTTGCACAGCTCCTCTCCTTGTTGCAGAAAAAGTGGAAATTAATGATTCCTCCCAATGGTTTTATTTAGGTACTAAATTGGCACCCCACAGCACAACTGTTAGAGGGCTGAATACCTAGCGACATTCTATTACACCAACCCTGAAGTTGAAATCATGGTAAAACTGTGCCCTCGGTACCCATCACAGAGCCGGTTCATCAAGATACCATGGGCAGTGGTATCAAAAGTGGCTGAGCTATCATAATAGTAATTTTATTTGTATGCTCCCTTTACATGGTTAAAACATGACAATAGTTACCTAACTGCAAACATAACAAAAGCCACAGGCAATAGATAAAACACATTAAAAAGTAGACAACCAAATTGAAACAATTTCAACATAAATCATAAGAAGATATAAAGTTACAAAAAATTATATCAACAACACCCCCTCCCCTCAGCAAAACACTCTAAAACAGCCCAAGAGTGTCCAACAGCTTTTGTAGCTGGAGTCAGTCAGGGCTCCACCCTCCCAGGTTAGTTGGGGAAAGGCTAGCAAGACAGGGAGCAGATCTTCAAGGACTTGCAGCCAAGATGACATAATAGGGTCACATTCCTGCTGTCGTCCTGATAAAGGACACCTCTCGGAGAGACCAAATCTGATACAGTTCCATAACCAGACTTCAACTCAGACTTAAATTGGTCTGGGTAATCTGTTTGATCCAAGAGTGCTTGTAACTTTCCTGCCATGATCCTCTTAATTATCTTCCCCTCAAATTGGGTGTTTATGACTGGGCAATAGTTGCCACAAAGCAACAGCTCCAAGGTCGGTTTCTTCAGTAGTAGTCCTATTGCTGCCTGTCCAAGATTCCTGAGACCAGTCCCTCACACAAGAATACATTGATCCCACATAGGACCCAACTAGTCATTACCAGCATGTTTTAATAAGCCAAGAGGGGAATGGTCAAAAAGGGAGCGCTATTAAGAGTGGGTCAAACTATTTTTGGTTCTTTTTTGGGGGGGGGGGTTGATATTGGTTTCCTGTCACAAGTTGGCATTACGTGGGTCTGGGGTCTTAAAAACATGAACCCTGAAATAGTGTAATTTCTGGTTCTGTCTTGTGAATGTGTTTTCCATTTACAGATCATTAATAATCATAAGCACTTTGGATGGACGGATTGCTGCTCTAGACCCAGAGAACAGTGGTAGAAAGCAGTGGGATCTGGATGTGGGATCAGGTTCTCTTGTCTCATCTAGCCTCAGTAAACCAGAGGTAAGATAAATACATTGTTGCATGATTCTAAAATGTTAGTTTGTTTATTACTAGTTTAATATCTTTTTTTTGTTTTCATTTAAGTTAAGATTTGTAAAAAGCTCTCTTGACTCTTGCATCTGTTGTAAGGACTCTTAAACCAGAAAAAAACGTTATCAACTTCACTAGCATTTACTTGGATATCAGTGTTCTAATTTTTAAAACTATAGTACTCTTTTCCACACAAATATGTCCATATAAACTCATATATTAAATACTTGCATTGTTTTTCTGGTACCAAACACAGAATGTGGGGATATTATGGATTTGATCCTGTCCTAATCTGACTCTTTTATTTTATATCCAATAATTTTTTTACAAAAATACATGGAAGTAAGCACCAATGAATTGTGTTGGACTTACTTCTGAGTAAGACTGTGAGGAACTCTAGGGGAGAGAGCCTGTTCCATCAATTCCTAAAGTTGACATGGGGGGATATTACTTGTTGACTCTGATACTTTAAATTGTAAATCTGTTGGGTTTCTTGACCAAAAGGCAGCGTATAAATGAATAAAGAATACTTTTCTTCCTTAGATAGAATGCCAATGTGGCAGTTCCTTCAGTTGCTTTTGCAAATCTTCCCTTTTCTGACCATTAATAGAACAAATAGGGCCATTAATGGCAGCATTAAAAAGGTCAAAGTGCTTTTCCCTGTGCCTCTCTAGGGTCCTGAACATTAAGAGACTGTCAGGACTGAAAGTCACACTGGTTGACAATCCTCCAATAAGCTAGTTAGTATCTTAATTTGAGTAGCATTGAGAGTCCTATGGAAGGGAATATCTTTAGGCTGCATTCCTATACCCATTTGGCAGCAAAGAAACAGTCAAAATATGTACTCCCAAAACACTTCATGTCTTCGAATTTTGACTATAAAATATTCTTGCAGGACCATATATTTTTACATGGGAGTTGTATTGAAATCAGTGGTATTTCCCTCTGAGCATTTTCTTAAAGGTTGTTCAGTCAGCTGAAATGCAACTTTAGTTTAACTTTTGATTAGAAATGCAGTCATATGAAGTTGTACTACAGTATATCAAAATAATTACCCAAGTTTATTACAGCTGGTCTGAACTTAAAGAAAGGGAGAGAAGAATTTTTCCTTTGCTTAATTCTTATTCCCACACCTTAAAAAATTATTAATAATTCTTGTACTTAATCTTTCAGTTAAGATTAGTTGATAATGAGGTAAAAGACCTTCAGTTAGTGATTGCAACATTTTGCAGATCAAAGTGGGAAAGTGAGTTGCGTTCTCACCTTCCAAACCTTGTTTTTAATTCTGAATCCTTGCTTGTTCAGACTAGTTATCTTATCATAGATACTATAGCTACAGACTATTACATCTTCCTGTATTGCCACACCTCTTTCTGTTCATTGTTTTATTTACTCCAGCTGGAGTAGAGGTGAAAGACGGTTGCAAGTGCTTGAAATACATTTCTAACAAAGAGTTATTGTAGACTTTGGTTCACTGGGATTGCGTTACTTGTTTTCTATACGCGTTTCTGCCCTTTGTTGCTGCTCCTTTTCTGTGGTGGCTCTCGATTTGTAGCATATTTTCCCCAGGGAGGCTCACCTGGTGCCTTCCTTACATATCTTTAGGCACCAGATGAAAACATTCCTCTTCTCCCAAGCCTTTGGCTAATTAAATAACCCATGGCCTTTTAAACTGGTGAGTAGTGGGGTATTATTCTTGCGGAGAAGCTGGTAAAATGTGGACTGGACGAGATAACTCTTAGGTGCATTTGTAGCTGGTTGACTGACCAAACCCAAAGAGTGCTCAGTAACAGTTCCTCATCATCCTGGGGGAAATGTGACACATGGGGTGCGGCAGGGACCCATTATTGTTCAACATCTTTATAAATGACACTGATGAATGTATTGAGGATGCTCGTCAAATTTGCAGATGGCACCAAACTGGGAGGGGTAGTCAATGCCACTGAAGACAGGATCAGCATTCAATATGACCATAACACAGGGGTCCCCAAACTTACCTGGCTTTGGGCCGGATGCCCGCCGCATTAATTGCGTGGTGGGCCAGAGGGTGGGGGGCGCGGGAGCGCGCTGCTGTGCGTGCCCATGCGCATGCGCGAACACTATTTCTGGTACACTCCTGACCTGGAAAGCGCCGGAAATAGTTTGTGCGCATGTGCAGAAGCCTCCTCCGATCCGGAAATACACCGCGCCGGTAAGAGCGGGCGGCGGCAGCGGGTGGCGGGGGTCCCTGGGGGCCGCATAAAAGAGTCTCGGGGGCCGTATGTGACCCCTGGGCCGTAGTCTGGGGACCCCTGCCATAACAGATTGGAGAACTGCTCTCAAACTAACAAAACAAATTTAAATAGGGACAAATATAAGGTTCTGCACATAGGGAAGAAGAACCCACTGCACAAATGTAACATGGAGGACCCCTGGTTTGCCCAGTAGTACATGTGTAAAGGATCTAAGGGTCTTAGTAGACAACAAGCTTAAAACAAGTTAACAGTGTGGTGCAGCAGCAAACAACAAGAACCCAACAAAACAAAACAACAAACAAGAACCCAACAAAACAAAACTAATGCTATTCTAAGCTGCAGTTCAATAGTGTATTGAACAAGGAAAATAATAGTCCTCTATTCTGCCATGGTCCGACCACACCTGGAGCACTGTGTCCAGTTCTGGGCAGCACTATTTAAGAAGGATATTGACAAGCTAGGATGTGTGCAGAGGAGAGCAACCAAGATGATCAAGAATCTGGAAATCAAGCCTTATGAGGCACAGTTGAGGGGAAAGAGGAGACTGAGCAGAGATAAGATAGTCATCAAATATCTAAAGGGCTGTCACATGGAGGATGGAACATACTTGTTTTCTCCTGCTCTGGAGGCTAGGTAGGTTAGGGGGCTGTGACTGGCCCAACATCACCCTATGATCTTCATGAGTGAGTAGGGGTTTGAATGTTGATCTGCCAGGTTCTAGTCTGACACACTAACCACTACACCACACTGCCTTCCTGGAGTCCTTCTGCTATGGGGCAGCTATATAAATTCAGTAGGTAAATAAATATGGGGAAAGCAAAATCTCACTTAGAGAAGCATCTGAAATATTTTCCTTGAAGCTTGAATTTGTTCTGTATTGTTTTATTTGATGTTTTAAAGTGTTTGTAAACTGCTTTGAGGTTTAATAATAAAGTTTGCTGCAGTAAAGGCTCCTAGGCATTCCATTGTAGCGACTGTAACCAAGGTTTAAGGCACCATTTGCCAATTAGCTTATATATCAGAGTTTCTGACACTGATCGTGGCCTCTTCCAGCAATTGTTAACAGTGTTTAAAGCAGGGGTAGCCAAGGTGGTGCCCTCTTGAAGTTGCTGGGCTACAGTTTCCATCATCCCTCTAAACTGGCCATGCTGCTCGGGACTGGCTACTAAAGGAACTGGGAAGTTCCATCTACGTATCTTAGATAGTGGTGTGAGTGACTTTTTAAAATCTCTGCTTAAACTGCCATCTACGTTCTTGGATCTTCAGATTTTAAAAACCAAAGACAAATATTTATCATTGTGCATGCACAAAGAATTCCCTGAGTATGTAGAACAGCTTTCTTATTTTGGGGCAGCCTCATTTCATATCAAAACAGAAAGGCACTTGACTATCTGCATAAAATATAAGACAGAATTATAATGATTTCTGTTCAGTGAAGTTGAACAAATGATGACTTAACTTGACAGTTCACAAGGCATGTGTAAGTACCTTGTGATACCCTACATCCTTTGTATCAAGATAATTGGACATGACTGCCTGGATGACTCATTCTTGCATTAGATGAGATAATGCTTTAAGCAAAAAGGAAGAGGGGGGTGATGTCATTTCTTTACCTAACTTACATGCCTTTGCTGATTCTTACTGCCTCCCATGAAATTTCCCTTTCTACTTCCGCATGATAGTACACATTAGTTGAACCTCTTCCTAATTCCACTGGGAGCCCATGCTCCCAATCTTTCTGGAGCATGTGGTGATCTCATCACTTGACTTATGCATACATCAACCAGAAGAGTCTGGTTTTAACTTCACTTTACTTCTTGAACACTGAATTGTCTCCACTGGCATTGATTTCTGCTAGCACAATCCTTCCTCAAGACCTTTGAGCCCTCCAGTTTAATAATCTGGGTTCTCAGCTGGGAGATTCCAGGTGAACTTTTAAAATTATACATGGCAGGAATATCCCTATTTAGAATGTTCTAAAGCAGTATAAGCAGTTTTTTTTTAATTTCTATACGTCTTTTCAGGTTGCGTCCTGTGCCGAACCTGGAAGTCCCGGAACGGGTTACTTCCGGGTTTGGTGTGCACGCATGTGCAGAAATGCTAAATTGCGCTTTGCGCAGAAGCGCCAAGTTGCGTCACGCGCGTGTGCAGATTTGGTGCTTCAGGATGCGGCCTTTTCATGTTGCGGACGGGCCTCCGGAACGGATCCCGCTCACAACCAGAGGTGCCACTGTATTCTCAAAAAGTGTTGGTTCTTTGTTCTCATGCATAATGTGATTTTTCACTAATTTCTATTTATATACTCTTAGCTGTAATATCTGTACAGCTGTTTCGTATCTGCCATCCCAGAATACCATACAGATACACTTCCTGTTACTGAATGCTACAGAAAGCTTTGAACATGATCTGCAGTGGCAACTATAAGCAGACTGCTGTCTTTATGTGCAGGCTATGCATAGGCAGCCTAACATGGAGTACAGTATGTATAATCAGTGTGTTCTTGACTGCTTTTAGGCATAAACCCTATAAATAGTCCAAGATGGGCATTGGGCATATCCCAACTGAAACTCCTTAGCTTCTTCTTTCTTGGTTTCATCTACAGAATTCCAGTTCTCCTACACTGCTTCTTTAGAAGACATTGATTTTTCCACTTGGGGATAAACATTGTCTAGTGCTGGAATGTTGATTTAGTTGGTTAATGTACACCTGCTGATTCATTGGTTTGTGGCCAAAAATGCCAAATAAGTAGATCACCTGATATCTAGTTTGCAAAGGTACAGAAAATAAGTGGTCAGAACAACCCTAACTCCTGCTACCTTAGATTTTGAAACTTTAACCCTGTCTTGCCCACAGAGTACTCTGATGAATTAGGTCACTTTTCTGTATAGTTATTCGCATTTATTTATAACCTACAAATTTAACTGTAATTAGGGATCGCTCTTCCTGTCTACTGTCTACATGTCAGCCTGTGAATTCACTTAGGCTTGGGTTTTTTTGCAGCACTGCACTTACGTTTGCAGGGAAGGAAGTGAGAGAAGAGTGATTCCTTCCTTTAGGGAAACGGCAAGCTGGTCATTCGCCTTTCAAAAGCCGCATGATATGACATTGGACTCTGCTGTTCCTAAGAAAACCTTTAGGGATTCTTCTTAAGCTGCCTTGAGTCCCATCAACGGGGACTCAATAAATAAATAAATATAAATAAATACATATTCCCTCCTCCTCTGGGTGCCTCTGCAAAATGAATGGTGACAGAGAGGGTCACCTAGCACCTATTTTGTCTTGTGGGTGGGCTTTTCAGTCCTAAAAGATGTTTAGGGCATTGTGATTCTGCTCTATCGTTTTTTCCATTTCTAGTTTTCCATTGGTTTTATTCTGTTGCTTTTTTTATTTATTCTGCTTTAGATTTTATGTTTGCTTTATTTGTTTGCTACATAGTGTTAACTGTTACTGCAAACTGCCTAAAGAACACTTGTTGAGTGGTATCTAAATAAATTTTGAGAATAACTATGCATTTAAAGCTGTTGCAGATTCTAGTCCACAACACACAAACTGGCATTTCCATCCATGCCAAGCTAAAGGTGGAGGAAGTACAGTAGCTAAAAATAAATATTCACTATTTACAGTAGACATGTAAAATGTATAGTAGACATTTGCAGTAGACATATAAAAGACAAACTATGAAGATTAAGCTACAAATTATTATTGGATTGTGCCCCCCGTTTGATACAAAGTATGTTTGTGTCCTGGTTGCCATTATATGTATTTCTGTTCTAATGCTTTGTAGGTATTTGGGAATAAGATGATAATTCCCTCCTTGGATGGAGACCTTTTTCAATGGGATCGTGACAGAGAAAGCATGGAAGCTGTCCCTTTCACTGTGGAATCTCTTCTCGAATCATCCTACAAATTTGGAGATGATGTTGTCCTGGTTGGAGGAAAGTCCTTGACAACATATGGGCTGAGCTCATATTCAGGAAAGGTAAAAAGGTTCTTACTGACGATAGGCTTTTTTTTACATATTTGCAAGAGAGGACATCAAAATACATCATGCGCTCAGCGCCAGATAGCACTGACCCATTTTACTTCTGGCTATCAGCTGCATACTCTAATAGAAGCTGTATTTATATGGAAATTTACCAATTTCCCAGAAAGACACTCTCCCTTAGCCCAGATTGAGCAAAGTAAGCTTCACTGAAATTGATGAGGCTACTTATGCACTTGCTTAGTTACTGCTTAAAGATGATTGATTACATAATTTCTTATGGAGTAACCTGTATGGAACCAGGGTTATTGTAGTAGCATTTCTTGCCCTTGTGCTTCCCTAGTATCATACCAGGCAGGGCTCCCACCAGAATCCTCTGAGCAGGAGAGGAGGGCTGAGTGGCTGGATCTTGCTCAGGGATCTTGCACAAGGAAGTGGGGTTGAGCAGTTTCCCTGTACAGTACCACAGCTCACTCCACTCAGCAGGAGTTGAGGGAGAAGGCAAGAGGAGGTGGGAAAGCCGGCTTACACCTCCTTTTGCTGGCAGATGTCTGGATCCAACTTACTCTTTTCATATTTCACATAAGGCCTCAGTTTTAATCTCACATACTAGGTGGATTTAGGCAAGCTATTCTCTCTCTGAATTTCAGCACTGCAGGTGAAACTCGGAAAATTAGAATATCGTCGAAAAGTGCATTTATTTCAGTAATGCAATTTATTATTTTTTCTTTTTCTTTTAATTTTTTACAAATGCTTTCTTTGGGAAAATTCCACAGTAATAAAACAAATAGTTACAATAATACAAAAATAAACATCGCTATGACATTTCATTAATTACATTCCGTTTATAATTGACCCGCCTAACGACAAATAATTACAGTTACAACAAATAAAGGCTTGACATATCTTGCTTTGCATGTCATGCATCTATCATATATTGGTTTCACCTTTTAAGTTGCATTACTGAAATAAATGCACTTTTTGATGATATTCTAAATTTCCGAGTTTCACCTGTAAGTGTAATATAGAGTAATAACATTGGCCCACCTTGCAAGTTTTCTACCGTAGGGCTTACAGAGGTTGGCTTATTTTTACAAATTTCTATTCTGCTTCCAAGCTGTATTATTATTATTATTATTATTATTATTATTATTATTATTATTATTATTTTATTTTACTAAAACTCTTTACAGCCCTTTAATTCAATAAGCCACCAGGGGGCAGGATGGTTGTTTAAATTTATTACCTGCCTTTCATCCTTGGGCCTCAGGACAGGTTACAACAATTTAAAATACAACATTAAAAGCAGCTTAAAATGACCTACAGCCAGAAAAATATAGTGACTCCTTAAAATTGACATCACTGGTTTCAAATGCAAGGGAAAAGAGGTATGTCCTCAGCATTCATTGAAACTGTACAATGAAGTTGCCAGACACACCACTGTCGACAGGGTGCTCCACAAGCTCAGGGCTACTACAGAGAATGCATTCTCCCAGACTACAACCACCCACTGCCAATCTTAACAGCCAAGAGGGTCTGTAGGGAAGAAGGCAGTTTTTCAAATATTTGGGGTCTAAATTATTTAGGGCTTTAAAAAGGTAGCTTGAGCGCCTTGAATTGTGCTGGCAATCAATGCAGCTGTTTTTAAACAGGATTATGTGCAATCTAAAGGAACCCCAGCCAGTAATTGGCTGTTGCAATTTGGACCAATTGAAATTTCTGAGTTGCCTTCAAGGGCAGCCCCATATAGAGCACATTGCACATCCAGTACAATAGAAACCCAATGATAGCATTAAAATAGTAGCTCTCTCCAGCTTCCGTGCATTAAAAACATGGCAACAATAAACAATAATAGCATGTTTTTAATGCTAAGTATTATTTTAGTGAATTTTTATATTAGTTTGCGACTTTTCCTCAGTATTGTTTTGTGTATGGAATCCATTTGTACATCTCTGGGTACAAATATACAGTCATACCTCGGGTTACAGCCGCTTCAGGTTGTGTTTTTTCAGGTTGCACTCTGCACCGAACCCTGAAGTACTAGAACGGGTTACTTCCGAGTTTCGGCGCATGCGCAGAAGCATTAAATTGCGACCCGAGCGTGCACAGACGTGGGTTGCGAACGCTGCGGATTGCGAACGTGCCTCCCGCACGGATCATGTTCGCAACCTGAGCGTCCACTGTAATGGGAAGGTGAGAGCAAAATGGAGTGGAGTCACACTATTTGCATGATTAATAAATACAAGGGTATATTGGAAAAACTATGGCTGATCCTTTTAAGACTTCTCTTTCTTGTCCAGGTGAAGTACATATGTTCTGCAATGGGCTGTCGTCGCTGGGATGAAGACGAGATGGAACAGGAAGATATTCTCCTTTTACATCGAACTCAGAAAACTGTTCGTGCTGTTGGGCCCCGCAGCGGCAATGAGAAGTACGGACACGCATAGTATACAAGATTTGTAAAAAATTTCTGTAGCAGAAGGTGCTGGGGAGGAAGTGGAGGGATATGCTGCCTACATAGATGCCCTAAGGCAGGGGTAGGGAGCTGAATCTTGATGATGATGTCAGGTGACTAACACTTGTCAAAGGAGGTTGCTGTAACTATTCACAATATGGCAAGCTGGTGAACAAAGCATTTTCCCCTCTGCAGACAAGCTGTTTGTTTTCAAACGTGCTTTGACCTTGGGCTTGCCGATCAGAAGGTCGGTAGTTCGAATACCCGCTATGGGGTGAGCTCCTGTTGTTCGGTCCCTGCTCCTGCCAACCTGGCAGTTCGAAAGCACAAAGTGCAAGTAGATAAATAGGTACCGCTCCGGTGGGAAGGTAAACAGCATTTCCGTGCACTGCTCTGGTTTTGCCGGAAGTGGCTTAGTCATCCTGCCCACATGACCTGGAAAAACGGTCTGCGGACAAACGCCGGCTCCCTCGGCCAGTAAAGTGAGATGAGCGCCGCAATCCCAGAGTTGTTCACAACTGGACTTAACTGTCAGGGGTCCTTTACCTTTGGCGCAAAAGTACTGCTTTCCCCTTCTTTATCAACCATCCAGTCTGTGGGAAAGATGTGTGTGGAGTGAAAAGCTTGTGTACTGTGTTAGAAGATGCTTTATTACTACAGTGCAAAATAGACTTGCATTACTTTAGAAATACAATGTTGTCTCCTTTTACATATTTTAAAAACTGGATTGATTTGCAGTCACAGTCGTCATCTTCTCTTTTTTTTAACTTAAAGGTGGAATTTTAGTGTTGGTCACTTTGAACTGCGCTATGTTCCAGACACTGAAAAGAGAATGGGATTTCTTGAAGGCAATTTAAAACCAAATCTAAACAAAGAAGATTCCAAAATAATTTCAGATGTGGAAGAGCAGGAGGCTGTAATGAAGGATACAGTGATAAAGGTCTCAGTAGCTGACTGGAAGGTGATGGCATTTAATAAGCAGGGAGGACATCTGGAATGGGAACACCAGGTACTAAAGATGATAACATATTGACACTTTCTAGAAATATTACAGCATTGCCAAAAAAAATACCTTGCATCTTTCTGGAATTTGAGGCTTTTAAAAAAATGTTTATAAATATGTTTACTTTTTGAGTTCATGAAAAGCTGTGTTCTTAAAAGATTTGGTATTACAGAGAAAATGCATTGAAGTGATTTTTAATATTCATACTTTATCTGCAGTTTTGCACCCCTGTTGCTTCTGCCTGGCTGGTTAAGGATGGCAAGGTAATTCCAATTAGCCTCTTTGATGACACAAGCCACACCTCCAATAATGATGTCTTAGAAGATGAAGAAGACATAGTGGAAGCTGCTCGAGGAGCTACAGAGTCCAGTGTCTATTTAGGTACAGCATCAACTTTCAGCACGAGACATAATCTTTGCATTGTCCAAACCTTAGTAGGCAGATTCTTGATTTTTCTTTTCTTTTTAGGTGGGTATAATTAAGCGTTTCAGCAAAAGCCAAAGAACAACATGGTAGAAATCTAAAGTATTGTGTGTTTTGCGTTGGCAGGGGAATATTTGTTGCATCAGTGCATTATTCTTGACACAAAAGCCATGCATCAATATGAACAGTGCATTTTCATCCTGATCCTGTGCATGTTTACTCAGAAGTAAATTCTTTTTCATTCAGTGGGATCTCATTTCTAGTAAGCATTGGGGGTGAGGTACTGCCTTAGCTTATTATTGCAGCTGGAGTTACTAAGCAATGTAAAGTACTGTCCCATTACATACACAAATAGTACGATTTTAACTAAATCCACGAATAGAGAGTAGTTTGATTAGAGTAGGCCTTTTCTCTGTTGTCGGTGAATTGCTGATAAGACTTAATGTTTGCCGTAGACTTGAAGTCTTATAAAGTATCTGTCCTTCGCTGGCCCTTATTTTCCAGAGTTCCCCCTACCCCTACAGTGGGTGGCTTTCATTCTTTCTGATGAATTGTGGGTTATCCCATTTCAGAAATATTTGTCTGTGCTTCCAACCTTCCACTACGATGTGGACATTCCTGAAAATTAATAAATGAGACTGCTAGATTTTGTTGTGACTAACTTCTTGACCATCTGTCAAAGTTCATTTGGCCTTCGGCTGAACCATGGACTATTGCAGTAGTTTTTACTTGTATTTTAAAGGTTTTTTTCTCTCTGGCTTTTCTTTTAATTAATGAACCAATCCTCTGAGCTCACGAGTCATGAAGTTGTGAGCTCACCGATTGTCGTTCTTTGGAAGAGGATGACATCCTGGATAGGGTGGTTCCTTCCAGTTGGACTCAGGTGGCAGGGCTTTCTTTCAACTTATTGCCTTCCCTACGCATGGGGGGGGGGAGCCACACCAAATTTCTCCTCGGGCAAAAGGAATGAACTAGAAAGGTAGTGCTATAGAAATAACACGATGCCATGTGTATCCCTAGGGTGACTTACTAAGGATCTCCAGCAAACTCTTCATTGCTGCTCACAAATTTGATTTTAGCCACTTGGTCGTTGGAGCAGTTGTCTGAAATAATGGACAACTTATGAAGTTTAAAGTACTCGCAATGCAGAATCATTCTATTTTACTTGAGGTAACAGGGGCATCGCCCCATGTTGATAACGTAAGACAGGCCCCACCTTGGGGGCTTACAGTTGTGGGAATTTTTTTTTGGGGGGGGATTTAACAAACTAAGGCAAGTGGAATCTCCAGAGGTTACTTCAGTTTTATACTTCTGCAGATTTTATTGCTTAAAAGCTGCATAGAGCCAGGATGTTAAATAGTTGCTAGGTTACGCAAATGATTCCATTTCTTAATTAGTTTAATTTACAGGACATGTTTCAGATTCCTAGGTAGGTAGATGTAATAATATCATCTTACAATGTAGGCAGTGCATCTTTTGCATTGCTCTAGAATTCACGGCTTAGGCATTTGTATTCTCTTCCCCTCTATTCTTAAAGGTGCACACAAATAAAATAGTATTTCCTGAGATAAATAATGATCTGTGGTCTGTTATGCAGGAATGTACAAAGGCCAGCTGTACCTTCAGTCATCAGTAAGAATTTCTGATAAGTTCCCAACCAACCCTAAAGCTTTGGAGTCCAGAAATGATAATGCTGTTATCCCTTTGCCTGTAATCAAGTGGAAACCATTGATTCGTAAGTGATGTTCCTAGGATTATCTTTTTTTTCAGATTGGAAGGTGATAGGCCATAATATTTTCAAACGTATATCTCGAACATAGTTGACTTGAGGTGTCTGATTACTGATGGTGGGGTGTCATGAAACTGCACTCCGATTTAAGTAAAATAACAAAATTCCTTCAGTAGCACCTTAAAGACCAACTAAGTTTTTATTTTGGTATGAGCTTTCGTGTGCATGCACACTTCTTCAGATTTCCGATTTAAGTGTTTAAGTGTTTCGTTGAAACTAATTCAAAGCTTTACATCAAGTGTGGGAACCTTTGGCCCTCCAGACATTGCTCTACTACGACAATTCCCATCAGCCCCAGCAAGCTTGGCCAATGGCCAAGAATGATGGGAGTTGTAGTCCAGCAACATCTAGAGATTCACATGCTCCCCACACTTGCTTTACATAGAAGCTACATTTGTCGGAATACTTGTAAATATTTTAAGACATGGCACACCATGGCATAATATTTTCTAACCTTGTGTACATTTTGAGTGGTGGAAGGGAACGAAAGCACGGGAAAAGTACTGGGAATTTTAACATGCCTACAAACCTGTGCTTTGCATTTGTTTATTTATTTATTTGTTAATTCATTCTAACGATAGCCATCTGAAAAAAGTTAATTGCAACTTTATTTTTTATATATATTAGACTGTATACTGATCATTCCAAAGAGCCAGCTTAGCTGGCATTATATTTATTCATTAGGTTAGTAATTTTAGTACATAAGGCATTTCTAAAAATGGAAGATTTTCTATGGAAAAACTATCACTGCTTATTGAGTTTTCCAGCTGAGGCGTTTTAACAATTGTCCAGGTGTACATTTCCCCCCCAGCAAACGAAAAACTTGAAATTTATAGAACAGGGGTAAGGGACTTCCAGACGGCAGGCCAATATTTGTCTGCCAGGGGATCCAAATTTGGCCTGCAAGGCCATTCCCCTCCCTCCCCCCACCAAAAACCCCCCCAAATACACCCACCTGTCAATCAGTCAGCTGACTGGTGGGGTTCAGTCCTGCTTGGTGCTGCTTTACTAGTATTTTGCCAGTGGGGAATGTGCCTGCAAAGCTGACTGTCTCTCCACCATCAGGTCAACTTTCCGGGGGGGGGGGAGAAGGACCACCCACTTGTCAGTCACCTGTCATCATGATGTGGTACCTGTCTAAGTTGGTCCTCAGTGTGGAGGGAGATGAAGATCTGGCCCACCAGGCCGAAAAGGTTCCTCACCCCCCTGCTCTAGATGATGGTAGCCATTTCTAGAAGCACTGTATTGGTTTTATGCATCCAGGAATGCTCATTCAAATGTAATGTGTGAAACAGACTCATTCTGAAAATTATGCTTTGTTTCTAGATTCTCCTTCTAGAACTCCTGTGCTGGTGGGATCAGATGAGTTTGATAAATGTCTCAGCAATGACAAGTTTTCTCATGAAGAATACAGTAATGGTGCCCTTTCCGTCCTGCAGTATCCCTATGGTGTGTGTGAGCTATGCTTTGTTTTCATCCATGGTTTTGATAGGTGAAAACCCTAGCCCCTTTTTATACTTACAGTGACAAAACCTAGTTAAAATAAATCATTGTATCTGTGGAACTCCAATGGTTAGCCTCTAAATAAATTGAGATGGCTGTCTTCTGAATACTGGAAGAGTTTGTCTGCCCTATAGAGAACCTCAGCCCAAGGGGGCTTTCTGCGTCGTTCTTGAAGAGCAGCCTCCATGTTGCATTGCAAAACCCACCTCGAAAGGAGAGCCACGAGGAAAGTCCACAGGTTAAATCCCTGGTATCTCCAGCTAGGGCTGGGAGAGACCTGAAATTCTGGAAAGCCGCTGCCGTTTAGCGTAGACCAAGTGTGGGGAACTGTTAGCCCTCCACATGTTGCAGAACTACAATTCCCATCATGCTAGCTGGTTGTAGCTCAGAAACATACAGAGAGCCAAAGTTTCCCCACACTTGATGTAGACCAGGCACCCCCAAACTTCAGCCCTCCAGATGTTTTGGACTACAATTCCCATGTTCCCTGACCACTGGTCCTATTAGCTAGGGATCATGGGAGTTGTAGGCCAAAACATCTGGAGGGCCGCAGTTTGGGGATGCCTGATGTAGACTATACTGAGCCAGATGGACCAATGGCTTGACTTGGTAGCTTTCTATGAGATTTCAAAAATCTTCTAGTATGGTATAGACTGAGAGTCACTGTTCAAAGGACAAAATATCAAAATTCTAAAGTTGGACATATTCTTTAGGTTCTAGCCAGTGTCTTTGGCCACTACATGGGTTTTGCACTGGTCAACAACGTGAAAGGGGAAATGTTATTTATCGAAAGATTAGTACTACCTGATGGTTTGTAGATTTACGAAAACATTCTTATACCTTTTGTTCATTTTTTTAAAAAAATACAGATAACGGTTATTTTTTGCCCTACTACACCCGAGAGAGGCACAGGCGAAGCACCCAGATCACCGTGAGATTTGCTGACATGAACTATCCACAAAACACCCGCAAAAAAGATCCGGTTCTACTTCTCCACTGGTGGAAAGAAATCATTAGCACCATCATATTATGCATTGTGGCCACCACTTTTATTGTGCGTAGACTTTTCCACCCGCAGGTTCGCAATCGAGTAAGTAAGAGTGAATCGATTCTTGAAGTGTAGCTGCATGTTTTCCCTTTTGAGGCTTTTCGTGTTTTAGATGACCTTTATTCAAGTAATGAAATGCAGCGCTTGCGAACTTGATGCAAGCTTGCTTTGGTTTCGTATAAATCAATAGGTTGTCGTAAGAACGGACTACTAGATTGTCTCAGGCACTTGTCCCGATCATTACTTTTAATAGAAATTTATACAACCAGGTAGTTCTATCTAGAGCCAGATCTTCCCTTTGAAGCTTCCATGTTGCAGTTGACTTGCAATGATCATGTTTTCGCAGTTCTAGATGCAGTGAACTTTTTATCTTCCTCTTTTCTAATTATCCGACAAATGGTTGTATAGCATCTAGAGTCTGAGGCAGTTTGTAAATGATGGGACCCAGGTGGCACTGTGGGTTAAACCACTGAGCCTAGGGCTTGCTGATCAGAAGGTCGGCGGTTCGAATCCCCGCCACAGGGTGAGCTCCTGTTGCTCGGTCCCAGCTCCTGCCAACCTAGCAGTTCGAAAGCACGTCAAAATGCAAGTAGATAAATAGGAACCGCTACAGCGGGAAGGTAAATGGCGTTTCCGTGTGCTGCTCTGGTTCGCCAGAAGCGGCTTTGTCATGCTGGCCACATGACCTGGAAGCTGCACGCCGGCTCCCTCGGCCAATAACGCGAGATGAGCGCGCAACCCCAGAGTCGGTCACGACTGGACCTAATGGTCAGGGGTCCCTTTACCTTTATAAATGATGTAATGTCATTCCAGGCATGAAGCACATGGCAATGTGCAGTTACGATTCCCCGAGATTGTGAAAGATGATACCACTCCCTCAGTGCCTGTCCCATCTTGCAGCTTAGTTACTTTTAATTATTTCAAGGCTTTCAAGGCTTCAACAGTCCTCTGCTGTGTCACTCCGGAGTGGAAAAAGCTCATCTAGTCTTAGAAGGGTGTGGGAAAATGATGTTGGCAAACTATTGCTCTGTCTGTCCTCAAAGCAACTCCCTGCCATGTCATGCAGGGAGTTACTAAAAACACCCTCCGAATGTTAGCTTCTGAAAATCATGTCCTTTCTCTCTCCCCTCCCCCAATTTTTTTTGTGTTAAATTTTGTCCTTCCATCCTTGTCAATAAAGTTAGTATTGAGCTGCCTCAGTTATAAACAATCTGTTCCTCTCTCAGCAGCGGAAGGAGTCTGAAACTCAGTGTCAGACCGACAGTAAATATGAACCTGCTGTTGGACAGGCTAAAGATAACAGCTGGGGTGACTTTCAGAACTCTGGATATGTGTCAAGGTAAAAGCAATTACTTTTCTACCCCTCTCTTCCGTGCGCCGTTCAGAGTGTAACGGACTTGCGTTCTTTCCGAGTCCCTCTTTCCAAAAGCAGTTCTCCAGAAAACTCAACAAGCCATCCCTCAAACTCAGGGGAGCTTTTAAAGGAGCCTCCTACGGAGCACAAGGTACAGTTTTGAAGAGGAAATAAGTGGGGAAAGTGTATGTTGTATGCCTCTCTGCTGTCGTGGCTCTGAAACGTGGGGTGGGTGCTGTTGGAGGCTTACTTACTTAAGAGAGGCCATTTGCATGAAAAGGGTTTCCTTAAATAAATAAATAAAATGCTCTCGTTGCCAGAAGGTGTTACATTGGAGTACAATGTGGTAGGTTGTAGCTCAGTGATAAGAGCACATGCATTGTGTGCAGAAGGTCCCAGATTCAATCCCTGGTATCTCCAGTTAGGGCTGGGGAGGACTCCTGTATGAAACCCTGGAGAGGTTCTCTGAGTCATTGTCGGCAGGTAAAGGTAAAGGACCCCTGGACGGTTAAGTCCAGTCAGATGTGACTGCCGTATGGGGTGCGGCGCTCATCTCCCTTCAACAGTACCCAGCTGGACATACTAATGGTCTGATACGTTGTAAGGGATCTTCCTATATTTTAAGAGGAATATTTGTCTGAATGTACTTAAGCCACTGTTGTGTGGAAAAGTAAACCAAAATACGTCTCTAGTACAGTGATACCTCTACGTACGGCCGCGATCCGTTCCGGGGTGCCATTTGCACCCCAAAAAGTCCATTAAGTAGAGCGCTGCTTCTGTGCGTGACACGAAGCGCGCAGATAGCTCCTGCGCATGCGCGAAGCGGCGAACCTGGAAGTAAACATTTCCAGGTTTGTTGCGTTCGTAACCTGAAAAACCGCAACATGAAGCAAACGCAACTCGAGGTATGTCTGTATTTTAGATGAACTGCTAATCATCATCATCATAATCAGATCTTAACCATAAGCATGTTTATTTATTTCTTTTGCAGATATCTAACCGACTTTGAGCCAATTCAGTGTCTAGGCCGTGGAGGATTTGGAGTAGTGTTTGAAGCCAGAAATAAAGTGGATGACTGCAACTACGCTATTAAAAGAATTCGTCTTCCAAATAGGTGAGTAAATGTCTTTTATTTCCTAGTTTATGTGATGCATCTCTAGGTGGCACTGTGGTCCACATGACAGTCCTACTTGGTCTCATCCTAGGACATGTCTTGCATACCAAAAGAGTTCCCAGGGCATTGTCGAACATTTTCTTAGGTACTTTTTCTCATCCCAACAAAGCAGAAAAAGCTGTGTTGTTAATAAGTTGCCGCACTTACCTGTTGATTACAAAGTGGTGCCCACACACCAGAGCATGAAACTCAAAGCAGAATTTTGTCTTTTATAAATTAAAATAACCATGACAGTTAAAAGTTGTCCCGGTTCATCTCCCACAGAGAACTGACTTCTTCTTTCTTTTACATTACGACTCTCTCAATTTCAGGGAATTGGCTCGTGAGAAGGTGATGCGTGAAGTAAAAGCATTAGCAAAACTTGAACACCCTTGTATTGTTCGGTATTTCAATGCATGGCTGGAAGCGCCACCTGAAAGCTGGCAGGAAAGAATGGACAAACTGTGGCTAAAAGATGAAAGGTATCACTTTCAGTTCCTGGAAAGTCTCGGGAAAGTATTATACTGTACTTCCCTGAACTGCAAGAAATGAGAAAGCTATATATTTCTGCACTGTAACTTCTGGTTTGTATAAAAATTGTGCATTGTTCCATGAGTCCTTGTTTAGCTGTCTCTATGTACTGGATTTGTTTCACACTAGCTTTTAAAACAGGCATCCCCAAACTTCGGCCCTCCAGATGTTTTGGACTACAATTCCCATCTTCCCTGACCACTGGTCCTGTTAGCTCGGGATCATGGGAGTTGTAGGCCAAAACATCTGGAGGGCCGCAGTTTGGGGGTGCCTGCTTTAAAATATAACATGCATGTACTTGGACAGCCTCTCGGCTGGCTCATCTTACTGCTTTGTTTCAAAACCTCTGTTTTTTCTTTATGGTCCTTATGCAAGTACACATACAGGATCTGCATCTGCACAGGAAACAGGACATGGCCTCAGGCAAATGATTTAGCCCCCCTGTAGAAGCTAAGCAGGCTTGGGTCTGCTTATAGCTAGTTCCTGGGTGGGAGGTTTACCTGAGAACCCCCACTTTGAAATCCACGATGGAAGAAAAGTGAGATGTTAATACAATAATCAGACACTTCTAGAGCTTAAAAAGGTGGGAGAAAGTACACCCCCCTCCCTTTAAGAGAAGTTTCGGAGGAGCATCGCGGAGAATTTTCTCTTGAGCTTTTGTGGGCTTTCCCCCCCGGTAGTTATTTCTTAGCCTTCAGTAGCCATGAGAACTGCCTGGCCTTGAATGTACTATGACACCTTTTAAAACTCTCATTGCTGTGTGATGGAAGGTCCTCCATCCCCAGGAACAACATGCCTTTCTTCTTGGGAGAGGAGCAGAAGGTGGTATTGTGCATTTTCTGCCTCAAGTTTACTAAGCAGGCTTGATGAAATAGTGCCCCGCACTTTAGAGCTGCTTTGTGGAAATGGGCTTTAAAAACCTGCAATGTGCTGTTTGCCAACAATCTGCTGGCTTTTGGACAGCGATTGTCTCCTGACCCTGATGCTGGCATTTCTGCTTTCTGAGGTTTGAGGACTTCCGGGTTCTGAGACTTCTTCAGCACAGCCTGCATCCTCAAATGGGAATTTTATCTGCATCATTGACCCTTGTAAGCTCCGTGCATTGTTTGGGCTTGAAGGAATATTGTAAAAAAAACTATGTAGTCAAAGCCTGGACTTAGCTGTGACCTAGACAACTGACAGTGGCTTGGACACTGACTCAGAGGGAGAGGGGCAAGCTGAGTCAGTTGCACAACCCACTAACACACTATCTGAGCCCGAGCGCAGATGGAATGACAAGAAGAACATTGAATGAATGTCAAATGAAGTGATGATTAATAAAGAGAAGACAGGAAAAATATTTAAGACATGCCTGCATTGGGCATCATGCCTCTGAATGTAGGAGAATATACTCCTTCTTGCACTAAGAGCATTTTTTGCTTCCTTGGTTACCGGGACTTTGGATCCATGTATCTCAAAGTGCTCCAAAGCTACCGAGTAGCATCATCTGCACATAGGTAAAGGTAAAGGGACCCCTGACCATTAGGTCCAGTCGTGACCGACTCTGGGGTTGCGCGCTCATCTCGCATTATTGGCCGAGGGAGCCAGCGTACAGCTTCCAGGTCATGTGGCCAGCATGACAAAGCCGCTTCTGGCAAACCAGAGCAGCACATGGAAACGCCGTTTACCTTCCCGCTGTAGCGGTACCTATTTATCTACTTGCACTTCGCCGTGCTTTTGAACTGCTAGGTTGGCAGGAGCTGAGACCAAGTAACGGGAGCTCACCCCGTCACAGGGATTCGAACCGCCGACCTTCTGATCAGCAAGCCCTAGGCTCAGTGGTTTAACCCACAGCGCCACCTGGGTCCCATCATCTGGACATAACAAGAAGTATATAAAAAAAGCTAGTATCTTTGGCCTACCAAAACATTGCATGTCAACTCATGGTGCTCATTTGCACCTGGGCTACTACTTCTTTGTTCAGTGGAAGCTTTCAGTCCTTATTTAAACTCGGACTATGGTACTTTTGAACCTTGTGGAAGCTAGGTACTCAGAAATCACATATAGCTGCACAGGATGCATTGCCTTTCATTATCCCTGTTGATTTTGGAACATGCCCTGGACCTGGCTGTCTCCTCCCTGCCTCTTCACTTTTCTACTTATTGCTGTTCAGTTGATTACTTCTCAGTCTGGTCTCATCCCTTAAGTATTTTCTGAAATTATTCTGTAACTTCCATTCTCCTTCCCGTGTGCCCATCCCTTTACGGAGCTTGGACTTAACTTACAGCTGCCTGTTTTAGCCTATGGCTACCTGTGAACTGCAGTTATGTCTCACAAAACCACTTTTTTGGTTGCTATCATTTTGGCAGAATGTTGCAGGCTCTTTGCTCAAGTGCAACTGGGCATCACTTTTTGAATCGTTCTTCTCTGATGCTAAGAATGAATGTGGAGTGGACATTCCACACTTTGGACGTTCAAACATTTGGCAAGACAGCACCCTTTTGGTCCATTCTATATGCATGTGTTTGGAATGGTGGTCCCTGTAGTGTTTTCAGCTGATTAGTATTCACTTACCACCAGCAAGCTACTCTCCCATATGTGTGCCTGTAAGAAACTTCAAACAAGGCAAGACAGGTTGCTTACTTGCCAGGAAGATTCCTTGACTGTCTTCTGTTCAGTTACTCCTTCCCCCTGCAGGCTCTCTTTTTCAGTTGGTCTTCACACTCCAGAAGTGGGTACTCAAGAATGGGAAGGCACTCACTTGCCCATCAAGGCACAGGCGTAATGTAGTGAACTTCTTTCTCTAGGGGAAGGGTAACAATCTCCCACCATTTTTAGCTTTAGATAATTCCAAGATGCTACTCTGTGGAGGTGCAATTTCTGTATGTGTACCTTTGCAGAAGGCCACTTGAAGAATGTGCGTTACAGGTAAGTAACCTTATTTCCAATAGTTTTGGGAAGAAAGTGAATACAGGACACTGTAGACTTAGGAAAGGCTCACGAGGAATTGACTTCCAGGGGGAACCTAGAACAGATTGATGGCCAGGGGTAAGCAAACATGGGCTACCTCAAATTAGTTTTTGCATAAGGTAAGTTAAAAATTCGATTATATTGCTTGTTAAAGAATTACCTGCCCTAGATTCTTTAATAGGGGGAGATTAGAAAAGGGGCGAGGATGAAACCTGATACTGTGTCCTGCCCAATCAGTGATGTGCTTTTCCGGAACATTTGGTGGTAGGAGTGCTACCTTACAGGAGAGTATCCAAAGCGTTCAGAGGGACATTCCTTGTTACACTGTCCATAGGTAAAAAAGGTAAAACACTGATGGTTGAAAAAACAATGGCAAAAAAATACTTGATGGTGGTTCCCAGTAGGTGGTGACAGTTTTCTTTATGTTAGTTTAACTTGCTTATACTTCTATTTTGAGAAAGAAAACCCAAAGCTATGCTGATACTGTTCTTGAGGTAATGCATTTTTAAATGACCAAAAGTTTTGTAATGTTCTGTTCTCCTTTTTTTTTAAATTAAGTACTGATTGGCCACTCAGTTCTCCCAGCCCAATGGAAGTGCCATCATTTAAAATTAGAACTGAGCCATTCTCTGCAAAGGAACACATTGAAGTTATTACTACATCTGTAGAAAGGAAGACCTTGCTTTCTGTTGGGATACCTTGTGGCCAATCGGATTCATCAGAGAGCCAGTTCTCCCCTTTGGAATTCTCTGCCATTGATAACGGAGACCTGAGCCAGTTGGCAGATCCTGTGTCAAACATGCAAGACAGCTTCCTTGCCGACTGTGATATGGAGGGTAGTACTGTTGATGAAAATGATCCTGGACACTCCTTTGAACTTTGTCTTCCAGCCATGCCAACAGTGAGAGTGAGGGAGAGGACCTCTTCGTCTATTGTCTTTGAAGACTCCGGTTGTGATAATACTTCTAGTAAAGAAAGTGACAAGGATGACTCACTTGACAATAGCCACTGTGAGGATAAAGCAACAAACACAAAAGGATCCAGTAATAGGAAGTCATCTTCAGCAAGCCCTTTGTCTGTTTCTCCACCAAGACCAACGACCTTAAGTTTAGACTTCTCTAAGAACTCTGCACAAAAAGCCGTGCCTACCACTCCAAAAGTGTACCTTTACATTCAGATGCAGCTCTGTAGGAAAGAAAACCTCAAAGACTGGATGAACAGAAGATGTACGATAGAGGAGAGAGACAGGACAGATTGCCTGCTGATCTTTCTACAGATAGCGGAAGCTGTTCAGTTTCTGCATGGGAAAGGGTTAATGCATCGGGACCTCAAGGTTTGTACCAAAAAACAACACCATGACTATAAACTTTCAGTTCCTTAGCACAAGCTAGTTAGGAGTCTGCATGTGCATGCTTGGGAACCCTATGAATTGTGTTCATTGCTCTTTGCCCTTTAAGGTAAAGGTAAAGGGACCCCTGACCATTAGGTCCAGTCGTGACCGACTCTGGGGTTGCACACTCATCTCGCATTATTGGCCGAGGGAGCCGGCGTATAGCTTCCAGGTCATGTGGCCAGCATGACAAAGCCGCTTCTGGCAAACCAGAGCAGCACGTGGAAACGCCGTTTACCTTCCCGCTATAGCGGTTGCTATTTATCTACTTGCATTTTGATGTGCTTTCGAACAGCTAGGTTGGCAGGAGCTGGGACCGAGCAACGGGAGCTCACCCCGTCACAGGGATTCGAACTGCCGACCTTCTGATCAGCAAGCCCTAGGCTCAGTGGTTTAGCCCACAGCGCCACCTCAAATGAGGGATTAGTGTGGCTGACCCAGAGTCCAAACTGGGAACCGTAACACAATGCTCCCACAGTAGTTGCTGCATCTTCCTTGTGCAACTTCACTCCGTTTGATTTAAGATACAGCTTTACAAGGAACTGCTGTTCTGACATGACGTTAAGAAACCATTGTTCTCTTTGAAATGTGCTTGATAGGATCTTAAGCAGTTGGTTACATCAATTCAGATTTCTTTCTCCATATGATTATTTCTTCTTGTGCATTCTACCGGTACCTGCGTCAGAGCATCCTTCCTGTTCATTAGTTGTAGATGCGTGTTACACATGCAGATTAAGCTTTCAGTTGTTCCCCTTTGATATCTTCACATGCCCCTTCATCCTCTAGCATGTCTATAAACTGAAAAGAATCTGAGAAGGCGTATTTTCGAGGCAGTCTGATTTAAGAGGGAGCTTAGTCAAATTCAGAGTCGACGCATCCAATGCATGCCTTTACTTGGTGGGCCTTCTCTGAGTAGAACTAAGTTGACTATAATCCCAAAACTTGTAATAACAGGTTCCCCATTTTACTGGGCACTAGAGTATTTATTTCTGGGAATGGCATATGCACTTACTAAGGCCTTAATCTAGTACTTGGGGAAAATATTAAGAATGTGTAAGGGTGATGATGAGTTCACCATGTTCTTGGTTTCTGTCCATTCGTCATGTACCCACTGCAGCAGATGGCATTCAGGTGTCAGAAAGCAAACCAAGGCAAAACACTTCTACCAAAAACACTGCAGCTTAAGAGGGAGCAGCGGTGATCATCCAATCACTCTCCAGTTGAGAGCCTTGTTGATTCCTTTGGTTTCTGCAGCCTTTCCTGTTGCCTCCAAGGAACATTGCCCTCCACTGAAGAGACGGCTATGCCATCTCAAAGGGATCAGCAATGGCTTTGGCAACTCGGATAACTTTCCCCCTGATCTCCCCCATGCTGCCCCCAGCTGCAGTGGCAGCTTCTTCATGTGAACCACCTTGGGGGTTGACATAATGCAGAAAGGTGGCGGATATGCTTTCAAAAGAGAAGGGAAAGTTCCTTCGAGGGATTGGTTGCACTTATGTGAGCTTTAGCGCAGGAACAGTCTGGCCTATGAAACCAAGGAGTTTCAGTCACAGAGCAAACGGCAATCAGGAGGAAGAGGGAGAAATGTGTGTGCTTCTCACATCACTTCCCCATCAAAATACTATCCTTTAGCATAATGCTGCCACTGTGGGACATTCTGCTTCTGTTTTACACCTGTAAAGTGTGCCACCACCATAGCTGCCAAGTTTCCCATACTCCCCGGGAAATCCCCGTTTTTCCAGCTGTTCCTAGCTGAAAAAACGGATTTCCCCCCCCCCGGTTTATTCTGGTGCGGTGGCCATTTTGGAACTGGGCGGAGCATGCTCAGAAGCGACTTTTGATGCTACTCTGCCCAGTTCCAAAATGGCTGCAGTGCGACTTCTGGCGCGGCGGCCATTTTGGAACTGGGCAAAGCAGCATCAAAAGTCACTTCTGAGCATGCTCCGCCCAGTTCCAAAATGGCGGCAGCGCTACTTCCGGTCTGCTACTTCCGCCCGGTCCCTTTTTTCTCTGACAGCAACTTGGCAGGTATGGCCACCACTCCTTCTATTTTATTTTGAAGCTGTTGTCCAGCAACAAAGTCAACAGAATCTTCAGGAAGGCTTTCAGATCATCACATGTGTGTTTTACATTTTGGGTAAACAAAGGCTATCTTCCACAAATGTTGTAGGGCTCAGCAAATTAGGAAAATGTATTGACACAATTGAACAGGACCTACTAGATGTGGACAGTAAGCTAGGTCTTGCTTAATATATTGACTCGGTCCTCCGCGTGCTTACTGGATCTGTTTTTCTTCCAGCCCTCCAACATATTTTTCACAATGGATGACATAGTAAAAGTTGGGGATTTCGGGCTCGTGACTGAAATGGACCAAGACGAAGAAGACAACTCTGTTCTAACACCAATGCCAGCTTATGACAGGCACACGGGGCAAGTTGGGACCAAGCTCTACATGAGCCCAGAACAGGTGCGCTCTATGCCTTGGTTTTAATCAGCAGAGATAAATGCCACTTGAATTTTTAAAATAGATGCTAGAGCAGCTTATTGGCTGTAAATATGAACTGTGAACCAGTTCGTTTTTAAAAAATCTTGTCTTGGGTACAAGCTGACTAAGTGACATTGGACAAACCACTCTTTTCCCCCCAGTCTCAGCACTCCTCTACAGTGTGGGAATAGGGACCTCTAGGTATAAGGAGGTCTATAAATTCAATAATAATAATAAATATTTCTGATCCATGTTACAAGGTTGTAGTGAGGATTGCTGAGAGAGTGTGTGGTGTGTGTGCAACTTTTTCAGGCTTTAAATATTACATATGCCTTTCATTACATTCATTGGCGGCTGGTTTTTGAAAATTCTGTGCACTGGAGAATCATATAACTTCAACTTTTTGTAGATGTAGAATGATGTTTTAAAATATTTCTGGGTGTCATTACGTGTTTTCAGACAGTTGTTTAGTCATGTCCGACTCTTCGTGACCCCATGGACCACAGCACGCCAGGCACTCCTGTCTTCCACTGTCTCCCGCAGTTTGGTCAGACTCATGTTCATAGCTTCGAGAACACTGTCCAACCATCTCATCCTCTGTCGTCCCCTTCTCCTTATACCCCTGAACATCCCTATACCTACCTCTTCTCAGTTGGTGCCACTTGGTTACAGTTTATTGGAGGGACGGGTTACTGTTGTGAATAACATTTTATTCGAAAATACACACCATTTATGGGTTGGTGTATATGTGTGAAGGGGTTTCCCACATTCCTCAATTTTGTGGCAGGTATTAGTTGGCAGCTATTATGAAGTAGATTTTTGAGTTACAGGCATAGTAAGTCTGTACCATTTTCAGGCTCTTCAAGTAATTGTGGTGTCTTACAATGAAATTATTATCCATTAACGTTGATTAAAACCAGATAAAAATGATTAGATCTTGGCTGCTACACAGTTCGCTCCAGTATTTTGTTGGGTTTGGGCAGAGGAATAATTGTGGCCTATATGAGTTCAAAAGATCCAGTTGATTGACCATCACTTTTTTTATCTTGAATTCTCTAGGTCTATGGAAACGCTTATTCACACAAAGTGGATATATTTTCTTTGGGACTGATCTTATTTGAGCTCCTTTACCCTTTCAGCACTCAAATGGAGAGAGTCAGGGTAGGTACCTCCTGCTAGAAGCTATCCTTCTCGCTTCCCAGTGAGAAAGTAGATTTTAGCTTAGCAATAAGATAAAGGTTGGGTGTGCAGAATACTACAGAATCATTGGCATGGAGTTGTGGGTTTATAATATCGCTGGAGAAGCAAACGAAATACAGCTCGGGTGTTCAGGAGACACCGTAGCCAGGGACACCCGTAAAAGTATGTTGCCATGTAGATTGTAGACTACGCCAAGTGCTCAAACTGAGCCCAAGCTGGGGCTGGTTTTCATATCAGTTTTTTGTATGCTAAGACTTGCACACTTTTGAAAGCTTGTACAATATAAAGGGAATGATGGTTGCAATACCTATTTTGGGAAGCTTTCTTGCATCAGAAGCAAGATGTGACTTTTCATAATTTTCCTCACGGTGCATTTTAAATGCTTATGTGTAATGATATCTCCACCATCACCACCCCAAAATAAGGAGCATAACAATGGGCCTTTGCTCTGGTAATTGCTGGTCTTGATTTTGTAAATTCTTCTTTTTAAAATATGTTTGCCCACTAAAGGGAAACCCCAAATGTTACATATAAAAGGGATACGAGCTTCCATGGAATCTGAAGTGTGTACTATACCCAAAAGCATTAAATTGGTGGGTGGGGGTGGGGAGAGACTGGATCCACCTTCATTAAGAGTCTGGATCCCCCCCTTCATTAAACAGCTCTTCTGGGCTGGCCATCCATAGAATCATAGAATTGTAGAGTTGGGGGCACCCCAGGGCTCATCTGGTCCAACCCCTTATAATGCAGGAATCTGAACTACAGCATCCATGGCAGCTATTGACGGTCAAATGAACTGCAAAGTGTGGTGCCACCTTACTTTTTTGTGTATCTAGGAAGACATAAAATAACTGGAGTATTTTAACACAACTATGCAGATAGAAATGTTCATGATTTCTATAATTTCTCCATACTGTGAAATATTTGCTATTTCAGTAGCAGGGCAGACCCTTTTGCACACAGAATTACAAAATTCCAACTGACAGGCCCTACTCTGATGGTTTTCAATCTAAAACTTAGTGTGTGATGGGATAAATAACAGAGGTGCTATATTATTATTATTATTATTATTATTATTATTATTATTATTATTATTATTTATACCCTACCCACCTGGCTGGGCCTCCCCAGCCACTCTGGGTGGCTCCCAACAGGGTATTAAAAACACAATAAAACATCAAACATTAAAAACTTCAGGTGTCTTCTAAAAAGTCAGATAGTTGTTTATTTTCTTGACATCTGATGGGAGGGCATTCCACAGGGCTGGCGCCACTACCGAGAAGGCCCTCTGCCTGGTTCCCTGTAACCTCACTTCTCGCAGTAAGGGAACTGCCAGAAGGCCCTCGGCGCTGCTAGAAATGCGGGGCAGCTTACATAGTTTAGGATCTGCGTGATTCTGTGCACTGTGGAAAATGTGATTTCTGCTTTTGTTATCTAAAGAAGTACAGTTCAGGGCTTAAAGATAAAGCAAGTGTATGGCTTGTAAAGAACATTGTTTCAAATGACAATACAAAGGCTTTAAAAAAAAATTCTTGTTAACAGACATTGAGCGAAGTAAGGAACTTGACTTTCCCTCCACTTTTCATTCAGAAATATCCACAGGAGGTAAGTTTTAATATAACTTTGGTCCGGTCGTGTAGTTTATTTTCAAGCTTTGCTTGGGTTATAGTTTTAAGCTGTGGAATTTTTTTCCCCTTGGGGGATAACATTTTAACAAGCTGAAAGAAATAATGGCGGTGCATAACTTCATTAGAAAATTCACATGCCTTATTGTGATTTCAAAGAGGAACGATTTTTATCATGACGCCAATTGATGTTAATGAAAGAAGTCCATAAGATAATTAATATTGAAAGGGATTCCATTGCATCTTATTTGTGATTCATTTCTGGTTTATGCTTGCTCTCCTAATGCTAGTACTGTGTGTCGTGAAATCGTTTATTTAAGACTGGCACCACATTAAAAGGAATGTATTTTGCCCGCCCTTTTATTTGCTATGCACAAGCAATCCAGTCATTTTAATTACCCATTAAGTATTCCCAGTCACATGCTTATGTAGTCCAAACTGCACCAGCCACACACAAGAGAGGAATTCTCAGTAGACTCAGGTTGACCTTAAGGTACAAAACTTCTGTAGGAAAAAGGCAAGTGGACATAAAATAAAATAAAATATGTTTAAATGCTGCCTATAGAAATAAGTGGAGAAATCCACGATATTAATTTAACATGGGCTAGGCACCACTGTGTCCACACAACACCCAAATAACCCAAAAGTTAGAAGCATCAACTCTCCTTAATATTAATTAAATCAGTTTGTGTGGGTTCCACAAGCAGTTTTCTATCAAGTTTTCTATCTTAGCTTCAGAGATAGAAATATCAGATACCATTCTGTTGGGCAAAAACTTAAGTTAATTATAATTCATTTCATTGAGAAAATTCTTCCTTTTAAAAAAATCTCGTATTAAGAGTTTTGCAAAGGAAAAAAGGAGTCTTAGTACCTCTAAGAGAAGTAAGTAATAAGTAAAATATGTATTTAATCGCTGGAGTTTGAAAATAAAAGATTGGGGTTACAATGAGCCCAAATGGCTTCTCAAATGCAGTGCAGAGAGTCTCTGCATTTCTTTTGTAGTCGGGAGGCAGACTAGAGCCTGAAATCTCACAGATTTTCCCTATTTTTCCATTTAGTACGCAATGGTAAAGCACATGCTGTCTCCCAGTCCCACGGAAAGACCAGAGGCTGCAGACATCATCGAAAACCCTTTATTTGAAGACCTCGAGTTCCCAGCAACACCAGTGCTCAGGCAAAGATCACGGACAATGAGTACATCCGGAATGAAGCATTCAAGATAGCGGAGTAAACGAGATGGCACAATTATTATGAGCACACTGGACAGATCTCAGAGTGGTCACCCGGCAGGATAATCCAGCGTCGAGCAATGTCACTGGAATATTCCTGCTCAGAGCTTTATTTTCTCATTTCAGTTTTATGCACAAAATTATCATGGGATGAAGCTAATAGTTTCTGTTTTGCGCTTTTCAGATGACTTTCACACCATAACTTGGCCTACCTTAGCTGCGATACACCCTTTGGTGTTTGGATTGTGTTAATATTTTCTAGGGAATTTGGAAAGGATGCCTGTGATGTAAATAGAATTAAATTCTGTATTTTTATAGAACCAAGTGGTCTCTCTAACTCTGATATCTAGGTCCTGATTACATTCATTTAAGACATGAAGACCTTTAAAACAAGCTTAAAATATAAAAAAACCTCTATATTTTGTCCCTGGAGGATAAAGTAATAATAGTTTTACTATTGGTAGCCAGTTCTAGAGCAAATTGTGATTTGTTTCTACACAGTAGAAGTTATTGAAAAGTGTTTAGATGAAGATGGAAGAAGATTTAGTAATAAAAAATCTGGTTGAACCTGGGTTCGAATTACAACAATAACAAATTAAGCATTTATTCATATTTTTTTTGTATTTCCTGGATGTCTCATCCACTGTAACCTTGCAGGCTCGTAGTAATCATTCTGACACATTTCTTTACTAGGATGTTATTGCTTAATAACACCCTTTTCTCACTGTAAATATGTTAATTTTTATTTATAAAATGGCAAGATCAATCCATTTGGGTTGGTGGTGTACAGTATGCACTTGGAACAATTGTTAGGTGCATTTAATTACTGTGACTTCTTTCAAGTCTGATTTAATAAAGCCTTTTTTTATTTAGATGCAGTTGTTTCCCCCCCCCCTTAAATAATAACCAGTGTAACTCCTTTTGCCGTTTTCCATTGGCTGCGATCCAAAGAGCCATGCATCTTTGCCAAATATTTCTCTGTCTCACAGATGAATCGCATCCATCACATTGTACCTAACTCTGGAGGGTTACCCAAGCCATACCTACCTCTTTTTTGCAGGCTGCAATAGGAAGAAGAACTGAAAACATTCCCGTAGCACACATGACCTTTTGGATCCTAGACAGGATATTCTGATTTCTGCTGCCATTTACGAAGTATAATGCAAGTTATGTGGTCTCTGCTGAACGCCCACCATGCCTACTAAGACCAGGGGGTTGACCAGAAAGGTCTTGATTTTTGTGGTTAATCCTAGACCAGGCACCCCCAAACTTCAGCCCTCCAGATGTTTTGGACTACAATTCCCATCATCCCTGATCACTGGTCCTGTTAGCTAGGGATCATGGGAGTTGTAGGCCAAAACATCTGGAGGGCCGCAGTTTGGGGATGCCTGTCCTAGACCATCGATTCTCAAAGTTTACTGCAGTTGTCCCTTTAGAGGTTTAAGAAGGACACTAGCGAGGAACAAGAACAGACAAAAAGGAATATCAACTCTACCTAGCCATTGATTCAAGTGGTTATTCAAGCTGGAGACAGCATCAGAAATAGCGGCGGAGAAACCGAGCCAAAGGGAATAACAGTAGTCGTGGCAAATTGCTGTGTCTTATAGAAAGCTAAAACCCAGGCCTGTAGCTTAATGGATCTAACTGGTGCTCTGCTACATTTGGCACTGAAAGGGCTTGAATCCAGCCCCGGCTAGAATAATCAATGGATTCTTTTGTTGGCATATCCTAGCTATTTCCCCTTCACCTGCTGCACAAGAAAAAAACTTCGCCATGCTTTATATTTTGCAATACAAGTTCAGCCCAAAATCCGTTTTATATCTAGGGTTCCCGAACTGGATGGTGAAGGATTCCAGCGACTCTCCTCGTACCTGCATGTGCGAAGACTTGCAAAGGGTGCAGCAGGAGGCGCAACCATCATGTCTGCCCTTGTTATTCAGAGCTGCAGAACACAGATCTTCTTTCCCCTTGAACTCTGGGGTCTTGAGCTGTCTTTGCGAATGTAACTATCGAAACGATGTCCTCACCCGTGCCCACTTGAGACTTGCGCCTGCAGGTCAGCACTTTCTTCAAAGCCCGCTGAAAGTCCCGGTTGAGGAAAGCATAGAGCATTGGGTTGATTGTGGAATTGCAATAGCCCAGCCAGGTGATGATCTTGAAGGTGGCAACAAGGACTTTGCTGGTGGAATTGGCCCCTCGGCTGGCTAGCCATACATTGAAGACAAAATACGGCAGCCAACACAGTATGAAGACGGATATGAGGATGCTGATGGTGCGAGTTGCCTTGTTTTCCAGCTGCAGGCTGTTCTGGCGTTTACTCTGTGGGTGGTAGTGAAGGTCGAGGGTCTGAGAAACGATGCGGGAGGCCTTGAGCCTCGACGCACGGTAGATGAACACATACATACTGCACATGATGGCAAAGGGGATGAAGAAGGCCAGAGCTGAAGCTACAATGGCAAAAGCCCAGTTGGTGACGAAGACGCACTCTCTGCTTGCGTCAAAATCCACGCCGGGTATCTCATTCCAGCCTTTCATGACGGGCAAAAAGGAAATCAGGAAAGAATATATCCAGACAGCGCAGGTCATTATGATGCACCTGTGAATGAAAAGAAAATAATACTCGGGATACCTGCTGCTACATCCCACTGGCTGTAACTGGTGTGCAAATGCTGAAGATGAGCCCATTCTTTTGGACGTGTTGCGGATGGAAAATGAGGAAAGATCAGGATTTTAGATGCATTCTTCTCCAGGATGGCCAAAAAGAAAATGTTGCTTTATTATCATTAGAATACTTGTCATATACAGACTGATTTAGAATGTTCAAGGTTGTTCACATTATCATAGTAAAGTTGTCGCTGCCTTTACTTATCCTATACAAGGCGTCCCGCCACTTATGCAGAGGTCGCGTTCTGGGCCCCTGCGCACATAAGTGAAAATCTCCCCAAGTAGGGTAAAAGGTAAAAGGGACCCCTGACCATTAGGTCCAGTTGTGACTGACTCTGGGGTTGCGGCGCTCATCTCGCATTATTGGCCGAGGGAGACGGCGTACAGCTTCCAGGTCATGTGGCCAGCATGACAAAGCCGCTTCTGGCGAACCAGAGCAGCACACGGAAACGCTGTTTACCTTCCTGCTGTAGCAGTACCTATTTATTTACTTGCACTTCAATGTGCTTTCGAACTGCTAGGTTGGCAGGAGCTGGGACCGAGCAACGGGAGCTCACCCCGTCACAGGGATTCGAACCGCCAACCTTCTGATCAGCAAGCCCTAGGCTCTGTGGTTTAACCCACAGCACTACTTGTGTCCCTTCCCCCAAGTGGGGAGCACCCTCTAAAAGGAGATGACCCCTCCTCCCCCGGAGCTCGAAGAGGACTTCAGGTAGGATGGAGGAATCCCCAAAGAGATGGGAGGAGCACCCTCTAAAAAGCCTCTAAACTCGCATCCCCCCCCCCTGCTTTCCCACCCTCCACATAACACTTATCAACTAGCCTGGAGGCCATCCAGAAAAGTGACTGCTTCTGTCGTGTCACCCCGCACATTGCTTGCTAGACAGGGAAAGCTCAGCAGCGTAAACTAAAGCCCCTCTGCGCCTCCCGCCTCTTTGGGGCTTCCTCCGCCCTCCCTGGAGTCCTCTTCGAGCTCCGGGGGAGGAGGGGTCATCTCCTTGCAAGCCACAAAGACTCTGCAGCTTTCCCACCATTTCCTGGTTTGCATCTATATATTTCCTGCTGCTGCACATATATGCGGTTGGACATGAGTCCATTTTGCGTAAGTATAGCAGAAGGGAGACTGAGGCTTAGCAGTTTGTCTGAAGCTACCTGTTTGTTTCTCGGAAGAGAAAAGATTCGAAGCACAAACTTCTTGGGTTGCAGATCGCTCACTAGCTTTAGGATTCAATTTTTGTAGAAGATCTAATGCAGGCATCCCCAAACTTCGGCCCTCCAGATGTTTTGGACTACAATTCCCATCTTCCCCGACCACTGGTCCTGTTAGCTAGGGATCATGGGAGTTGTAGGCCAAAACATCTGGAGGGCCACAGTTTGAGGGTGCCTGATCTAATGTTTTTGAACCAGTTATGTGATAATGCAGCCTCCTTTTCTCAACCACAGAACCCTTTTAAGATCCCATGGCTGGCCATACAAGCTTCCAGCTGGCAATGAAGGTCAGATATATGCAATTCACTCTCAGACATAAGACTGCACATTATTATTATTATTATTATTATTATTATTATTATTATTATTATGCATCCCATGAGGAATCCTGAAGCTATTTACAACATCATACATAAAACAGTTACATATATGTATATTTGACGACAGCTTATATTTTGAGGCCAAAATATATTAATGAAATGGCTCTCAGGTTTTCACTTCCTCCCGAGTTACAACCGTGTTTCCCCTTTTTTAAGACACCGTCTTATAACTTCTTTTCCTCAAAAAAACACAGGGTGGCTTACTTTCGGTGGGATGTCTTATTTTTTTTATTACTGGTACGTTTTTTACAGCTCAGGGCACTGGCTCAGGGCGCTGCTGGGCTCTCTTGAGTGCTCGGCACTGCAGCAGCCACCGGTTCCGGGTGGCAGGGCAGCAGGAGTCCTTGGCCGGGCCAGGCGGAGGCCGCTGGCTCAGGCGCTCCGCCCGCCGCTGCTGCAGGGCTCTCCAAGCTCCTTGGCCGGGCCAGGCAAGGAAGAAGCAGTGAGCCCTGCGGTGGCAGCAAGCACGGAAGCGGCAGGGACGACGGTGGATGAGAAGGCGGAGCGCGGGGATGTAGCCAGCAAGGCGGGAGCGCAATCAGCTGTTAAGCGGAGCTCTTGGAGCGCCGCTTCACAGCTGATCGCGCTCCTGCAGTGCCGGCCGCATGGATTTACTCTGCGAGTGGAGGTGCCTGTGGGGGTTGGTTTCCGCGGCGCGGAAGTATGGCTTATTTTCGGGGTATGTCTTATATTTCTCGAATGCTTAAAAGCCCTGCCATGGCTTACTTTATGACTACGTATTTAAAAAGGGGAAACGGGGAAGAGCAACAATGGCATTTTCATTTCTCAATCCTTAAAACCTGCAAATCAGGTTTTGCAACGGAAACTTTGTCCATGTTCCAAAGAGGCTTCGGCAACTCTGCTCCAACAAGGGGAAGAAAACCTACTTGCCTTTGCCGCGACATCCTCTTTGAATAACGATAGGGTGTTACGACAGAGCAGTATCTGTCTAGGCTGATGAAACACAAGGTGACGATGGAAGCCGTGCAGAACATGACGTCAAATGAGATCCAGACTTTGCAGAACTCTTTCCCAAACATCCACATGCCGGTCACTTCATAAACGATGCTGAAAGGAGAGACAAAGAGATGAAGTCAATGGCTGGGGCCGCTTTGCTGTTTTCCTCCCAGCCTTCACATCACAACTTCATCCTATGCAGGGAGAATACCGAACATAGGTCCAATAATAATAATAATTTTTTATTATTCATACCCCGCCCATCTGGTTGGATTTCCCCAGCCACTCTGGGTGGCTCCCAACAAAATATTAAAAACACACTAAAACATCAAACGTTAAAACCTTCCCTAAACAGGGCTGCCTTCAGATGTTTTCTGAAAGTCTGATGATGATAATAATAATAATAATAATAATAATAATAGTTTATTATTTATACCCTGCCCATCTGGCTGGGTTCCCCCAGCCACTCTGGGTGGCTTCCAACAAAATATTAAAATACAGAAATCCATCAAACATTAAACAGGGCTTCTCTAAACAGGGCTGCCTTGAGATGCCTTCTAAAGGTCTGGTAATTGTTGTTCTCTTTGACCTCTAGTGGGAGGGCATTCCACAGGGTGGGTGCCACTACCTAGAAGGCCCTCTGCCTGGTTCCCTGTAACTTGGCTTCTCGTAGCGAAGGAACCGCCAGAAGGCCCTCGGCGCTGGACCTCAGTGTCGGGCAGAACGATGGGGGTGGAGACGCTCCTTCAGTTGTTTACAGTTGTACCTTGGATCTTGAACGCCTTAGCTCCCGAATGATCGAAACCCAGATGTGAGTATTCCGGTTTTTGAACAATTTTTGGAAGCTGAACATCCGACGGGGCTTCCGTGGCTTCTGATTGGCTGCAGGAGCTTCCTGCAGGCAATCCGAAGCCACACTTTTGTTTTTGAACGTTTTGGAAGTCAAACGGACTTCTGGAACGGATTCCTTTAGACTTCCAAGGTACGACTGTATTTCCTTGACGTCTGATGGGAGGGCCACTATTGAGGTTGCCACTATCAATGAGAGGGTGCCACTATTGAGAAGGCACTCTGCCTGGTTCCCTGTAGCCTCACTTCTCGCAGGGAGGGAACCGCCAGAAGGCCCTCGGCGCTGGACCTCAGTGTCCAAGCTGAACGATGGTGGAGACGCTCCTTCAGGAATACTAGCATCAGGGCTGTCCAATGGCATTCCTTTTTGTGCCAGTTCTCTCAGCATGCTCTACAATCAGTTAAATATTGAGTTGGGTTTTTTTTTCCAAGACAATGATTTTCAAGCTTTCCATCTCCAGGGAAAACATTCCACCTTGGTTTGTCTGCAAAGAAATGGCTTTCATACTAACTGTGGATTCTGGAACATGGTCAGTGGCACACACAGGAACATGGCCAGATTTTTTGTTGACCTTGTGTGAGCTGGAGGCATTCTAGAAGATGCCCAGCCCTTTCCTGATGCTGTGTGATGGTAAAGTATTTTCAGCTGATTTCTAACCATCTGTTCTTTGCTTTCAGTATCAATGGCACAGGGAATAGCAATGTGCAACTATTTAAACCCCATACCCCAGGAAGCAGCTTACCTTTGTCAGATTTCTTACCTAAATGGCATCACCAGGCAAGCCACAAGAAAATCTGCCATTGCTAAGGACATGATAAACATAGAGGTGACTGTCCGGAGCCTCTTCTCCACCAAGGGGCAGATAAACACCACTGTATTTCCCAAAAGAGTTGCCAAATCTATAAATGTGAGTATCAGTCCGATTGCCACCTGCTGGAATCCAATGCCTGCTTCTGTCTGATTGGTGGCTACTTTTACCAAGGACAAGGTGGCTGAACAGATATTGGATAGTAAAGAGATATTTATATCCATCTCTTCTAGTTGGGCTTAAAGCCAAAGAAACCAAGGACATCGGAGCCAAATCTGTGAAAAGAGGGGGCAGGGGGGACTGTTTAATTCACTAACAGAGGTGATTTGATATATTGAGCAACTTGCTGTTATCTAATCATAGAAAGGGGGACACAGGTGGCGCTGTGGTCTAAACCACTGAGCCTCTTGGGCTTGCCAATTAGAGGGTTGGGGGTTCGAATCCCCACAACTGGGTGAGCTCCCGTTGCTCTGTCCCACCTAGCAGTTCAAAAGCACGCCAAAAAAGCAAGTAGATAAATAGGTGCTGCTGTGGCAGGAAGGTAAACGGCGTTTCCGTGCGCTGCTCTGGTTTCACCAGAAGCAGCTCAGTCATGCTGGCCACATGGCCCGGGAAAACTGTCTGCGGACAAATTTCTGACTCCCTCGGCCTGTAAAGCGAGTTGAGCACTGCAACCCCAGAGTTGTCTGCGACTGAACCTGCCAGGGGTCCTTTACCTTTTTATTCATAGAAATCTATTCATTTGACCAAACTGCAGGAGGCAGTGGAAGACAGGAGTGCCTGGCGTGCTCTGGTCCATGGGGTCACGAAGAGTTAAAGGTAAAGGTAAAGGGACCCCTGACCATTAGGTCCAGTCGTGACCAACTCTGGGGTTGCACGCTCATCTCGCATTATTGGCCGAGGAAGCCGGCGTATAGCTTCCAGGTCATGTGGCCAGCATGACAAAGCCGCTTCTGGCAAACCAGAGCAGCACATGGAAACACCGTTTACCTTCCCGCTGTAGTGGTTCCTATTTATCTACTTGCATTTTGACGTGCTTTCGAACTGCTAGGTTGGCAGGAGCTGGGACCAAGCAACGGGAGCTCACCCCGTCGCGGGGATTCGAACCGCCGACCTTCTGATCAGCAAGCCCTAGGCTCAGTGGTTTAACCACAGCGCCACCTGGGTCCCTGCAACTTCGTTGGTTATTTTGTTTTTTGTATTGCTCTCTGTCACTAATGTAGCCAGCATTAATGTCCCTAATGTCCCTGCAACGAAGAGTTGGACACGACTAAATGACTAAACAACAACAACAACGACATTCATAGTGTGCACAGGACAACGGATGAAATACTTTTGTGGTGAATGAGCCGCTCCATTCATTAGTTAAAGGTGCAAGCTAGCATTTAAAGGTGCCAGCAAAGAAGGCCAAATAAAAGAAGCTTCAAATTACAGCAATCAGTCAACTGTATGTGGCACACCTCCTCCGTAGGAACTGGTCATGATGAGCAAGGAAACCCCTGTTTTCCCATTTTGTTGCTGTTGTAGTGGGTAAGGAGATGATGCTTTAATACCACCAACTCTGATGCCTAAGGCACCACGAACGTTCCACTTTGAGGACAGCATCATCCGAGTAGGGAAAGCAGGCAAAACACCGAATAATACTTGACAATAATAACAGAACCAAATCCACCCCCCAAAAAAACCCATTTCAAAATTTGGCTATCAAAATGGGTGTTTCTAAGCAGTAGATTGTTGATTATCTTTCAGATCAGGGGAGCGTGGAGGATTGGCTCCAAGATTTGAATGGAAAAGAAATACACAATTCTGACCTTAGAACGAAATGTACTGCTGGCTACATTAGTGACAGAGAGCAATGCAAAAAACAAAATAACCAGCCACCCAACCTGCTGGACTTTTGAGGGTATGTATGCTTCAAAGCTTTGCTCTTTTTTTGTTGTTCTTTTCTGACTCGTATGACAGCCTTTGAAGTTGAAAGTTTGCAAAACTTCCATATACTTTCGAAGCAGCCAAAATGCCCAATATTTTTGGATATTCGATTTAAAAAATGCACACCTCTGCTCGTCTTCTGTTTTTCAGCACATAAATCGAAACAACACATATACACAAATTTCTGTAATGTACAATGTTCCTGTTACAAACTGACTTCCTCCTTTGCCATTAAGCTTTTATGGTAAAAATCAGACGGAATTTGAAAGAAAGAAAATACACATTAACCATACACTTCCAGATAAAATCAGCCCTAGATGGGAAAGTAAATGCAACAACACAATGACAATGAAGGAAGCTCATGCCAAGGGTACTCACCTTTATCTTGTCTCTCTTTGGTAACGATGGCATTACATTTTTAGAAAAAAACTGATTTCAGCAACTGGCTGTTCTCTGGCTTGCTGGAAAAAAAGAGAGTCTCTTTCAGCGAGTGTGCATGATTAATCCACCTCCTCTGCAACAGAGTTGGTTATAATCTGATATTTCTCCCAGTGCTCATTTGAAAAAAGGATGAAAAAAAAGCTTCCACTGCCTACACTTCCTATGCTGGCAACTGAATCGAAGAGATGAAGACTAGGGCTGTTGGGAGGTATAAATACAAGCATCTTTTCCAAGTGACTCACATCACATCAAGTCAAGAGGGCCTGTTTCCCTCAAAGGTACGATCTCTTGCCACAAAAGGTTTCCCTGAATTCACATGCTGCACAAACACTGTCTTTCTGTCAACACTGGAAGTTTAGTTTGAAACAACGGCTCGTACTTTTAACAGACTATACCTCTAAAAAGAATGGGAAGAGGAGAGGAGAATTATGAAATGCATGTGCTGGCTTTCTGTTACCGAGTCTGAAGATCTCTCCTGAAGGCTGTATCCTGTCCACTCCAATAGAAACTGGAGTCAGACCTGGAGTGAGCAAGAATAGGGTCTCCTCCCCATCACTTGTAGCTTGGGGTATCTGGACATTTCAGGGAGGAGCTGTTGATGGGAAGGAATGAACCCCATTTCTCTGCTGCACCTTCCCAAATGCCCCTGTTCCTCTAGAAATTCAAGGAAATTAGAAGGCAAAGCTGCACACTGCGCTGTTAGTATATAGCATGTAGTTTGGCCCTTGAATATAGACCACCCAGTGCTCTACTTCCATAAGGAGGGGGCATGATTTGGGGTTTTTTGGGGGGGTGAAAAATATAATGGAAAAATGTGTCCACTTACTGAGACAATCCTTGCAAATTGGGAAAATATGAGAAGAATGCCATCTTCATATTGGGCGCCTTTAATGTCTGTTTCTTATAACAAATTTGAACCCACTACAGTACTAGGAAATAAGCTGTTGATGCTCCAGGCCTTTGCAGTTATCTGGAAGCAAGACCCCCTGAATACAATTGATAATTTAGAATCCCAAAACTACCTACTTTCCTCCTGTTACTGGAAACCCTACTAGTATAAAATCAAGCAGAACATTTTTTTAAAATCATTTACATAACTGTTCTCTTCCCTATTTAACAGACTGTTCTCCATCTGGCTTATCCTCACACTCATTTGTTCTGGCAATGGATTTGCTGTCCTCTTTTTTATTTTTTATTTGGAAAAAAGACCCAATTTGTGACCATTTCCCAACCGAATCGCAATGCCATCCTTTGTTGCGGCACCTGGCCAATTGTTATTGAGAAAAATCAAATGAAAAGATTCCAAGAGTGGCACGCTTTGACCTTGAAACTATGAAACTAGAGCTGATGAAGAATAAACCGAAACAGGGCCTTGTCCTGGATTTCTAAAAACTGGATTGCTACTGGAATTTGTCTTATCATTCTCAACTTAAAACTTTCTAAAAAATTAATCTACTACCTGGCCAGAGCTCTTGGAATCTTTTCATCTGATTTTCTCAATTCTCCAAGGACTCAAATTTATTTAGTATTACAATTGCTATTGATGCACCTGGGAAGCCGAATGGTCCATGAGTCAGTTTGTAAACAGTGGTACCTCGTTTTAAGTACACAATTGGTTCCGGAAGTCTGTACTTAACCTGAAGCGTACTTAACCTGAAGCCAACTTTCCCATTGAAAGTAATGGAAAGTGGATTAATCCATTCCAGACGGGTCCGCGGAGTACTCAACCTGAAGCATACTTAACCCGAAGTATGAGTGTAATTGGTTCTGGAAGTCTGTATTTAACCTGAACCGTACTTAACCTGAAGCCAACTTTCCCACTGAAAGTAATGGAAAGTGGATTAATCCGTTCCAGACGGGTCCGCAGAGTACCTAAACTGAAAGTACTCAAACCGAGGCGTACTTAAACCGAGGTACGACTGTATGGTCATCATGGTTCATTAAGGATAGACTGCAATTACATATGCAAAGATCATCACAGAGTAAGAAATCAAGGACAGGTTGTCTGCAAAGCTGTCAGAAATGATAGAATGCAGAAATTTTCATTGGGAAATCCAAACAGAATGCTTTTAGCTGCAATCGTATGGCTCCCTGGGATGATGTCCCATGGATCAGGGGAATCTATCAGATCACGCCAACTCATAGAAACACCTGATGCTCTTGCTGAACCAGCATCACTTCACTGACATCAGTAGGGCCAAAAGGCCATGGCAGCAAAGGGCAGCTTAGATCTGAAGCCCCTGCAGCTGCCTGACATACCCCAAACCAGATATTTCATGTGAAGACAGCCTCCAGCCTCCAGGAGAGCGGACAAGACCAATAGCGGGTCCAATGACAAGAAAGCAGTTTCTGCATGTATTGTAAGGGGAAGCTGGGCCTCATCAACCTGGGAAGGTGACTCATCTAGGAGAAGGAAAACTCTTGATTCTAAACCTCCACTGCCTTGTGGGACATCTTCAGGAGAAGAAAAGGCTCAGGAGTAAAGCCAACACAAATCCAGAATGGAGTCCCTAAGATGGTTTGATGGCGGCTTGTAGACCTCCTTCCGGCAACTCTTGTTGCGAAGCTGGCGCCAAAGTATTGCTCTGCTTTCCTTTGGACCACATTGATGAAGCCAAGGGTGGGCAGGGCAGGTCTTGTTTGTTTGGGTGGCCCAGGACCTCCATACACAGCGGTTTGACGTCACCCCTGGAGGCACACTCCATTGTCTCTCAAGATAGACGGATACCAGCAACAACAACAAATAAATGGAGGAGAACATTAGCGTTCCTCCACGCTCACTCCTGCCTTGCCAGCAAAAACTCAACAGCACTTTCAGTTCCTTCCCCAGTAAGATTTGTTATTTATTTCTACCCTGCTTTTCAATGAATTTTCAAAAACCGCTTAAATGAAATATGTTGTTGTTTAGTCGTGTCCGACTCTTCGGGACCCCATGGACCATAGCATGCCAGGCACTCCTGTCTTCCATACCTCCCGCAGTTTGGTCAAACTCATGTTGGTAGCTTCGAGAACACTGTCCAACCATCTCGTCGTCTGTCGTCCCCTTCTCCTTGTGCCCTCCATCTTTCCCAGCATCAGGGTCTTTTCCAGGGAGTCTTCTCTTCTCATGAGGTGGCCAAAGTATTGGAGCCTCAGCTTCAGGATCTGTTCTTCCAGTGAGCACTCAGGGCTGATTTCCTTCAGAATGGATAGGTTTGATCTTCTTGCAGTCCATGGGACTCTCAAGAGTCTCCTCCAGCACCATATTTCAAAAGCATCAATTCTTCGGTGATCAGCCTTCTTAATAAAATGCATTTTTTAAAAAAGAAATTGAATTAGCTGCTTGCCAAAAAGATTGTGTGTGAACAGAGCGGGGGAAGCCAGCATGATATACTCCAGATATTGTGGACTTTAGCTCCCATCAGTCCTAACCAGGTGTCCAGGGCAGCTGTCTATCAGCTCCATCTGGTACGCAGGCTGAGACCCTACCTGCCTGCAGACTGTCTAGCCAGAGTGGTGCATGCTCTAGTTACATCCCACTTGGACTACTGCAATGCGCTCTACATGGGGCTACCTTTGAAGGTGACTCGGAAACTACGACTAATCCAGAATGCAGCAGCTAGACTGGTGACTGGGAGCGGCCGCCGAGACCACATAACACCGGTCTTGAAAGATCTACATTGGCTCCCAGTACGTTTCCGAGCACAATTCAAAGTGTTGGTGCTGACCTTTAAAGCCCTAAATGGCCTCGGTCCAGTATACCTGAAGGAGCGTCTCCACCTCCATCATTCTGAGGTCCAGCACCAAGGGCCTTCTGGCGGTTCCCTCGTTGCGAGAAGCCAAGTTGCAGGGAACTAGGCAGAGGGCCTTCTCGGTGGTGGCGCCTGCCTTGTGGAACGCCCTCCCAACAGATGTCAAAGAGGAAAACAACTACCAGACTTTTAGAAGACATCTGAAGGCAGCCCTATTCAGGGAGGCTTTTAATGTTTAATAGATTATTGTGTTTTATTCTTCTGTTGGAAGCCGCCCAGAGTGGCAGGGGAGACTCGGCCAGATGGGCGGGGTATAAATAATAAATTATTATTATTATTATTATTATTATTATTATTATTATTATTATTATTACCAAGGGTGATGGGAATTGTAGTCCAACAAAACCTGGAAGATGTCATGTCCGCGACCTTTGCCTTAAAGGAAAGCAGGGCTTGGAAATGAGCAAGACAGAAATAAACCCCATAATAATATTGGAGACTTGGGTTTGTTTGCTTGAACTTCATGAAATCGTAGAACAGGGGGTGGCTCGCCTGCCGCCTTCCAGGTATTCTTGGACTACAACTCCCATCATAGCGAGCCACTCTCCAGGAATGATGGGAAATGGGGAGCCAACATTACTTGGAAATCTGCAAGTTAGCTACCGCTGGTGTGGAAGGAAGACCAAGAGAACTAAAGCAGGCATCCCCAAACTTCGGCCCTCCAGATGTTTTGGACTACAATTCCCATCTTCCCCGACCACTGGTCCTGTTAGCTAGGGATCATGGGAGTTGTAGGCCAAAACATCTGGAGGGCCGCAGGTTGGGGATGCCTGAACTAAAGGAAGAAAGCTGTTAGCTTGGCACAGAGCTTTCATAAACTGTAGCACAATCATTTAAAGGCCACTTTGAAGCAGCAGGAACAGAAATAGGGGCATTGTGGAGGAGAAAAACCTCCACAGAACCAAGAATAGCACAAATGCCAGCATGTTTGAGGAATAATAGCATGAACCCGAAGGAGATGCAACAGGGAATTGACATAAAGCAGGCAAGACAGGATGTTTGGAGCAAAAGAAATCTAATAGACAGAATAGCTTCCAAACCTGGTTTCTCTCAAGGTTCATAATTTTAAAAGATGAAAGATGAAAGCATCTGGCAGTGCAGAATGAACCAGAGAGCTGAAACCATGATGGGATTTTAAAAGGCATCTCTATGATTTCTGAAGGGAGGTCTCTTCCTAAATACGCTTAACATAGGTCCATCCTAAGCACATTTCTGCAAGAAGTAGCATCATATAACATAAGACCTTTAAAGCCCTAAACGGCCTCGGTCCAGTATACCTGAAGGAGCGTCTCCACCCCCATCGTTCTGCCCGGACACTGAGGTCCAGCTCCGAGGGCCTTCTGGCGGTTCCCTCGCTACGAGAAGCCAAGTTACAGGGAACCAGGCAGAGGGCCTTCTCGGTAGTGGCACCCACCCTGTGGAACACCCTCCCACCAGAGGTCAAAGAGAATAACAATTACCAGACCTTTAGAAGGCATCTCAAGGCAGCCCTGTTTAGGGAAGCTTTTAATGTTTGATGGATTTCTGTATTTTAATGTTCTGTTGGAAGCCGCCCAGAGTGGCTGGGGGAAACCAGCCAGATGGGCAGGGTATAAATAAATTATATTATTTATTTTATTTATTTTATTTATATTATTATTATGGTGGGACTCCCATCCTGGTAAACGTGGCAAGATGGGGGCTGTCATGTTGCTGCAATTTAGTTGTCGGCAAAATTAAATCACGACGTTCTTTTGTGATGTTGGAACTGATTATGGCTGAATGCTGACATCTGAAAATAGTCCCATGTTTAAAAGGTGATAAAACAAATGGCCTGAACGTTCTCCCCTGCTGAGATAGCGGCAATACTGAAAACAGACCTGGCCTTCCTATTGTAGTTGCAGCTTCTGTTGCTGCTTAACTTACCGTAGTCATTCCCTTTCCAAAATGATTTCCCCCTCTCCCCCTGGAAGAGAGCTTTGAACCTTTGTCACACCACAGAGCTCCCTTCACAGATTCGAGATTGAGTGATGGTTGGCCATAGTAGCCGGGTCCAAATATGGCTTTTAAAGATGCGGTTTGATAATCGCTCTTGGGCTTGCCGATCAGAAGGTCGGCAGTTCGAATCCCCACAATGGGGTGAGCTCCCGTTGCTCTTTCCCAGCTCCTGCCAACCTAGCAGTTCAAAAGCACACCAGTGCAAGAAGATAAATAGGTACCACTGTGATGGGAAGGTAAACGGCACTTCCGTGGTCTCTGGCTTCAGTCATGATGTCCTGTTGCGCCAAAAGCGGTTTAATCATGCTGAATGCATGACCCGGAAAGCTGTCTGTGGACAAACGCTGGCTCCTTCGGCCTGAAATGAGCGAGATGAGTGCCACAACCCCATAATCGCCTTTGACTGGACTTAACCGTCCAGGGGTCTTTTACCTTTTTACCTTTCGCCCAAGCAGCCTGTCCACATCCTGGGAGGTAATTATATGAATCTTTGCTCTTAACAAAAAAGCACCTCAGGGCCAAAAGGACCAAAGAATGTGAGATATCACACATCCATGGCTGCCTCTTCCACAAATAAAATATTTAAAAAAATAATACGGGGTTGCATTGCGACTGTGGGGTGGGGGAAAATCCACTCTGGGTTGGGCCAGCCTATGACATGTGGATCACCCCATTCCATTTTTCCAATGAAGGTTGCTGCCAAAACAGCTAATATTTGTCTTGTTAAGGAAAAAGACTGTGCATTCAGAATGGTACACAAACACTTTCTCTAAACGGCCAAATTGCAGCAGTAGGGGGGACGAAATTGCGTGGCAGCAAGCTCTTCCCACAATGTTCTGTTCCTGATTCAAATCTCTCCTGCTCTGCAGTTGCTAAATCTGAAAGAGATGGGAATTTCAGTCTGTGTCCGATGAGCCTCTGTTAATTCCCTGTCTTAGTATCGCTTGCAGAATTCCCTGTCTTAGTATCCCTTGCAGAAGTGCTTGCTTATCACGTGGGAAATGCCTTAATAACTGTTGGAAAAGCAGCTTTGCAATTCCTTTAAACAAGGTACAGTGGTGCCTCGACTTACTAATTTAATCCGTTCCGAAGGCACCTTCGTAAGTCGAAAAATTTGTAAGTCGAAAAACGCCATTGGAAATGCGATCTCCCGTAGGAATGCATTGGCGGAAAAATTCGTAAGTCGAAGCAACCCTATCTAAAAATTCGTAAGTCGAAAAATCCCTATCTAAAACCGCCACGGTTTCCCCCCGGATGTCGAGACATTCGTAAGCATGCGGCCATTTCCCCCATTCGTAAGTCGAAAAATTCGGTTGTCGAGTCGTTCGTAAGTCGAGATACCACTGTACAGTGGTACCTCTACTTACAAACTTAATTCGTTCCAGAGGTCCGTTCTTAACCTGAAACTGTTCTCAACCTGAGGCGTCCTTTTGCTAATGGGGCCTCTTGCTGTCGCTGCGCCGCCGGCACACGATTTCTGTTCTCATCCTGGGGCAAAGTTCTCAACTCGAGGTAACTCTCCCAGGTTAGTGGAGTTTGTGACCTGAAGTGTTTGTAACCTGAGGCGTTTGTAACTTGAGGTACCACTGTATTTGGCTTTCTCCTCCCAATTAAGATTGTTTGTATGAGATGCAGCCAAGACTTACGCAATATGGATTATTTATACGTATTGAAATTATCCTTTCTGAACACTTTCAGTATCAGTTATAAAGGTCAGCATGGAAACAGCACCACCTGCAGGAATGGAAGGCAACATACACAATTCCAGAAATTCTACACCTGGTTTGGCTCCTCTGTGACTCAGTTTGTTGCTATTCACGGGCAGCAGGAAAGGCTGGGATTTTGGAAAGCTGAGAGGGAGCATTTGGAAAACTTATAAAAAAAATGTCCAGTAGCACCTTAGAGACCAACTAAGTTTGTTCTTGGTATACGTTTTCGTGTGGATGCACTTATACCAAGAACAAACTTAGTTGGTCTCTAAGGTGCTACTGGAAAATTTTATATATATATTTTGACTGCGTCAGACCAACATGGCTACCTACCTGAATCTAATTCTCAAAACTGCAAAGGATGCTTATTCCAAATGGATTTGGAGAGTGAGTGTCCAACATGCAAGGCTCAGAGAACTCCTAGAAGCATCCTGAATGGGAGGGGGGGGCATACCTGCCAAGTTGCTGTCAGAGAAATAAGGGACCGGGCCGGAAGTAGCAGACCGGATGTAGTGCTGCCGCCATTTTGGAACTGGGTGGAGCATGCTCAGAAGTGACTTTTGATGCTGCTTTGCCCAGTTCCAAAATGGCCGCCGTGCCAGAAGTCGCACTGCAGCCATTTTGGAACTGGGCAGAGCAGCATCAAAAGTCGCTTCTGAGCATGCTCCGCCCAGTTCCAAAATGGCCGCCGTGCCAGAATAAACCGGGGAAAAACAAAAATAAATCAGTTTTTTCAGCTAGGAACAGCTGGAAAAATGGGGATTTCCCGGGGAAAACTGGAGACTTGGCAGCTATTGGCTATTATTAGTATTACTATTACCCCACCTTTTCCCCTGACCAGGACGCAAGGTGACTTACAGCTAAAAATAAGAACAGAACAATTTCATTTTAAAAAACCCAAGCCAGCCATGAAGAACTATTCAGGTGACCAAGCACAGTGTTACGCAAAATGAGTGCTGCAAGCCATCTCAGTTTGTTTTGTCCATTTGTTGTTTATTTAAAAGGCACACTGACCTGAACAATTCTATCTTTGATTATTGATTCTAAGATATATGCATTGCACAGTGGCACTGTCCATTTCAATACACCGTTCAAATTAGGGCTCTGGTTTTACTTGGGTAAGCAGGTATATCATATCCCTGCTATGATATACACAAATGTATAAATACACTAAATATAAACAACTTGTCTCTGGTATATAACAGGTCTTCAGGCCTCCAAGGTCCTATGTCCAAATCTCCATGGCTGGTATCCTGTGTTGCTTGCAGAACTATAACCAGAAAGAGAGAGAAATATATATGTAAATATATCTAGGGTGCATTTTAGGGATGGATACTTCCAGAAGCTAAAACAATAACTTTCATAATGGGAATAAATGTGGAGCTCTATGCAGGAAAGAGAGGGAGCTTTTCTTCACCTATTGCATAATTAACTTATGGAACTCACTGACACAAGATGTGACATCACTGGCGTAGAGGGCTTCAATACAGTATTTGATCAAATTCTTGCTTTCCCCCCGCAGAACCTATTACAGTAATCAGCAGTCCTTAACAGCCATCAACAGGTTTACCACTCCTATCAGCCCAACACCCATTCCCATCATTCCCACCCCCACCCTCTGAATATACATAAGGGTCTGGTGACTTCTGTGTCAGTGTATCTGACGAAGTGTGCATGCACATGAAAGCTCATACCAAAATAAAAACTTAGTTGGTCTTTAAGGTGCTACTGAAGGAATTTTCTTATTTTGCTTCGACTCAGACCAACACGGCTACCTACCTGTGACAAATTCGTGCTAGCTAAATTGAGCCAAGTGTCATCTCTCTCTGTGACACTTTAGCATATGGATATTTGTTCAAACCAGCAAAGCATAAATGCTTAAATATAAAAGAATCTGCTTGCTGTATCTCCTCACAATCAAATCCAACAGTGTCATGAACTGCGGAGACCTCTTTTGATCCAGCAATAGTTTAAATGATCTTAGTACAGCGGGATCATTTCCAGATAAGAAATCCTCATCCCTTCTGTGCATATTCCACTAAAAATGGACTGGACCTCCACCTTCCATTACTATTGGCAATGGCACCTCTGATACCACGGGGTCCAATTTAGAACATACCATAATAATTATCGCTGTACACTTTCAAGGTGCTGTGTTCACTGCTATTGGTGTTTGAGAGGGCATCTGGTGAGAGAAATGGGTTACGGGCTTGACTGTTGAGCAGAAAGATGACACAGGGTTCCGAGTCTTCCTGTTCAGCTTCTTCAAGAAAATGTTGTAGTTGTCCATGTATTCTGATACCCAGGGGTTCCTGTATTGGGAGGAGAGAGGAGAGAGAAAGAGAGAGAGAGGGAGGGAGAGTCATGGCAGGATAAAATGGAGAATTCTGGGGGTGCCCTCTTAACTTTAGAAGCCATGATGTGGCAAAGTCAGATAACTTTGTTGCCTTCTGCTTAGTTGCACTGTTGCTCGTGGGAATCCCATTGCATGAAGAGAAAAAGCTCCAGCACCAGTGGGCTATTTAGTTTCTGCACACCTTTTGGTGGAGTTTTAAGGCCAAATTGATGGACTCATTCAGACGGATTCTGGCAACACCGCTTTCAGAAATACAGTGTAAGCCCTTGTGGGTGCAATGATTTGAGTTTTGAAGGACAATAATAATAATAATAATTTATTATTTATACCCCGCCCATCTGGCCGAGTCTCCCCAGCTACTCTGGGCAGCTTCCAACAGAAGAAGAAAACACAATAATCTATTAAACATTAAAAGCCTCCCTGAACAGGGCTGCCTTCAGATGTCTTCTAAAAGTCTGGTAGTTGTTTTCCTTTTTGACATCTGTTGGGAGGGCGTTCCACAGGGCAGGCGCCACCACCGAGAAGGCCCTCTGCCTAGTTCCCTGCAACTTGGCTTTTCACAACGAGGGAACCGCCAGAAGGCCCTCGGTGCTGGGCCTCAGTGTCCGGGCAGAATGATGGGGGTGGAGACGCTCCTTCAGGTATACTGGACCAAGGCCATTTAGGGCTTTAAAGGTCAGCACCAACACTTTGAATTGTGCTCGGAAACGTACTGGGAGCCAATGTAGATCTTTCAAGACCGGTGTTATGTGGTCTTGGCGGCCGCTCCCAGTCACCAGTCTAGCTGCCGCATTCTGGATTAGTTGTAGTTTCCGAGTCACCGACAAACGCCCACCATTCATTATGCAGTGGTTTGAAGAATTTACTGCATTTTAAAGGACAGTGGTACCTCAGTTCTCGAACGTAACCCATTCCGGAAGACCGCTTGACTTCCGAAACGTTCGAAAACCAAGGCCCAAAGGGCTGGCTGCAAGTTCTATTGAGAAAATGGAAAAACACGCAGCGGAAGCCGTTCAACTTCTTAGGCACGTTTGAAAACGGAAGCATTTACTTCCAGGTTTTCGGCGAAACATTCGGCTTCCGAGACGTTCGAAAACCAAGGTACCACTGTGCATCTTATAATTGCCCATCTCCTTTGGATTTCCTTTTGGACACGCAGACCGTCAACAGAAGAGACCTTGCATTGAACTGATCCTGAGATCCACAATGTAATGTATGAGTGTAAATGTTACTGTTCTGTTGCTTCCCTTTGTCGCCGTTCCCCCCCCCCCCAATAAAGTATTTGCAAAGCCTCTTACTCAGTGTAGTAGCCATCGTCAAAGACAAGATTGGAGAAGTTCCTATTTAAGCTACAAAATCCACTTCGGAGTCTGGGCCAGGGTACAAAATCTCTTTGGTAAGTACTTGGTTCGGTTCTGGGGTAAACGTCTACGGAAAGAATGTTCAGCCAACAAGTGGAGATGTCATTAGGAGTTTTATACATCATCTTGTATTTCTTTAGGAATATTTACCAAAATATCCTCAAGTGGTTGCGTGTGTTTAATTTAACTCAACTGACCTGGCTGAAACACAGTAGATCCAATGTGTGATTTCTTAATTTCACGAAGTTGCATTTCAGTAGCTCGCTGCGTTTCCAGGAGAAACTGTTGATAGTCACTCCAATTCTGGCCCTGTTCTGGGCAGATGCAAGGAGAGTGTACTTGACCTGGAGAAGGGGCAAGTCCACATTTGTAAGACAGGCGCTGCAAAATTAGTTCTTCTTCAAAGGCAGGCTATATTGCATGTTAGTCACCAAATAATCCGTCATAGAGGAAAGGTTTAGCTTCCCAGGAGGACTTCATTTCTGTGGACTCAGCTACATTAGTCAAAAAGCAACATGTTGAATGCACTAAAAACATGCAACACCAGATGGCGCCAGAGAGCAAACAGTTTTTCTATGCGATTTCTACATAGGGTTTTTTCCCTTTTGTTACGGCAATTTAATTTCTGACTTATTTATAGTGTTTTCCCCTGTGTAGATCCACCCTGTATCTCACTTACCCTATCCTTCTTGCAAGAAACATATTTAAACTATGGAATGTGCTACTGCAGTGGTACCTCGGGTTACGAACTTAATTCATTCTGGAGGTCCGTTCTTAACCTGAAGCCGTTCTTAACCTGAGGTACCACTTTAGCTAATGGGGCCTCCTGCTGTTCCGCCGCTGCCCAATTTCTGTTCCTATTCTGAGGCAAAGTTCTTAACTTGAGGTACTACTTCCGGGTTAGTGGAGTTTGTAACCCGAAGTGTTTGTAACCTGAGGTGTTTGTAGCCCAAGGTACCACTGTATAAGATGTAGTCATGGCTACCAACTTGGACAGGTTGAAAACAGAATTAGACAAATTTATGGAGGCTATGAAAGGCGAAATATATTGCATTGATTAAATTAAATAATTAAATTAATTGATTAATTGATTAATTGATTAAATTAAATAATTAAAAAAAATTAAAAAGCTTTTCCTTAAGACTATGAAACGGTATAGAAATGAAATGAATAATATAATACTTAATGATATTGCCTCCAGGATTACAGGCAGTTGCTGGAGATCATGAATGTGAGAATGCATGCTACAGTGCTCAGGTCATGCCTGCTGGCCGCCATAGCTGCCAAGTACCCTGTTTTCCCCGGGAAACCCCCGCTTTTACTTACCTTTTCCCGGTGGTCCCCTGTATCACTTCATCTCCCATTTTTCTCCGTTATTTTCTCCTGCCGGCGGCCATTTTTTCTTTCCGATTTGTCCTTCTATGGGCACCAAAAATGGCCACCGCCGGCTTCAAAAGTCGCATCTACGCATGTCCAGAAGTGCATAGAAGCGACTTCCGGTGTCGGCGGCGGCCATTTTTGGTGCCATAGATGGGCGGAGCGATACCGGAAGTTGCGTCGACGCACTTCCTGACATGCGTACAAGCAACTTTTGAAGCTGGCGGCGACCATTTTTTGTGCCCATAGAAGGGCAAAGCGACACCGGAAGTTACGTCGACGCAACTTCCGGTGTCACACGGCTGCCGGTCCCAGATTCTGCAGTCCGGGACTTGGAAGGTAAGCTGGCCGCTGTGGGAACAGAATGCTGGTCTATATGTGGGTTTGGGTGGATCTCGCAGTGATCTCCTTAAATTTTTAAGACTCACATGGCAAAGAACTGCAGGACTCTTTACCTGGCGGAATACATGCATCTGCCTGCTGAGCTAGTCTCTCCGCTTCCATCTTCTGTGCTGCGCTTCGCTCGCGAAGAAGGTGGCAAACCTGTGGATCTTCTTGGACCTGCTGAAATGGTGGTGGAGCCGCTTGGTCTGTGGTCAGCCTCCGGCCCATGTCCATAGGATAAGGTGGTTGAACTTCTTGGCAGACAGGTGCTTCGACGTATTTCACAGGTTTAGGCTCAACAGGTCTATGGAACTCCTTGGCCTTCAGCTGGGCTTCCAGTTTCAGCATCTGCACAAACAATTCACACAAGCTGTGGATCTGGCTGGGAAGAGCCATTAGAATCTTCCTGCAAACATAATGCTCAGTGTCCACCACTTCTCTGATGAAAATAGGCATGCCCTATCCGACTGGGTTGCCCCAGCCACTCTGGGTGGCTTCCAACATGTATGAAAACATAACAAAACATAAAAAGCTTCCCTGTACAGTGGTACCTCGGTATACGAACTTAATCCATTCCTGAAGTCCGTTCTTAAACCAAATCCGTTCTTAAACCGAGGCACACTTTCCCTAATAAGGCCTCCCGCCCCCAGTGCCCTTCCACCGTTCGGCTTCCGTTCGTAGACCGAGGTAAAGCTCACTACTTCTGGTTCTGCGGTATTCATAAACTGAATAGTTCGTAAACAGGACTGTTCATAAACCAAGGTACCACTGTACAGGGCTTCCAAAGGTTGTATAATTACCATAGCTGCCAAGTCTCCCGTATTCCCTGGGAAATCCCCGTTTTTCCAGATGTTCCTAGCTGAAAAAACTTTTTTTTGTTTTTTCCCAGTTTATTCTGGCGCGGCGACCATTTTGGAACTGGGCGGAGCATGCTCAGAAGCGACTTTTGATGCTGCTCTGCCCAGTTCCATAATGGCTGCAGCGCGACTTCTGGTGTAGCGGAAGTAGCGCTGCTGCCCGGAAACCCGCTCCGGAGCGTGCTCTGCTTCAGAGCGCGCCGGCCGAGCAGAGCAGCAGCACCAACCCGGACGGATTGCGCATATGCGGACATGTGCAGTCTGTCCTGGCTCGTCGTGCGTCAGGATGCATGCGCACTGCGGAGCGACGCCCGCACCCCCAGGGGGTGCCACCCCGGGCAGCCAAGTGGCACCGTTTGCCACTGATCAAGGGTCAGCAAACTTTTTCAGCAGGGGGCTGGTCCACTGTCCCTCAGACCTTGTGGGAGGCCGGACTATATTTTGAAAATAAAAAAACGAATGAATTCCTATGCCCCACAAATAACCCAGAGATGCATTTTAAATAAAAGCACACATTCTACTCATGTAAAAACACGCTGATTCCCGGACCGTCTGCAGGCCGGATTGAGAAGGCGATTGGCCTGGATCCGGTCCCCGGGCCTTAGTTTGCCTGCCCATGGACCAGATGCTTTTATTGTGGCTCATTTGGCTCATTTGGGTTTGCCCTCATTATGAGACGGGGAGCAATGCTATGAACGGCTGTACAAACCCACTGTATGTTCTTAGCTAGGAGAAAAGTTTGGCTGTAAGGAAGACCTTCACATGAAAATGCTTGAGAAGAGTGTTGCCTACCTGTGAGGCATCCATTGTTGGCACCTGGTAGTGATAGTCGTCATAGTGTATGTAGTCCTTAGTGTACAAGGTGTTGTACATATCCTTGTTCACAGGTGGCTGAGCAATGGGGGAGAAGGGGGGGAGAAAGGGATCATTCAAATTATTACAGTTTCCATTATCAGGGCGCTCACTAAAGCAACAGAATGGAGAGTTGTTCTAAGTTCTTCCGTCACACACAAACTCTCCCCCTGAAACACTTTGCAAAGAGAGAGAATAGAATTTATTTCTGGGGTCAGTCTGAAAAGGTGTGTATGTGTGTGTGTGTGTGTGTTATGGGCTCCCTATGCTGCACTTTCCAAGAATCAATGCAATGTGGATACATCTGAAATAGGTATCATGGGCGTAGGCAGGGGGGCAGCTGCCCCCCCCTAGAAGGCCAAACCGCGGGCCCAACTAGGGAAGCAAATACCCGGCACAGGAGCCCCGCTTGTTGACACGGGAGGGGAGGGGGGGAGGAAACGCTGCTGGTGCCGCGGCTCCTCGGCAGTGGCTCCTCCTCTCAGCCCGCCCTGCCTACATTTGCACCAATCCCCGCCCACTAAAGCCTTCGCACCTCCCAATGGAAAGCCCTGCCGGGCGACGACCTCTCCTGCCTAAGAGTTCTGCTGGGCTGGCAAGCGAAGGAGACGCGGCTCTCTGCATTGGTTGCAGCCGTTGGCACGCTCTACCTCCCAGTAGGCTGCACAGCGATTGTTGGCGCCGCAGGCTGGGAATCGCTCCCTTTCCCCCCTCTCCGCACCCCCTACCCCCCCGAGTTAGGAGTTGCTACCGAGACTCCTCCTGGGCCGGGAGAGAAAGTGCACCAACGGGAGCCAGTTCAGCCTCGGCGGGCAGAAGCAGCAGAAGCCCGCAAAGGAGGAGCGGGGGGCGGCGTGCGAAGGCGGCGGCTGCGGCTGCTGCAAGGAAGTTGCGTGGGGGTGTTTGCGCCGGATTGCCGGCGGCAGGAGTAGCGCAATGGCAGCGATCCTTCCTCACCGCCCCCCGCCCCGGACAATAGGAAAGGAGCTGCCTTGGGGGGCAGCACAGCTCTCCGCTCCCCCTGCGTGCATTGCCCTCGCCGGGCATTGGCTGCTGTTTCCTTCTTTGCAATGTGCCCCCCACATCCGCTCTCCCTCGCTGCCCCTGCCAAGAGAGGGGCGTTGAGGGCGGGGGAGCCGTCGCCATCACCATAGGGTCACAGCTGGGGGTGGGGCTCGCTTTTGCTCCCTTGCGATGGGGAGGCGGCGGTGGCAGCTTCTTATTCTTCTTTGAGGGTCTCAGCTTGGCAGTGGGGGGGGGGTCCCCGGTATCCTCCCAGGCCACGGGGGATGGCCCCCCAGGACTAGACCTCTGAGCCCCTTCCCCATCCCTGGTATATAGGGTGGGGACTGGTAAGGCTTCAGGGGGACCTGGAGGAGGGAAAGCGGGGCCCAAAGGGGTTTTTCAGGGGGGTGGTTAGGCCGTAAATGGATGGGAGCAGTGTCTTCAGAGCAGGGGAATTTCGTGTGAGAGAGTTTAGGGGGTTCATTTAGCGGCCGCCGCCACCGCCGCAATGTCGCCGGACCCGCTGGCCCTGTAGCCCCACCCACATTCCCACTTTGTGGCCCCTCCCTTCCCGTGCCTTGGCCTCACCTCTGAATGACCATGGCTTGCGCCCCCCCCCCAGTTTTGATCCTGGGTACGCCCCTGATAGGTATGGCATCAAAATAATTAATTCACAACTATTCTATTTCTGGATGTACCCTACTGATTAGAAGTTGCAATTTAGGTATATCTATTTGCACTTGCTGCAGATTTTTAATTGCAAAAGCATTTCTTAAGAGCCTGCTGGATCAGGCCAATGGCCCATCTAGTCCAGCGTCCTGCTCTCACAGTGGCCAAGCAGATGCCTGCGTTAAACCCACAAGCAGGATCCGAGCACACGAGCGCTCTCTTACCTTAAAGGTAAAGGTAAAGGGACCCCTGACCATTAGGTCCAGTCGTGACCGACTCTGGGGTTGCGCGCTCATCTCGCATTATTGGCCGAGGGAGCCGGCGTACAGCTTCCGGGTCATGTGGCCAGCATGACAAAGCCGCTTCTGGCGAACCAGAGCAGCACATGGAAACGTCGTTTACCTTCCCGCTATAGCGGTTCCTATTTATCTACTTGCATTTTGACATGCTTTCAAACTGCTAGGTTGGCAGGAGCTGGGACCAAGCAACGGGAGCTCACCCCGTCGCAGGGATTCGAACCGCCGACCTTCTGATCAGCAAGCCCTAGGCTCAGTGGTTTAACCCACAGCGCCACCTAGGTCCCGTGGCGATCCGAGCACATGAGCGCTCTCTTACCTTGGAAAGGGCAATTCTTTGCATTATGTCTGTCATGTTGCACTGGTTCTCTGGAACAAAGAAAAATGGCAACTGAGTCATTAAGGGATTTCCACCCCCTGTTGTATGACTTACCACAGTTCAAAATGTGCCTGGTGGTGGCTTGCAGAACTTGGCAGGGTTTGTGTTGGAATGTGAACTTTCTTTAGCCGCTGTCAGATTAGATGAGAACTCTTGGCCAAGTATAATCTCTCATTTCTATAGAGCAGTGGGGAAAACTTCCCCCTTGCTGCTATATTCCCCCTGATCAACAGATAGAAGCTTGCTAGATTAGAAAATTAAAAAATTGTCTAGTATCACCTTATAGACCAACTAAGTTTGTTCTGGTATAAGCTTTCGTGTGCATGCAGAAGTATCTGAAGAAGTGTGCATGCACACGAAAGCTTATACCAGAACAAACTTAGTTGGTCTATAACAGGCATGTCCAACAGGTAGATCGTGATCTACCGGTAGATCACTGGACGTCTGTGGTAGATATCACTGGTAGATCACTGGCTCCCCTCAAAGAAGCTCAACAACTTTGACTCCCCTAAAACAGCTCAACAACTTTGACCTGAACCCCTAAAAATGGGCTTTCCTCCCTAAAAGAAGCTCAGCAACCTGAACCCCCCCAAAATGGGGTAGATCACTGCCTCTTTTTAACTGTGAGTAGATCGCAGTCTCTTGAGAGTTGGCCACCCCTGGTCTATAAGGTGCTATGCTACTAGACAATTTTAAAAATATATATATTTATTTTTTACTGTGTCAGACACGGCTACCTACCTGAATCTAGATGGGTAAATGTAATGGAAGAGGGAAGCCTTGCTCCAAGTTAAAACACACAGATAAACAACCGTAGCGGCCCCATGGGCTCCTGGAAAATTTGCTCCTGAGGGCTGGGAGACCCTTGGGAATGGTGTATAATATGGTGCAGGGGGAGATGGTGGAAATGGCCGCCGATTACCACAAATGGGAGAGCAATTGAGGTCACCTTCACAGTCCTGTTTCCTCTGTGCGCACAAGGTTTCCAATGACAGGTTTTTAATCTACGTTCACACAATGTGATTTGAAATGCATATGCCCAGATATTATTAGCCCGGAGATGGAAAGAAGTCACAGTCCCTATCAGAGAAGAATGGCAGATCAAACTGATGGACTGTGCAGAAATGGCAAAAATGACCGGAAGTGTCAGAAATCGGGAAGACTAAAATTTTAATAAGGAATTGGGAAAATATAGAAATTATCTTAAAAAATCATTGTAAACAGTTAAAATTATTAGCAGGACCGGAATGCCATTTGTAGTTGAATGTTGGACTGTGGTTGTAATGGAGATTTAATAGAATTGGATCAACAGAAAAGATGAAGGAGAAAAGAAAAGATAACATAAGGACCCACAAAGGGGAGCAGGGAAGACCATGGGAATTTATGAAATTCTCTTTTGGTTTTGGTTGCTTGGTAATTGTTTGTAAATTTTAAAATTTCTTTTAAAAGGGGGGACCCCTGAAATGCATATGCATTATTAAAATGATACTGTTCCCAGGGCAGGGAAGAAAGGAGTGGAGCCCAGCACAAGGGGTCTTAATTTATTTTTTATTTTTTTATTTTTTTATTGAATTTTACATAGAGGGGAAAAAAAGAAAAAAAGAAAAATTAAAAAAAGAAATACAAAAACAAAAAAACAAAAATGACAATATTATCACATCTTATTTCTTCAAACTTCTTCACTTCCCCTTAATTTAAATAATAGGGGTCTTAATTTAAATTAAGGGGTCTTAATTTAAATAATAATACATGTTGTGTATGTCCATGTTTAATCTTGTGCCATTCTAAAATTTATTTATTGGTATGTGTTTCCCTTTCTGTAAATCTACCATAAAATAAAATAAAATTAGGATTAAGGGGTTTTTCTCAGAACGGTGAAGGGTGGTGGCACTCGTCTTTCTTCTGACAGGAAATGCTCTGTGGGGGACAATCACCAAAAAATGGGGGGGGGCGAGGAAGGTAACTTGGAGGGGAGTGTCAGAGGCTAGACTGGTGTCTACTACGGTAAAGGATCCCTGGACAGTTAAGTCCAGTCAAAGGCGACTCAGGGGTTGCGGCGCTCATCTCGCTTTCATGCCAAGGGAGCCGGCGTTTGTCCACAGACACCTTTCCGGGTCATGTGGCCAGCAGGACTAAACCGCTTCTGGCACAACGGGACACCGTGATGGAAACCAGAGCACACAGTAATGCCATTTACCTTCCCGCACTGCGGTACCTATTTATCTACTTGCACTGGTGTGCTTTTGAACTGCTAGGTTGGCAGGAGCTGGGACAGAGCAACGGGAACTCACCCCGTCACAGGGTGAGTTTAGACCACAGAGCCACCTGCATCCTTTCTTGGTGTCTGCTACCATCAACTGAAAAGCCCTTTCAGAATTCCTCCTGAGCCAAACACTTGCACATTTTCTGGGGCCAGGTGAGCTTTGGCACCACAAAGAAGTTGACTAAGGTAGAGCGTATGGCTTTGGAAGTGATTGTGATGGAGAGTCAAGACCAGTGGCTTCACACTATAGCCAAGAGGGCTTGGGGAACACTTCAGTACCTTGTTGCTAGCCGGCCCTCGACCCTAAGGAAGCGAAAGAGGGCTGGGGGAAGAAATTTTAGATTTGTGGAGTAGCAAAGTATGTTTAGACAGGTAGTTGGGTGGATAGCCACATATCTTCCTCCCTATCGACCTGAAGCCTCTGGTGGCAGGGGGGGCTTTGGGGGGGAGGGAGGGGTGGAAGGAAGCCTATTACAAATTAGACCTCCCTTGGATGGTCACACCTCTTGGGTGCCTCTTGTGGCAGGAGGGGGCCTGTGGGGAGGGGGCACGAAGGAGGAAAATAATGTTGAGTTTTAAGAATTAGAATTGGAAATAAGAATAAGAAACCCGCCATAATTATATTTAAGAATCATGAAAATCAGGAAGAAGGGATCTGAGGAAGTCACAAATATAATGTTTAACAAATTAAGAATTTGAAATTTTTTATTTGTTTGTTTGTCTGTCTATTATGTTGAAAGATATAAATGGTTGGGGGGTTCCCTATCCCAATCTCTCCTTATGTCTCGGGGCCTCCTGGTGGCAGGGGGGGGGTTCGGGAGCTGGGGAGAGGGGGGTGGGGACAAATCCAGCTTTAAAATGGACTACCTTCGACTCTCAACACCCGCAGGATCCACTTGTGGCAGATGGGGACTTGTGGGGGGAGGGGGGAAGGTGGGCAGAAATGTTTTTTTAAATGTTTTGTCTTTTTGTGTTGTTATATAAAATTAATAAAAATTATTTTTTTAAAAAAATAAGGAAGCGAAAGAGCCATTACCTCTGAGCTGGGGTCTTGACTGCTGCTGTTCTGGCATTGTGGTGGTATTGCTTGACCGGGCTTTGCTAGGCCAAGAGTATAAGGCTGGACTCTCTCTGGAGAGGCAGAAGAATGTTCACCCTTTATGACGTATTGGAGCTTTTAGCATGTTCCAAAGCAGTCTGATGCCACGGAAACAAAATGGCCCTGCCTCTTTCCTCCTCTGTGTTTCCTCAGCATCCGGCCAGAAGAGACACCACCCAATGACAAAAGTCAAAAATCCTCCTCCTGTTAGTATTTGAAGGAATAGGTGAGGCTTAGTTTTGAGAGAGTTCGGATTTAAACATGTGTTTGGTACAGGGCCGTCTCAAGCATGTCGGGCGCCCTGGTGCTGTGGTGCGGAGATCGTGCCGGCACCCCTGCCCCGTTTCTTGTTGCGGCTGGTGGGCCGCCACGCGGCATCCCCCTGCCAGCCCCGCGCCACCCAGCCTACCCCTAGAGCCGACCCTGGTTTGGTATGTTACAAATGGTATGTTACTAAATACTTTCGGCACAGCTGAGGGCAGGGCCGACCCAAGACATTTTGGCACCAGGGGGAACCACAAAATGGCGCCCGGTCGTCCACCCTGGAGGCAGCATCCATTCCTTGGAGGTCAGATCTGCTGCCCCTATGGATCCTTCCACCTGAGGTGATCACTTCCACTTGCCTCATGGGTGGGCTGGCCCTGGTTGAGGGCTTGCTATGCCTAATAAAAAATTGGGCTTTTCCCCTTGGATTTTTAAAAAACTGTTTGGAACCCCCAAACAGTTCAAGCTTGTAAAATAAATAATTCCTTTGTGGCTTTATCAGAAGCTCACGTTGGGTGGCATTCAACTAAGTTTTACTCAGAGTAAACCCATTAAAATTACTAACCAGGTGCATTAATTTCAATGGCTCTCCTCTGAGTAACATTTTTTTCTGACTAACGCCTGGAACGTATTAATTTTATCCTATACAATATACCCCATACTTCCAATCTTTAATTTGTGGAAACTCTATGCTGTTTACTGGGAAGTAAATTTCACTGGTGCCAGCAGAACTTACTCGCAAGCGAAAATTTAGCACTGCGGAACATTTTGCAGTGTTCTTTACTTAATATTACTGTTCCAACAATAAAGTAGTATTTTTTCTGACGTAAATGAAACCTGGGGTCCTGCCGGTTGCCTAGGATTGCCCAAAACAACAGGAGAAAGATCTCGGCTCACATTAAAGGGATTACAATCTACTTCCTTCCTAATCTGGCTAAGGCCTATGATGGGAAACCCCCAGGCCTGGGATTTAAGTGTTCGCTCAATTAATTAGGAACCAATCCCTGCCATAAACCAAAAACACCCTATAAGGAAGCAGGTTCTCTTCTTCCTGACCCCAAGAGTACTACTTAAATTCCCACGTCAACAAAACAGAATTTTCCTCCTTTCTTTGTAGAATTCCTTGAATACCAGTTGTTAAAATGGAAGGTGTGATTGGTGTTAAGGTCTCCAGCCGAAAACTCCTCCAGGCAACCACAGCTAGATGTTCGGTAGTGGAGTTGCAGGAAGGAGACGTACAAGGGGCCATCCAACCATCTTAGGGACTCCACTCCGGATTTGTGTAAGATTTATTCCTTAGCCTTTTCTTCTTCTGAAGATGTTCCACAAGGCAGCAGAGGTTGGGGGTCAGAGTTTTCCTTCTCCTGGATGAGTTACCTTCTCAGGTTGACGTGCCCCATCTGCCCCTCACTTCCCTCTCCAGCACATGCAGAAACCGATGCATACAAACATACACATTTCATATAACCTTGCATACAAATGGGCTCAAGTTACCCATTTCTGTGTAGAGCTGAACATCATCAGACAACAAAGTTGGGGCCATACAGCCCACTAGGTACAACAAATACATAAATACAAGTATGAAAGCTGCTGTTGTTTTGTCATCATCATTATTTTAATATGCTTTAACCGCCCTTTGTGTTAAGGTCCTAGTGCGGATTGTCGTTTAGCCGTTTAGCCGTGTCCGACTCTTCGTGACCCCATGGACCAGAGCACGCCAGGCACTCCTGTCTTCCATTGCCTCCCGCAGTTTGGTCAAACTCATGTTCGTAGCTTCACGAACACTGTCCAACCATCCCGTCCTCTGTCGTCCCCTTCTCCTTGTGCCCTCCATCTTTCCCAACATCAGGGTCTTTTCCAGGGAGTCTTCTCTTCTCATGAGGTGGCCAAAGTATTGGAGCCTCAGCTTCACGATCTGTCCTTCCAGTGAGCACTCAGGGCTGATTTCCTTCAGAATGGATAGGTTTGATCTTCTTGCAGTCCATGGGACTCTCAGGAGTCTCCTCCAGCACCATAATTCAAAAGCATCAATTCTTTGGTGATCAGCCTTCTTTATGGTCCAGCTCTCACTTCCATACATCACTACTGGGAAAACCATAGCTTTAACTACACGGACCTTTGTTGGCAAGGTGATGTCTCTGCTTTTTAAGATGTTGTCTAGGTTTGTCATTGCTTTTCTCCCAAGAAGCAGGCGTCTTTTAATTTTGTGACTGCTGTCACAAGAAAGTAAAATCTCTCACTGCCTCCATTTCTTCCCCTTCTATTTGCCAGGAGGTGATGGGACCAGTGCCCATGATCTTGGTTTATTTGATGTTGAGCTTCAGACCATATTTTGCACTCTCCTCTTTCACCCTCATTAAAAGGTTCTTTAATTCCTCCTCACTTTCTGCCATCAAGGTCGTGTCATCTGCACAACAATCTAAAATACATCATTAAAACAGTTTCCAAAGCTTACAATAGAAGGAAAAATGCAACCACAGAAGTAGGGTGGGTGGCCCACAATAATGTTCATCGCAGTTGTCATTGGCGAGGATGAAGAGCTACATCTTCAGCAGCTGCTGAAAACTGTATAATGAAGATGAACCTCTGCGGGGAGGGACATCCACAGCTTAGGAACTGTTACAGAGAATGCCTTCCCCCTGGGCCACTGCCACCCGGAGCTTCTGAGGGTGGCAGAATTCACAAGAGGGTCCCTTTTGCCCATCTTAACACCTGATAGGGACGGTCGGGCAGGAGGCAATCTTTCAGACTGCTGCCTTCAGATGGCCCGTATCTGCTGATGAAGAGGAAAGGCAATAGCTCAATGCTGAGCTAGAAGTACCAAGGGCTGTTTGTTCTTCACGCTTTGCATTTATTGAGTATCAGAACAATGGAAAGCACAGACAGGTTTGCTGAGCAAACTGGGTAGAATCCTGTCTGCATATTTCCCCTTATCTCTGTGAGCAAAAGGGCTAGAGGTTGAGTCACAAAATTAAAAGACGCCTGCTTCTTGGGAGAAAAGCAAAGACAAACCTATACAGCATCTTAAAAAGGAGAGACATCACCTTGCTGACAAAGGTCCGTATAGTTAAAGCTATGGTTTTCCCAGTACAGTAGTGATGTATGGAAGTGAGAGCTGGACCATAAAGAAGGCTGATCGCCGAAGAATTGATGCTTTTGAATTATGGTGCTGGAGGAGACTCTTGAGAGTCCCATGGACTGCAAGAAGATCAAACCTATCCATTCTTAAGGAAATCAGCCCCGAGTGCTCACTGGAAGGACAGATCCTGAAGCTGAGGCTCCAATACTTTGGCCACCTCATGAGAAGAGAAGACTCCCTGGAAAAGACCCTAATGCTGGGAAAGATTGAGGGCACAAGGAGAAAGGGACAACAGAGGACGAGATGGTTGGACAGTGTTCTCAAAGCCACCAACATGAGTCTGACCAAACTGCGGGAGGCAGTGGAAGACAGGAGTGCCTGGCGTGCTCTGGTCCATGGGGTCACAAAGAGTCAGCCACGACTAAACGACTAAACAACAACAACAACAACAACAACAACAACAACTCATCTCTCTCAAAATTGTTCTGGGTCCTTCCCCTGCATTTTCAGTTTTTGACTTACAGTATCCCCCCCCCCCAGGCCTGGAGATTTTTAAATGTCACGCACACATGCAAACATCTGGAGGTTGAAATAAAGAAGCCCAAATTGATAATCTGGGAAGGGACTGGGATACTTTTGAAAAGCCTTAGTCTGCAGGCTGTTCCCCACCCTATGGCTACAGCTTGACCTCCCATACTTTTTTTTAAATAAAAAAACTGCTTTTACTGCTGCTTCAGTTGCTTCAGTAGTAAAAATGAGGACAAATATATTTGCTTTTTGAGACTGAAGACAACTTAAAGACATTAGAGGTGTTAAAAACCCTCTCCACCACCCTTTTTGTAAACAAATTTCCATCCAGATGGAAATAATGGCTTGTTATCCAAATGGCTTTTTTAAAAATGCTGAAAGCTAAAAGAGAGAGCAAGCAATACCCCTATTCTGAGCAATAAGACCATACAACACACATAATAATCTGTGGAGTGATCTCTACTTGTGTTAACAGGGCACCCGGGGAGAAGAATCCGAGAAGAGAAAATCTGTTTAAGTGTTGACAGATTATTTCGGCAGTACGAGGTCAAACCCCGATTACGATTTAATAACAGAAACTCTTAGGGATGCGCTCAGTGTGATGGCTTGTGTCCTTTTTCTTCTTTTTTACTGGCAAATGTATATGTTGTGTATGTTTCTTAGTTTCAAGGGGTAAGCGTGAGCATTGCTGAACTGAGCTGCTGGATTCTGAGCACTCTGAACGTTTAGCTTGCTGGCTTGAGGGCCTTTTCACATCTTTGCCCAGTTTGCAACATAAACCATGGCTTGCCACGAACAAGCGATATGCTGATGCTAACAAGTAAGAATTCTGAACCGCTCCTGTTTTTTCTCCTCGCTTTGTCGGGCTGGAAGCAGCAAACTGGTTTGTGGTCTACCATGTTTATTTGTCTTTTACGACCGCTGGGTGGTGACCTCACTGGGCGCGGTAATCCAATCAGGGGAAAAGGGAGGCAGACTATGTTTAGGGTACCTTTTCTACCCCCTCCCCCTTTTTGGGGTGACCAGAGTGGATCCTAAAAAGGGCTGCTCAGTCATGGATACAGCTGCCGAGCTGCTCAACTGCCTCGTTCCTTGAGTCAGAACGACTGAATCTGTATTCACCGCCCATGTGCCGATTCATTACCAGGGGCTTCCAGATTTCATGATCCTGACCCCGTTACCATTTGCCGATTGCTATGGGACTTTGGGGGTTTGGGTTTGGGATGGTTTTTTGGAAGACACCTGTGTGTGAATTTGTTTTATGTGTGTAGATCACGCTGACCAGCGCACAGTCTTTGCAGTAAGGCTCTGTTCCGATGGCATGAGTAGTGACGACGACTGGTAGATTCCTGTCTGCTGCAGCCTTCATCCGCCTTCACAGCCGTTGTAACATACCGCTTGTTATCATCTGCCTGCTCTGCCGTTCAGGACTTCTTGGATCGTTCTTTGTCTAGCTCCTTCCCTTCGACCTTACCGCCTTGGGTGACCCTGCTGAGAGTACGAGAGTCCCAAAGGCTTCGCTAGACTGGCAGCACCTAGACTGGTGACTGGGAGCGGCCGCCGAGACCACATAACACCGGTCTTGAAAGATCTACATTGGCTCCCAGTACGTTTCCTAGCACAATTCAAAGTGTTGGTGCTGACCTTTAAAGCCCTAAATGGCCTTGGTCCAGTATACCTGAAGGAGCGTCTCCACCTCCATCATTCTGCCCGGACACTAAGGTCCAGCACAGAGGGCCTTCTGGTGGTTCCCTCGTTGCGAGAAGCCAAGTTGCAGTGAACTAGGCAGAGGGCCTTCTTGGTGGTGGCGCCTGCCCTGTGGAACGCCCTCCCAACAGATGTCAAAGAGGAAAACAACTACCAGACTTTTAGAAGACATCTGAAGGCAGCCCTGTTCAGGGAGGCTTTTAATGTTTAATAGATTATTGCGTTTTATTTTTCTGTTGGAAGCCGCCCAGAGTGCCTGGGGAAACCCAGCCAGATGGGCGGGGTAGAAATAATAAATTATTATTATTATTATTATTATTATTATTATTATTATTATTATTATTATCATCATCATCGGTCACAACGGTCATAGGAATGTGCAAGCCCACTCACCATGACAATGTGATGATCAAGCGAGTGAGTGGTTACTATGACATGGGAATCAGCACTCATGGTTTGCTGTTCTGCTAATAAACAATGGCGTTAAGCCAAAGTTTGTCCTTTGTGGTTTATTATGGCTTGCTGTGTCGCACTAACAGGGCCGTTACACGATAGCAAGCTCCGGTTTGCCAGTGAAATTACACTCAGCTGGCTGCCACTACCAATCCCAATGAATGTATGTACATGAGACATGTGCCTAAAATGTACACTAAACATATTAGGCCTTCGAACATATTCTCCTAACTTGCCCTTTTTACACAGAGCTTAGGCAAAATCTTATAGCTCCACTTCTACCCCAATTTAGCTTTCTACCCAGACAAAATCAGGTTTTATACTTGCTGAACAATTCTATTAGAAAAGCAGCCTCCTTGGTGGCCAAATTTCTTTTTTTAGCTTTCAAGCGCCGTAAGACTAAAATTGACCGTATTGAGGTACAGAGAGGTTGTAGAAATATAAAATGTAGAGGAGTAAATATCTTTAGATGTAGTTATAAGTTTGGAAAATGACTTGAAATATATGTTAAGTTACAATAATATAATATAAAAAAGGCTTAGTTAAAATGGAAAATAAGTTTAAGGTCAAGGTGTAGAAATTACCAAAGATGATTTACAATGTAACACAGTTGGAGGAGGAACGAGGAAGTCAACAGTGTTAGATTTGAACTAAGATATAGAAAGTTGGAATTTTATTCTTGTGTTTTTTGTATTTTTGATTCTGTATGTTTTTGTTTGCTATAAAATCAATAAATATATTATAATAAAATAAAATTCACTGTATTTATTTGGGGCTATCCATTTAGCCCCCCTTTTTAGTGTTGGCTGTGTTTAAAAACCCTTTCAGATGTTTTAACTTTGTATGGATAATTGTATCTTTTTTCTGACTGATGGTTGAATAAAAAGGATGACGATGATATTAGGCCTTGTATTCAGTCACAATACATTTTCAGGTGGTATAAGCATAGCTCACATTGTATTTTGTTTGTCACATTGCATTTACGCTGCAGTTTTGTGGCCACACGGCTAGAGGATTTTAAAATCCCCTTTTCATTGTATGTTTTGTCTCCATGCATGATGTTTTATTTATCATACAAATATATGTGTCTGCATGGTCACATATGCAGCATTCTTTCACCGCCCAGCACTCAGGTTGTTGTAGCATGTGGCCTCATCCTGTCATTCTGCAGTTTTCTTGGTGGTTTCCAAACAGGTATTTTAGCAATCATTTATACTGTTTTTATGGTGTTCTCCCCCCCCCCTGTATATATTTTTGTGAACCATGTGCTATTGTATGAACAGACAGTATATAACTACTTTTATAAATAAAATAAAATAACATGCAGTTACCATGTGATTATAAAATGTGAGTATGGTATGGGCTGGGGGGGACTAAGGAATATGCTTAAAAAACATAAAAAGCGAACAGTCCTTGAACAATGGTTAGTTGTTTTCATAGCTCTTCCTTTTATTCATTAAATTTATACCCCATGCTTCCTCCAAAAATAACTTCATGTTACTTCTGGAATAATTTGTTTTCTTGTGTAGAAAGATCGTTCATTCATTCATTCATTCATTCATTCATTCATTCATTCATTCATATAGAGTAGGCACTCTGTCATGAAGGCCTGGAAGGGATAACCAAATAACACTCGCGCACAGCAAACAGAATAATAATATTTCATCAAATTTCAGCGGCAAACACTCCTACCAGATAGGTATTCGTTTCAAATGGAGGAATGCACTGTTCATTTCGAGCAAAGCCGTATATTTACTTGCTTATGCTTAATATTAATATCAAAGGTGTTATTTAAGAGTGATTGTAAAGCAAACCTAAACGTTTGTTTAGAAAAGCTACGTGAAAAGTCAAAAATATTTCAGGGGGGGAGCTTTTCACACCTATTAATGGCCCCTTCCCCCCTCATTATCTTGGAGAGGAAACATATTCTCTTGAAAACGTTTTCAGTCACTCAGTCTAAGGTAAACATACCTGTGGCCCAGTGCTTCTTCGTATCAAATATCCAAGGCTTTGTTAAGAGTCTAAAGACTCGAGGTATCCATTCCATCCTGGTTAACTTCTGAGGTGATGAAGGCTCAGAGATGTGATCTCACGTCATCTCTCGGAAGACATGAGAAAGGATCTGAAATGCACCAAAAAAAAAGCATGCACTTTTATAGCAACCACACCTTATTCGTCCACCTTTCTCCTTTTCTTCTGCTCTTTCTCCCTGAGCATCTTGGGAAGCCTACTGTAATCGTGATTTTGTCCCTGCTTCAGGTGTTTGTTTTCCGAGCAGAAATGTTCAGAGGATGACGATAATGGAACAAACTTTGCAAAGTAGACCTAATAGGATGCAACTGCAGCCACTTCCGGAATGGCTTATGATTGAATAGACACGGCACAAAAGGAGGAAAGTGGATCTTGGAAGGAAGAAGAAATGGGCATCAGTGTAATATGGCTGGAGGCCGAAGTCCCTTGGTCAAGTGGATCACAGTAAATAGAACAAATCAGACCAGGGCCAGCTCGCCCATTGATTCTAGTGGCGCAGGACGCCAGGGCGCTGAGGGGTGCTGAGGGGCACCCCAGCAAGTGGGGGAGCTGCGCGGAGGCCTCCCTTTCCCCTCTGCCAGCCGCGCCGCTCGAGGGAGCAGGGAGCAAAGCAAGCGGAGCAGGGGCACTAGGACCCTGTTCCGCTCTGCAGCGCCCACCTTCCGGCGCTTGTCGGCAAAGGGGAGCGCCAGCCACGGCATGGCCCGTGTGGCTTCTTGCCTGTGCTGCTGATCTCCAGGCGCTGCTGCCGCTGCTCTGGTGCCGCTCCGGCTCCGGTTTTGCCTTGGGCTGGCTGAAAGCACGTGTAGAAGGCGGCCAGGCTAGCGACCAGCTGTGTGTCCGGCCCAGCTCCAGCTCTGGCTCCTGCCACAGCGGCGGCTCCGGCTGCGCTGATGCCGGCGCCGCAATAGAGCCCCACGAGCGAGACGCCCCGTGCTGGCAGCGAGGCCACGGGCACCACCGAGCCGTAGGGCGCCCTAGTGCCTCACCCAGCAGCTCGGCCAGTGGTGCCGCGGCGGCAGCGCAAAGCGACGAAGACATCCCCGCCGAGCCCCACGCAGCTCCTGCCGCCACAACCAGTGTGTGTGTGTGGGGGTCAACTCTGGGAAATGGGGGGGGCACCGGAGGGATCTTCGCACCAGCGCACCGGGTATGCTTAAGACGGCCCTGAATCAGACAAGCTATCTCTGCAGTCGTAATGGAAGATCAGTCTGCAAAATAAGACTCTCTTATTTTACTGAGCAGAGCTCTTCAAGGGCAGAAACACAGTATCTACATAATTTTTCTCACCATCTTTACTTTGGTCTGACTGATTCTGCTTCTGATGAAGAGCTCCGCTTCCACTCCATTCATTTCAGCTCAACCAGCCACAATTCAGTGCCCTGCGACGAGCTATGAGAAAACGGCTGGATTTACTAAAAAGTGGTTAGTGTGCTTGATCAACACCGTACTGATTAAGGCCAGAAAAACCCTCCTCCAATTCACTGTCCTTTTTGTGGGGGGCAAATGTGGTGGTGCTTCCCTCCTTTACAGGCCTGTTCTAAGAATTATTGAGATAACGCATGTGAAGCACTTCAAACGCACTCTATAATTATAAAGTGGCATTACAGTTATTAGGATTGTGACATCAAATAGAACTGGAACAGAGGTGTGTTACACAGCAGACAGGTGTCTAGCAAATGGAGATTTATTTGACAGCTAGCTATCCTAAGGCAGCATACCAAATCATGATGATTGACCTCTTTTTACAGGAGAACTAAGGCACACATGTATCTGGGGCTATTTGCCCTACTCCGGTCCTATAGAGCAGGGATGTCCAATAGGTAGATCGTGATCTACTGGTAGATTGTGCGGTGTCCATGGTAGATCGCTGGACCCTCCCCCCACCCAACCAAAACAAGCTCAACAACTTAACAACTTTGGCTTCCTTAAAAAAGCTCAACAATGTTGGTAGATCACTGCCAGTTTTTATTTATTGTGGGAGTAATAAAGTTGGACATGCCTGCTATAGAGGAAACCACAGGGAAAGAAGGCAGAGTTGCTTAGGAGAGCTGCTGGTGAGAAAGAAGGTTGGAAGTGAACTGAGACCTTTTCAGCTTCTGACTGGAGACCATCTCCCCTAAGGTCCATCCCCTTTTAGAAATTTAGGTAAAGGTAAAGTTACCCCTGACCATTAGGTCCAGTTGTGGACGACTCTGGGGTTGCGGTGCTCATCTCGCTTTACTGGCTGAGGGAGCCGACGTTTGTCCGCAGTTTTCCCGGGTCATGTGGCCAGCATGACTGAGCCGCTTCTGGCGCAACGGAATACCAAAACCAGAGCAGCGCATGGAAATGCCGTTTACCTTCCCGCTGGAGCAGTACCTATTTATCTACTTGCACTTTGAAGTGCTTTCGAACTGCTAGGTTGGCAGGAGCTGGGACCGAGCAGCGGGAGCTCACCCCGTTGCGGGGATTCGAACCGTCAACCTTCTGATGGGCAAGCCCTAGGCTCAGTGGTTTAGACCACAGCGCCACCCGCGCCCCTAGTGTCTGTTAAAGCAGTGTTTCTCAACCTTTTTTGGGCCACGGCACACTTGTTCCATGAAAAAAATCACGAGGCACACCACCATTAAAAAAGTTAAAAAATTTAACTCTGTGCCGCCCTATATTGACTATATAATTATGACTGTAATTTAACCCATGTGCAACTGTACTTCGTGCCTATTTTATAGTTTTGTTTTTCATTGTTTAATTTCCATCAGCTGTCATAACTGTTCTGTTTTATATACATTATGAATATTTTTTTAAGCTTTACCTCCCCCCCCCCAAAAAATATTACAATAGTTCAGCCAGCTATCTCCCTGTCTTGCTATTTCCCCCCTACGCATTTTATTTTATTAGAATACGTATAGGCCCCCTATTAAGTAGGAAGGAGGAAATTAATCTCCCTTCCGCCGCCCCATGGGAGGGGAGAAGCCTTCAGACCCCCAATTCTCCTCTCCCGCGGCCCGAAGTGGTACAGTCCAGGCAAGGCTCTGCCTGCCCCCGGATTACAAGGGCGCGCGCACTTCCAGGGGAGCTGCAGGGCGGCTCAAAGGCGAAAGGTTACCTTGACTGCTGCTTGCGAGTAATTCCGGACCGCGAAGCCCAGCGTCCGCCGCGCAGCCATGGCGAAGGACGGGCGAAGGAGGCAGGGGAGGCGGAGCAACCTCGATGCGGCTTAAGGGGGGCCGGCGGCGGATCTGGAGCGCGCCTCCCTAGGGGGCCTCCCTAGACTCTAAAACCACCCTCCAGTCGTTTGCACTGAGCTTTGGGAAAGAGGAGGAGAAATATTGCTTTCCGGCGGGTCAGTGTTGTGTATTGGCGGCCGCCAGGCACGTGACAATGCAAATCGCCCTTCTCGTCGCCGCACGTCGCGGCACACCAGCCAGCGTGCCGCGGAACAGCGGTTGAGAAACGCTGTGTTAAAGGACTGAACCTCATGAATGAAAACTGGCACTTCTCCTGCATTCCAGGACTTCACACCTGCTCTGTTGGACCGATAATTTTATTTACTTCATAAAATGTATATACCGTTTGATTGCAGAAAAAGCATCAAAGCAATTTCCGGGGGGGGGGGGGGGAGATAAGCAATAGAATTATCACAATTTTTTTCAACCATAATTTAAAACATACAGAATGTGAAAGCCACAACAGAATAGTCTAAAGCAAATTGAAACTAATACAAACTTTATTTTGCAGTGGGATAAGACACTGTGGGAGGTGGCTGGTTTCTTAGGCCCGGGGGAGCGGGGGGAGAGGCATGTGAGGGCCCTGGTTTCAATTGTACAACTGTGGCATGATTCAGTGGTCTCCTTGCCTGCCAGTCAAAGATCCTAGAGCTGCCAAATCCTAGAGCTGCCTTCATATAATCTGCTTAAGAGTGGATCCCACAGATGGATTTCTGAATTTATATGCTGTGGCATCTCTGGAGTCTGCAAAAAGATAAGACAAGACGCAGGTACGGTAGGAGGTTGTTAAGCAGAGCTTGTGTGGCCATTTGTCATGGATGCTTTAGTTGAGATTCCTGTATTGCAGGGGGTTGGACCAGAAGGCCATGGGGGTCCCTTATAACTCTACAGTTCTATGATTCTATTACTCTATGATTCTAATGCTACTAAAGGACCAAGATGACACCCCCATCATCTGTTTTTCAGGTAGGAGCTGAACAAGGCAGTTTATTTGCCAAACCCAGGGCTGATACTGGTTTGAAATGGACCAGATAATTGGTCTCATCCAAGAGCGTCTAATGCAGGGGTTGGCAACCTAAGGCCCACGGGCCACAAGCGGTGCATGGGGGTCATTTGACCGGCCCACGAGCTGCCCCCAAACCGAACTGCCCGCTTGGCAAGTCCCCACGTGCTGTGCTAAACTGGCGCAGCATGGCGCAGGGACTCACTTCCGTGGCGCCAGAAATCGCGTTGGCGCTGGCACAGACGCAGGAAATCGCCCTCTAGTCCACTGGAGTAATTGGACCCCTGGTCCAATGTTTTGTGCAAGCACCTGCTCAAGCGCCTTGCCCAATCTCTCTCTATATATAAAAATGTAAAAGGTCCATGTTTGTACTTGATGACCTGTCTCCAAGACCGATTGCGTTGAAATTTGGACACAACGTCCCATGCGGTTATGCGAGGGTTTGCATACCGTTTGCGTAGATAGATGTCACACCTATGGCAGGTAAAGCAGGTAAAACCCAATGTTCCCGAACACAAAACTCAGACAGCCGGGGATGCTGGGAGCACAGGAGAGGTTGCAAAACAGCGCCCTCCAGTGACAGCTACACTGGTACTGCAGCTGGGAAAGCTTCCCTCTCCACAGCATCTCGGCTCAGCTTTGCAGACTGGGCCGAGGGGGTGGGATAGGTCATGGGTCGGGACAGGGTGGGGCCAATCACAGGGATGAGCCGGGGTGGGTGGGGGTAGGGGACAGAATAGGTCATGGGTTGGGAATCACAGGGATGACCGGGGGGGAGGAGGGGGCAGAATAGGTCATAGGTCGGGACAGAGTTGGGGAAGTCACAGGGATGAGGCGCGGGGGAGGAGGGGGCAGAATAGGTCATGGGTCGCAACAGGGTGGGGGCAGTCACAGGGATGAGCCACAGCAATGCGTGGCCGGGCCAGCTAGAAATTGTATATTTGCAACCAGCTAATGCCGGTAGTTCTTGTAACCCTTGGGGTCCAAGAAAGTTTATCATCCTCGTAGTCCAAGGAGCAAGTCTCAAACTGTTCCTTTGTGCTGTGAGGCACTTATTAACTTCTGGGACAGAAGTCTGATTCTGTCGGATGTTATAAAACAAAAAGGGGCTTGAGAAAGACCGTATCTCTCCAAGTGATTTTGTCCACATCCTCAGGCAGCAGTTGCTGAACTTCATCCCATAAAAATAAGACTAGATGGTGTTCTGAACCCATCCCTTGACTGAACTTCAAAACTAGAGGCGTCCAGGTTGAGAAGAGTACAGTTCAGGTAATTTCAATGACCCTGTTGTTGCATATCGTCTATTATTGCGTTTGCCTGTCATACTGTTAATCCCTAGAAATGGTTCAGTTTGCCTTAGTGAAGCATTTAGTGAACCACTAACTATTGAATAGGCCAGACATAATATTGCTTCAGCTCGGCATACTTTCGCCATCCACTTGACTAGTTGCATGCCATATTGCCTGCCTCTAACCAAACCTCTTCAGATATTTGGTTTGAATAAATTCTCAAGAATTTTGAGGAAGCAGACTCCGTGTGATTGCTGCTCTGCGCTTTGTTTGTTGTGTGAACAAAAAATTGACACCATGGGGAAGTAAGAAATCCTTCTCAGGTTACCCTACAAACTGAAGGAGGCTTCTGAGAGGATTATAGGCCAAGAGGCTCCCAAAGTACTGGGATGCTGTTACAGTGATATCAAAGGTAACCTGGCAAGGAACTGTCAACAGGTGAAGGAAGCAACAGGCCAAAGAAGAGCTATGCATCAGGATTAAATTCAGACTTATTTCAGCTGAAGGGATCAAGGGGGAGGGAACGCCAACTTGCTGTTTTATTTACAGTTTTGGTGAGGCAGCTGGTGAAACGTTTAGAGGAAGACGTTTGGGTCAAACTGGCCCAGAGTCATATAGAGCAGTGTTTCACAACCCTTTTCTGACCGTGGCCCCCTTCCGACCTGGTTTCCCTCCTGTGCCCCCAATGGGTGTAGCCAAGGGAGGGCAAGGGGCAGCTGACCCCCCAAAATAAGTAAAAATCAACACAAATCTGCCCCCCCTAACAAAAGCCTGTCGTCCCCCCCAAAAAATCCTGGCTACTCCCATGCCCCAACCCCGCCCTACTGGTAGAAAGGTAGCTATTTAATTGTTTTGTTTGTAAATAGAACATGTATTATTAATAAATTTTAAATAATTATTCAAAATACAATTACATAAAACGATAGGAACATAATGAAATATTGTTGAAGCAGAAAAACATAGAATCATAGAGCTGTAAGGAACCCCTGCAACGTAGGAAACTTGGCTAAAGCAGCCCTGACAGATGGCCATCCAACCTCTGCTTATAAACCTCCAAGGAAAGTGTAGAATAGTGGGCGAGAAGGATGAAGACACAGCTCTCAAAACAACCAGCTCTTTATTCTAGCTCTGAGTCCAGACTGAACAGTAGCTTAGCCAACTGGCTTATATTGTACTCAGTAACTTGCAACAGTAACAATTTTCCCCCTAACTACCCAATCCGGGAACAGCGCTCTCAATCCTTCATTTGCATGTTGTGGACCTGAGTGAGAACTGCAGCCACAGTGGGCAGGGTAAGAACAGCAGCCACGGTGGCCAGAAGGAGTACTGCAGTTAACTTAATACATAACAGAAAGAGTCCAGAACCTCTTGAGGGAGATTCATCTTCCATGCACTGTATTATAAAAATCAAATGACACTTATTTCACCCCAGTTATTTGACACAAAGGGGAAACCTACAGTCCAAAAGGCACGCAGGGAGTTCTGTATATATGGGAGAATTTTAAAAAGCAAAAAGATCTTGTCATCCGGAGGAGCCCTGGCTGCCTAGATAAAACACTATAGTTCTACACACCCTTACCTGGGAGTAAGGCCTACTGAACTCAGTGCGGCTTTCTTCTGAGTAGACAGTGTATTTACTAGATGATAGTCGGCAGCAGCAGACGACCCCCCTCAACTAGGCACTGGGGTGGATTTCACCCCACGTCTTACAGAGCTGATGGGACCTACGCTGCTTGGCAACATCTGAAGGCCCTGATCCACTAGGAACTAGGGTGAATTGCACCCTGCACCTTGCAGAGTCAGGCCTAGGCTGCCAATAGGCCCAGCCCACCGGCGGCAGCAACTGCCCAGCCTTACCCATTTGACGCGCAGCGTAAGTTGATAATGCAGAGTCTTCTTCAGTAAAAGAATAGAAGCTTTACCGAGTTAAAATTAACTTCTTTGCAAATAGCAGCATAGCGAACAGAAGATTAAACCAGCTTCAGAGCACAGAGTTTCTGAGTCGCACAGAGGCATTACGTACCAACAGTCTCCATTGAGAACTGGCTTCACAGAGCACAGGCTCCATCGCACACTCTGAGCCTGCCTGCAAGCAGATACAATACTTATACAGTGGAACCTCGGTTTATGAACACCTCGGTTTATGAATTTTCGGTTTACGAACGCCGCGGACCCATCTGGAACGAATTAATTCACTTTCCATTACTTTCAATGGGAAAGTTCGCTTCAGTTTATGAACGCTTCAGTTTATGAACAGACTTCCGGAACCAATTGTGTTCATAAACCGAGGTACCCCTGTACAGAGAATGAGTCGTCCTCAAGATGAGTCACAGCATGCTAAATGATTCTGCAGCTTTTCAGCATTTCACAACATTTCTAGACTCCTTTACTGCTTCCTTTACTGCTTCTGCTCTCTTTGTCACATGACACCATTGCCACCCCACCACCGCACTTACCTGACCTATGGGGTTGTGGATTGCAGGCTCTACTGGTCAGAGTGGGAGCATTCCATAAACGGGGAGCCACCACAGAAATGGCCCGTTCTTGTGTTGCCAACCTTTCGAACTCTCATGGAGAAGGCACACAAAGAAGGGCAACGGATGATGATCGCAGGGTCTGGGTTGGTTCATATGTGGAAAGGTAGTCATTGAGATATTGCAGTCCTGAGCCGTTTAAGGATATACTGGAACCATACTCCATAGCTGCCAAGTACCCCGTTTTCCCCGGGAAACCCCCGTTTTTAATTACCTTTTCCCGCTGGTCCCCCGTATCACTTCGTCTCCCGTTTTTCTCCGTTATTTTCTCCTGCCAGCGGCCATTTTTTTCTTTCTGATTTGCCCTTCTATGCAGCGGCCATTTTTGGTGCCCATAGATGGGCGGAGCGACACTGGAATTTGCGTCGACGCACTTCCTGACATGCGTAGAAGCGTCTTTTGAAGCCGGCAGCGGCCATTTTTGGTGCCCATAGAAGGGCAAAACAACACCAGAAGTTATGTTGACGCAACTTCCGGTGTCCAACGGCTGCCAGTCCCGGATTCTGTAGTCCGGGACTTGGAAGGTAAGATACTCTGAATTATCCAACTTTCCTGCGTTTTGGATTATTCTCCCGGCACTTTGACTCCTGTTCTTTACTGATGGATACATTACTGAGGCAACATGATAGAAGTTTATAAAATTAGGCATGGCATGGAGGCAGTAGAAAGAGAATCTCTTCCTCTCTCGTAACCCTAGAACTCATGGATAGACAATGAAGCTGAATACAGTCGTACCTCGGCTCCCGAACGCCTTGGGAGTCAAGCGTTTCGGCTCCCGAACGATTGAAAACCAGAAGTGACTGTTCTGGTTTTCTAACGTTCTTTTGGAATCTGAACGTCCGACGGCGCTTCCGTGGCTTCCAATTGGCTGTAGGAGCTTCCTGCCGCCAATCAGAAGCCGCGCTTTGGAAGTCAAACATTTCAGAAGTCGAATAGACTTCCAGAAAGGATTCTGTTCGACTTCTGAGGTACGATTGTATTGGAAGATCTGGGGCAGATAAAAGAAAGTGCTTCTTCACTCAGTGCACAGTTAAACTCACTCCTATAGAAGGCAGTGATGATTCTAGAGATGTAAAATTTCCAGAAATTTTGAAGTCATGCGGGGGAAAAAACACCCACCCACCCATTTTTTTCCAGGGAAAATTGAAATTTTGGGGAAATTGAAAAAAAAAAGTTCAGTGTGGATTAGTTTTACAAATTGCGTGTAACACATTACGCTTGCAATAAAACAGGTAACCACCCCCCTTTCCCTCAAAAGCAACAACAAAAAACCAAGAAACCATCAACATAAATAATAATCAGATTTGCCCCTTAGTACCAACAGCAAATCAAGTTAAGGTCCACCTCAATATTTAAGCTCCATAGAAGGTCTACCCTTTGAGTAGTGCTTAAAAAACAAACAAACCAGAAGACACAACATATACATGCAGTTTATTTATTCTATCTCATTTTCTGAACTACTGCTATCATTTTCCATTTCTTCTTCCTCTTCCTCTTTGTCATTTTTCTCATGGACTTCTTAAAAATGGGTTTGGAAAATGGAAAAATGGAAAAACAGCAAAAAATACCTGGTCCCCCCCATTTTTCTCGTTCCCCCCCCCCCAAGCCTTCCCATCTCTACTTGAGGACAGCAGGGGCAAAGTGTAAGGCAATTTTTTTTGCATGCCAGGCCCAGAAGGAACCAGCATCCATTTACTGAATAGTTTGTTGCACTAAGGCTCTGTTTGAAAGGAAAAGGAGTGTGTGCTTTTTTAATCGAATTTGTTATTGTCACAGTGGCCGGAGTGGACTACTTCAGAGTAACGACGCTACGCAGCTCTGCATTTTATTCTTTTATTGGTGCTGCGTATTTACAGTGCTCAAGTCATTGCTATTTACACGGAGCGATGTTGTCAGTCGGTTTCAGAACCTCCTAATGGCTTTTGGCGCGTCTTTCTCCAACACAAAAGCTTTGGCAGACCCATCCTCTTGCCCCTCCTCTTCCTGCGTAATTCTGGAGTTGGGGGGATGGGTCTTCCCCCCTTACTTGCCCCTTCCTGTCCCACCTGGGACCCTGGCTCCTCTACCTTGCCTGAGCCTCGGACACGACTTCCTGCTTCCCCACTGGAATCGGAACTCTCCCTGCTTTCCCCTTTGCTCGGGGACGGGCTTGAACTCAGGAGGGGAGGGACTTCGCGATATCCCCTGTCCCTCACATCCACCCCCCTCCCAAGCTCTCCTTCACCCCTCCCCAGGCCCCCCCATGTGTCGGTGACGACTGGAAGCCTAAAAACTCGGTGCTCTCCGAGCCCGTTGGTGTGAACACCTCCCCCCAGTCCTGCGAGCCCCCCCCTTCCGCCTGGGAGGACGGGAATCCCAAAAAGTCCGTGGCGTCAGAGCTGGTGGGGGTAAAAATGTTTTGCCAATCTGCTCCTTCCTCTGACTGGGTGGATCTCGGCGACACCCATACCTCATCCTCTGGTTCCTCAAACTCCGCTTCCCAGCGCCATGGTGAGCTGTTCTCCCGTGCCTCCTCCTCCTCCCCCTCCCTTTCCATGTGCCAGGGCTTGGGTCTGTGGGGAAAGAGGGCGTGAAATTCTTCCACCAAGAATTCCTCCTGTATCTGAGTGGCGGGAACCCATTCATTCTGGGACGGTGGAGCATCCTCCCATGCCATGAGGTACTCCAGGCCCCCCACCCCCCACCTTGAATCCAGGATGGCCGTGGCCTCATTGAGTTGCTCCCTGCTTTCCCTCTCCCCCCCTCCCTCGGGGGTTTGTTCGCTGTCTCGGAGCCTGCTGCTTTCCCTGTACGGCGACAGCAGCGATCTATGAAACACTGGATGCACCCTCATGTCCTCTGGCAGTGCCAGCCTGTATGCCACCGGGTTGACCTGTTGCGTGACCGTGAAGGGGCCCAGCCATTTGGGTGCCAGCTTTTTGCACCTCCCTCTGGTGGGAAGGCCCTCCGAGGACAACCACACCTTGTCCCCCACCCTGATGACCTCCCCTTGTCGCCTGTGGCGATCTGCCCCCTTTTTGTACGCTTCCTTGGCCCTCTCCAAGTGTTCTCTGAGCTGCTGGTGCACCGTCTCCAGTTCCTCTGCCCAATCCTCAGCCTGTGGGCCCTCCTCCTCCTCCTCCCTCTCCCTCTCTGGGAAAGATCTGAGGTCGCGCCCGTAATTGGCCTTAAAGGGCGACACCCCTGTGGAGACGTGCACTGCATTGTTGTAGGCAAATTCTGCCAGTGGCAAGCGATCCACCCAGTCCGTTTGCCGCTGGCTGACGTAGCATCTCAGGTACTGCTGCAGAATGGCGTTGACCCTCTCCGCTTGTCCGTTGGTCTGCGGGTGTCTAGCCGTCGACAAGCTGACCTCCACCTGCAGGAGGTTCATGAGCCGCCGCCAGAACCTGGAAACAAATTGGCGGCCACGATCCGAAATAACCCTTAAAGGTAATCCATGCAGTCTGAAAACGTGATCAACAAACAGTTTGGCTGTCTCTTCTGCCGAGACTGCCCTGGCACACGGTATAAAGTGACACATTTTGGACATGAGGTCCACCACCACCAACACTGCAGTCTTACCCCTGGACGAAGGCAGATCTGTGATGAAGTCCATGGACACCACTTCCCACGGCCTGTGTGGTGTGGCTAAGGGCTCCAGCAACCCTGGTGGCGCTGCTCTGACCACCTTCGCCCGCTGGCAGGTGGTACAGCCCCTTACATAGTCTCGAACATCTTCCCTCACCCCTGGCCACCAGAAGTGTCTCATGACTAGGTGAGTGGTCTTGTCCCTTCCAAAATGCCCCGCTGTAGGGTTGTCGTGCATCTGCTTGAGGACCGTACGTCGAAGCTGGGTGGTGGGTAGGTACAGCGCACCCTTGTAGAAAAGCAGCCCTCTGCGTTCTGCAAAGTCTTTTGCCTGCTCCCTCCCCCCTCTCAGTTCTCTGAAGATGCGGTTGGCAAATTCATCCGCTGCCGTCAGTGCTGTGAGTTCTGCCTCGCTCACCACTGCTGCTCCGCAGGACCATGCCGACGGGGGGAAAATGTGCCTTGGGGCTGGTGGCGCCTCCTCCTCCATGTACTCTGGCTTGCGGGAGAGGGCATCCGCCCTGACATTCTGCTCTCCTGGGATGTAGTGTATGGAGAAGTTGAAGTTCGAGAAGAACTCCGCCCACCGTATCTGCCGCTGGTTGAGCACCCTGGCAGTTCTCCAGAACTCCAGGTTCTTGTGGTCTGTGCACACCTGGATGGGGTGCTTGGCGCCCACCAGGAAGTGTCTCCAGTGCTGGAACGCCGCGTGGATCGCAAGAAGTTCCCGATCAAAAACTGTGTAGTTTCGCTCGGGCTGGGTCAACTTCCTGGAGAAGAAGGCACAGGGTCTCCACTCTCTGTTGGCGTCCAGTTGCAACAAAATGGTGCCCACAGCCTTATCAGAAGCATCTGTTTCAATGCGTAGGGGCGCGTCCTGAACCACGTGGAACAGGTTCTGGTCTGAGGCGAACACCCTCTTGAGGCTTTCGAACGCTGCTTGCGCCTCTGGTGTCCACCTGAACTTCTGCTTGCCTCTCAGGCAGTCAGTGATGGGAGCCGTAACTCGAGAGAAGTTCTTGATGAACTTCCTGTAGAAGTTGGCAAAGCCTAGTAGGCGTTGGGCATCTTTGCGCGTCCTGGGGCTGTGCCAGTCCAGGATGGTCTGCACCTTGTCCTTGTCCATTGCCAGCCCCTTGTCTGACAGCTTGTAGCCCAGGAAGTCCACCTCCTTGGTGTGAAACTTGCACTTCTCCAGCTTCACATACAGGTGGTTCTCCTTCAGGCGCTGCAACACCTCCCTGACGTCCTTCACGTGCTGCACTGGGTCGTTGGAGTAAATAAGGATGTCATCCAGAAAGACCAAGCATTTCCTGAAGAGTAGGGACCCCAGGACGTGGTGCATGAAGGCCTGGAAGCATGCTGAGCCCCCTTGCAACCCGAAGGGCATCACCAGATATTCAAAAGAGCCCAGAGGCGTGAACATCGTGGTTTTCCACTCATCGCCTTCCCGGATCCTGATCAAGTTGTACGCCCTCCTCAGGTCTAGCTTGGTGAAAATCTTGCCCCTGCGTGCCGCTGTCAGGAGATCATCCACTCTGGGCATGGGGAAAGCCACTGGCTCTGTCACCGAATTCAGCCGTCTAAAATCCACCACAAGACGGCGCTGTTGCGTGTCTTTCTTGTCCACCCAGAAGACCGGGCTGCCCCCTGCTGCCTTGCTTTCTCTGATGAACCCCCGCTTGAGGTTCTTGTCGATAAAAGCGCGCAGATCCTCCAGTTCCTGGTCTGACATGGCGTACAGCTTGGCTGGGGGTATAGTTGCCCCAGGCACCAGGTTGATCTGGCAGTCAAAAGGCCTGTGTGGGGGCAGGTGGTCGGACTCCGCTTCACTGAAGACCTCCTGCAGGTCCCAGTATGGTTTGGGTATCGCCTCACCCCCTTTGACGTGCATGGTGGCCACCGTGGCTATCGGAGGCCCCTCCCCTGGTTGGTGCTGCATGCAATGTTCCAGGCAAAAGTCCGATCCAAAAGTGATGCATCTCTGATGCCAACTTATGGAGGGGTCGTGGCGCGCCAGCCAGCTCATGCCCAAAACGATTGGGGGGTCTGAGATGGTGGTGACGTTGAATGCCAGTGTCTCTGAGTGCCTTCCAACCGTCATTCTCATGGGGGGGGGTTTGATGAGTGATGGCCCCTCCCAGCAGCTCTCTGCCGTCAATGGTTGCCACGTGCAGAGGAAAATCCAGCTGCAGAAGCTGGATCTGGTGCTCTTCTGCAAAGTTCCTCGAGAAGAAGTTCGCTGACGCCCCACTGTCAATTAAGGCGAGGACTGTCAGGGGATAGCCATTAGGGAGCGTGAGCGTCACTTCTAGAACCACTCCTGCTCTGGGAGGGGTGGGCTGGCTCTGCTCCTCTCTGTGCGGGTGGGTGGGCTGGGGCTGTTGTCTGCTGACTGTGCCTGGCTGCCGCCCCTTGTCTCCTGCAGCCAGGCTTTCCCGTTTCCCTGCTGTGGTGCTGCGTCAGTGGGGGAGGGCACAACCGTTCCCGCCTTTCCTTGCCACTCCCTGCGATGTGGGCAGTCTCTGACGAGATGCTGGGGGGAGTTGCAGAGAAAGCAATTCCCACCCCTTCCCTCCTTGCGTCTTGGCGCCGCTGGGGTTTGAAAAGCCCGCGCGCGCGCGCTATCAATCTGCATGGGTTCCTGGTCCTGACTGGCCCCAGGCGTGGCTTGAAAGGGTTGTTGAGGGAGTGGCTTCTCCTGCGACCGTGGGAACCAAGCCCGCTTTGCGCGCGTTGCTTGCTTGTCGCTCCATCTGGATTCCTGCCTCACCCCCACCGCCAGAGCCGCTTTGCTCAGTTGATCCATATTACTGGGCTTTGGACCTCTCGAGAGCTCATCCTTCACCTCCTCATGCAACCCCAAGTAAAACGCCGCTTGCAGTGGGGCAGACTCCAGATCCCACCCCAATCTGTGCACCAGCATGGTGAATTTCGCCCAATACGCGCGAACTGTCATATTTCCTTGGCGTAAATTATGAAGTTCCTCCTTAGTCTGGTCCATATGACTATCGGACGAATACATCGTTTTCAAACCTTCTAGAAATAGTTTGACATTCTTCATGCAAGGATTCCTTGTTGCAATTAACGGTCTTAGCCACTCCCTGGCCGCCCCTGTAAGGTGCTCCACAATAAACGCTACTCTGTGCTCATCATCAGGGAACTCATCGTGGTGCAGCTCAAGAGCATACACAATCTCAGTCTCAAAGCCCTGAAACTCCTTCGGGTCTCCATTGAACTTGCTTACTAGGGTCCCGGCTCTCCTTCCTGGCAGCACTTGGACTTGGGGTGCCCCTCCCGCCTTGTTTTTCTCTGCATCCAGCTTGTTTTGGAGGTCTACCGCCACCGCCCTTAAATGCTGCTCTTTTTCCTGGAGCTCTCTCACCTGTTCCGCAAGTTGTAGCCGGTCGTCCTGGACCTTCTTAGTCTCCTCTTTAGCTGCCTTCAATTCTCCCTGCGCCTGCAGCGACAGCTGTTGCAGTTCTAGCTGGGCTTGCTCAGCGATCTGCCGCCACTTCTCCGCCTCTGACACGCTCATCCCGGCAACTCCAAAGTAGCCCAAAAATGATTAGGAGGTTGCTGTCACAGTGGCCGGAGTGGACTACTTCAGAGTAACGACGCTACGCAGCTCTGCATTTTATTCTTTTATTGGTGCTGCGTATTTACAGTGCTCAAGTCATTGCTATTTACACGGAGCGATGTTGTCAGTCGGTTTCAGAACCTCCTAATGGCTTTTGGCGCGTCTTTCTCCAACACAAAAGCTTTGGCAGACCCATCCTCTTGCCCCTCCTCTTCCTGCGTAATTCTGGAGTTGGGGGGATGGGTCTTCCCCCCTTACTTGCCCCTTCCTGTCCCACCTGGGACCCTGGCTCCTCTACCTTGCCTGAGCCTCGGACACGACTTCCTGCTTCCCCACTGGAATCGGAACTCTCCCTGCTTTCCCCTTTGCTCGGGGACGGGCTTGAACTCAGGAGGGGAGGGACTTCGCGATATCCCCTGTCCCTCACAGTTATTATATATTAAAGACCGCACGATGGTAAGAGAACTTCTAAACAGTTTACAAAAATATACAACAGAACATTAAAATGATTGATAAAACACAGTTAAACACAGGTATTTAAGAGTATTCAAAAGATGATTAAAGTCAGAAGTGGTTAAAAGGAATAAATCGCATGCAGCTTCTAGGTGTTCAGATGGGCTGGTCCTAACGAAAATGTTTTGAGCAGTTGCCGGAAAGAGGACAGTGAGAGCACCTGCCTGGTGTCAGTTGGCAGGGAGCTCCCAAGTGTGGGTGTTGGAAGGCCTGGAAAAAAATGAAAAAATTGGGGGGGGGGTGTCAGGGGGTTCTTGCGACTACTCTAGAGTAACGACGCTCCGCATGCTTGTCTTTAAACAGTCTTTATTGGTGCAGTCTATTTACAGTGAAACTGGTGTGTAAAAACATGTCTGCTCAGTCCGATGCAGAATCCGGCACTGGACCGCCCCTGGACCTCCTCCAACATAAGAGTCTCGGGACAGCAAATCTCTTTCCCCTCCTTCTCCTGCGTAATTCCGGAACCGGAGGAAAAAAGGGTCTGCGCTCCATGTTTTCCTTCTCCCCCCTTTCCCCCCTCTCTCTTCCTCCCTCCTGTGTAGCAGGGGCTCTCCCGTGCTGCCAGAGCCCTGGCCCTCTCTCCCCACTTCCTGACTGGACTCCTGAGTGTCCTCGCTGCTATCGCTGCTTGTGGAGGAGCTGCTTTTGATGAGGGGAGGAGGATCCCTATAATCTCTTCCCCTTACAGGGGGGGACATATTTTTTTCTGTTTTCTCCCAAACCCATTTTTTCCCTGGAAAAATGTGTGTGTGTGTGTGGAATATTCAAACTATATCAAACTATTTATTTCCAATTTTTATGCAAAAAAAAGGCTTTAGGGGGAACGGGGGAAAAACCTGTTTTTTTCCTCCCATCTCTCCCTCCGTTTCCCCCCAGGCCTTCCCATCTCTAGTGATGACCATGAACCCGGATGATTTTAAAAGAAGATTGGACGAATTTATGGACTCAAAGTCTATCAACAGCTACAGTGGTGCCTCGCTTAACAAATGCCCTGCTTAACGAAATTTCCGGTTAACGAAAGGATTTTTCGAGCGGAGGCTGCCTCGCTAGACGAATTCGTTTTATGAAAAATTCGTCTAGCAAATCGCGGTTTCCCATAGGAATGCATTGAAATTCAATAAATGCGTTCCTATGGGCAAAAAAAAAAAATCCAAAAAAATTTCAATGCATTCCTATGGGATTCGCTAGACGAATTTTTCGTTATAGGAAAAGACCCATGGAACGAATTAAATTCGTCTAGCGAGGCACCACTGTACTTGGCATGGCGGCTGTGCTCTGCTTCCACAGTGGGAAGCATCTGTGCTTCTGACTACCAGTTAATGGAAGGGAGTGTGCTCTTGTGTTCGAATCCTGCTTGCGGGTTTCCCACAGGCATCTGGGTGGCCTCCGTGAGAAGTGGGTGCTGGACCAGATGGGCCATCAGCCTGAACCAGCAGGCTCTTTTTTATGTTCTTATACTAGAATGCCTTAATTTAAAAAGAGGAGTCAGCCCCTGCCAGCCTAGATCAAAGAGCATTACTCACTTATGATTCAGGTGTGTGAACAGGAATTTTAAGGCTGGCAGAAAATCGCCTATAATTCCTGTCTGAACATTCTAAGCATCGGGTTTGGACGCCCATAGCAAAGAGCAATCTTAGCCGAGTCCAGGTGGCTCCTTGCGTTGCGTTCAGCTTTCTCTATTGATCCCCTCGTTGCCTCCAAGTGTAAAAAGTTGTCCATTCAGCACTCTGTGCAGCTGTCGTCTTGCTTAAACTGGGTCCTGATTTAAGGGTGGTGCATTCACGAGCCACGGATCCCTTACAGTCTGATGCAGGCAAGGACAGCTGGTTTAAATGAGACATCGACCATGTGGAACACAGCAAAAGTTCAGTTGTGTCTTTTATTCCCCCCCCCCCCCGCGCAATGCCCAGCATCACTTTTACACCAGCACCCCAGTTACACTCATAGGATATGTATCAGGTGCCAGGGAGCTTGATTTATACGCCGTACATTGAGACCACCAGTTGAAGGAGGCGGCTACATGCATTTCAAACTAAGCAATATAATAATAAGAAGAATAATTTATTATTTATACCCCGCCCATCTGGCTGGGTTTCCCCAGCCACTCTGGGCGGCTTCCAACAGAAGAATAAAATAATCGATTAAAGATTAAAAGCCTCTCTAAACAGGGCTGCCTTCAGATGTCTTCTAAAAATCTGGGAGCTGTTTCTCTTTGACATCTGATGGGTGGGCATTCTACAGGGCGGGCGCCACTACCGAGAAGGCCCTCTGCCTGGTTCCCTGCAACTTCACTTCTCACAGTGAGGGAACCACCAGAAGGCCCTCGGAGCTGGGCCTCAGTGTCTGGGCTGAACGATGGGGGTGGAGAAGCTCCTTCAGGTATACTGGACCGAGGCCATTTAGGGCTTTAAAGGTCAGCACCAACACTTTGAATTGTGCTCGGAAACGTACTGGGAGCCAATGTAGATCTTTCAAGGCCGGTGTTATGTGGTCTCGAGCAGTAGGCAAGTGGTCATAAACTGGAACACTCACTTCTGGGTTTGCGGCATTCGGGAAGAAGAAGAGGAGTTTGGATTTGATATCCCGCTTTATCACTACCTGAAGGAGTCTCAAAGCGGCTAACATTGTCCTTTCCCTTCCTCCCCCACAACAAACACTCTGTGAGGTGAGTGAGGCTGAGAGACGTCAGAGAAGTGTGACTGGCCCAAGGTCACCCAGCAGCTGCATGTGGAGGAGCGGGGAAGCGAACCTGGTTCACCAGATTATGAGTCCACTGCTCTTAACCACAACACCACACTGGTTTCAGGAGCCAAAACATTTGAGTTGCAAGACGTTCGAGATCCAAGGTACAACTATTTACAGCAACAATGATGGCTAGCAAAGAGCAATAACACCTGTCATGGCTACTTACTCTAAATCAGGGTTCACAAGGACTGAAAGTGTCAACCTGGCCCCACGACCGTGGGTGCCCAGGGTCATGGTTGCCATGCAGTGCGCAAGGCCCTGGCACTGAAATTTGTGGGTGCCCAGCCCCTTTGTGGGGAATTTTGTGGGTGCTCAGGCACCCAGGGCCCCAAGGATTTGGAGCCTATGACAGGGATGTTTCTATGTGGTGAGATATTTGTCTGGCCATATTGATGGAGACAATCTCCTATGTCCCTGAGGCACAACAGGCCAAAGCCTTTAAAAAGAATAAAATGAACTGGTACAAAAATAAGTTCGTTTTATTCTTTTTAAAGTCTTTGGCCTGTTGTTCCTCAGTGAGACAGGAGATTGTTTCCATTGATTTGGCCGGTTGTGCCAGGCAAATAACTCACCACCTCAGTGACACACAAACTAGTACAGAAATAAGTGAATTTACACAGATATTATTTTCCCAGAGATGAAAAAAAACCCAACATAAAGTCCCTACCAGAGAAGAATGGCAGATCAAGTTGATGGACTATGCTGAAATGGCTAAAATGACCGGAAGAGTCAGAAATCAGGAAGACCAAAGTTTTAATACGGAATGGGGGAAAGTTGTAACTTATCTTAAAGACCATTGTCAACAGTTAAAATCGTTAGTAGGACTGGAATATCACTTGTAGCTATGGTAAATGGTGAATTTTGCACACAATGGAGATGTAAAAGATTTGGATTATCATAAAAGATGCAGGATGAAATTATTAACAATAGGAGGAGGGAAGTTCAAGAGATTCCTTGGAATCTTGCTTTTCTGTTGCATGTTTGATATGTGACTGTAAAACTTTAATATGAATATATACCCGGTATGAACTTAACATTGGAAAAATGAGAAACGGCGGGGGGGGGGGAAGAGAGCCAAAATGGAAAATTCTGTTGGCAGAGTTAACTCAGAACATGGCAGCCGTTCTTCATATGGTGGCTGAATTGGGGCTCTGTAAAACAAGGTTAGGTATTCCAGTTGCCCTAACTTGACGATTGTGGAATTGAAACATATTCATTGTTTTAATGCTCACTGGAAGGACAGATCGTGAAGCTGAGGCTCCAATACTTTGGCCACCTCATGAGAAGATAAGACTCCCTGGAAAAGACCCTGATGTTGGGAAAGATTGAGGGCACAAGGAGAAGGGGACGACAGAGGACGAGATGGCTGGACAGTGTTCTCGAAGCTACGAACATGAGTTTGACCAAACTGCGGGCGGCAGCGCAAGACAGGAGTGCCTGGCGTGCTCTGGTCCAAGGGGTCACGAAGAGTCGGACACGACTAAACGACTAAACAACAACAACAACAACATTGTTTTAATACACACATCTTGTTCCACTCTGCACTACTGCCCTCTCCATCTCTCACCAAGAGGCAGAATCTGTAAGAGCAGCAAGGACGCCAACATAATATCTGGCTGGTTATTTACCCCGAGACCTGCCATGGCCCAGAAATTCAGAAGAGGAGTGATCCTTCAATTGGAGCCAGAATGATATAATGCTTAGAGCGCTGGACTAGGAAGAACTGGGAGCTGCCCATGTTCAATTGCGGTCATCACTATCTCTCAGCCTTGCCTCCCTTGCAAGATTGTTGTGAGGATGAAATAGGGGAGAGAACCATACTCACCACTTGGAGCTCCTTGCGAGAAAGCTTAATATAAACCCTTCTCAACCCTTGCTTTTTCATGCAAAACCATTTGCAGTCGTTTTCAGTCATCAACAGCTATCAGTCAGTCAATCACCCACTTCCACCACCCTTCTGAGTGATCCCCCCCTCCCCTCCCCATCCCCACCCCCTCCCCACCCCTTCTCTACATAAGTGCCTGGGGACTCCTATTTCATTGTATCTGAAGAAGTGTGCATGCACATGAAAGCTCATACCAAAATAAAAACTTAGTTGGTCTTTAAGGTGCTACTGAAGGATTTTTTTAAATTTAATATAAATAAATCTGAGTCCAGGGGCAGGGGAGAAGGAAGAGGCTTCTGAGCACTTGTGTGTCCGCCATTGGGAACCAAGATGAAACATCCCGGACAGCCTGGGTGATGAAGGGCTGGGGCAGGGGTTCCCAAACTAAGGCCCGTGGGCCGGATGCGGCCCAATCGTCTTCTAAATCCGGCCCGCAGACGGTCCGGGAATCAGCGTGTTTTCACATGAGTAGAATGTGTCCTTTTATTTAAAATGCATCTCTGGGTTATTTGTGGGGCATAGGAATTCGTTCATATTTTTTTCCAAAATATAGTCCGGCCCCCCACAAGGTCTGAGGGACAGTGGACCGGCCCCCTGCTGAAAAAGTTTGCTGACCCCGAGGCTGGGGTGTTGTTTAGGTGCTTTCGTTTGGGCACAGAGTGCCATAGCTGTTATTTATAGTTTTGTGCATCTCTCTTTTAGATCTTACTATGATTTATGTGGAAATCCCCCAGAAATTGTTCAGTTTGGTTGTGTGATCTCTTAGGTTTTATTTATTGTACGTGACGATTTTGGCTATGTTTGTACAGTGGTACCTCAGGTTACAGACGCTTCAGGTTACAGACTCCGCTAACACAGAAATAGTACCTCAGGTTAAGAACTTTGCTTCAGGATGAAAACAGAAATCGTGCGGCGGCAGCAGGAGGCCCCATTAGCTAAAGTGGTACCTCAGGTTAAGAACAGTTTTAGGTTAAGAACAGAGCTCTGGGATGAATTAAGTTCTTAACCCGAGGTACCACTGTAATTACGTAATTTTTCCCATGTTGTAATCCGCCTCGGGCATAGGAAGGCAGTTTACAAATAAAATGATGTATGTGGCCTGCCCAGTAAGGGATTCTAAAATGTTGAAAGTGTTGTAGAAATATTGCAAGCTGCCTTAAGAACTTCAGTTTGCAAGCAGGGGTGGGTGGGGGAATATCTCAAATAAATAGGTTTCCGACATCTCAAAAGACCAGAAAAAGACTGTTTATGTATGCGGCAACAGCTGCAAGGATGTTACTAGTCCAAAGATGGAAAGAACCAACAGTTCCCACTAGGGAAGAATGGCAAGCCAAACCGCTGAACTATGCTGAAATGGGAAAACTGATGGGGAGACTCAGGAATCAAGAAGATAAGGACTTTTAAGAAGAATGGGGGGGGGAATTCATAACTTACTTAGGAGACGATTGTAAACAAATAAAAACATTAGCTGGACTTTAAAAATAACTTGTAAAGAAATGAAAGGTATGGATAATTTAGAGATATGAAAAACTACATAATGATATGTAGTTTTAGAAAAATTATTTTAAGGACCCATGCAGGGGGCTGGGGGGGGGAGGAGTCATGAGATACAGAGAATCTCATACAGTGGAACCTCGGTTTATGAACACCTCGGTTTATGAATTTTCGGTTTATGAACGCCGCGGACCCATCTGGAACGGATTAATTCACTTTCCATTACTTTTAATGGGAAAGTTCGCTTCAGTTTATGAACGCTTCAGTTTATGAACAGACTTCCGGAACCAATTACACCCATGTTTCAGTTTATGAACGCTTCAGTTTAAGTACTCTGCGGACCCGTCTGGAACGGATTAATCCACTTTCCATTACTTTCAATGGGAAAGTTCGCTTCAGTTTATGAACGGTTACTCTGCGGACCGTCTGGAACGGATTAATCCACTTTCCATTACTTTCAATGGGAAAGTTCGCTTCAGTTTATGAACGCTTCAGTTTATGAACAGACTTCCGGAACCAATTGTGTTCATAAACCGAGGTACCACTGTATATGGATATGTTAAAAGTTTTTCCCCCTTTGTTATTCTGAATTTGTTCTTGTAAAAATTAATAAAAATATTATATATATATATATATATATATATATATATATATATATATATGATGAAATAAATAAGTAAGTGAGTAAGTGAGTGAGTAAGTAAGTAAGTAAGTAAGTAAGTAAAACAGGTCAGCAGCTAACTTTTTGCTATGGGGCACTTTGGAGAGAAAGGGTGAATCCCATGGCTGCTATCTTTACCTCTGCCCTCCCCCTGCAAATCCCTTGCAGTAAAGTCCTGTTTCTGCAGCTGCCCCTCTGCAAATCTTCGCCCTCTTTTCGCATCTTAAGTGGTAGCAGAGAAACAGATATCCTTGGGGTGGATTTGGCTCAAGAGACTCTGATTGCTGACTGTCTCTGATAGTAGATTATATACAAATGGAGTTGGCTGAGAATTGTGCCTGCAGGAAAAATTAGGGTATCTGATCATTATTTTAAACAGACCCCTCTACCTTTTACAGTGGCCTGGTATTCAGATGCAGCTTCTTCCCGGCTAGAAGATGAGTGGGGGGGAAGGGGAGGGGGGATTCCACCTGCTTAATCTATGCATATCAGATGTATTCAAGGCAGGGATACAAAAAAACAAACAAACAAACCCAAAACAGCTAACAAGCTCAGGTAGAAAAAATAAAAATAAAAAATTGTCCGGTAGCACCTTAGAGACCAACTAAGGGTATCTGAAGAAGTTTGCATGCACACGAAAGATTATACCCAGAACAAACTTAGTTGGTCTCTAAGGTGCTACTGGACAATGTTTTTATTTTTATTTCGACTGTGTCAGACCAACACGGCTACCTACCTACTTGAATCTTGACAGATAAGTATTAGACCATGCACACACACACATACACACACACACACACACACACACACACACACACACACATCTTGGCTATAAACTGTTTATCCAAAGCGGGCAAGCAGAAAAGTCTGCAAGCTTTGGATTTATTAAAGGATAACAAGCTCTTCGTTCTAGTTACAGGTAGGTAGCTGTGTTTGGTCTGAGTCGAAGCAAAATAAAAAAATTCCTTCAGTAGCACCTTAAAGACCAACTAAGTTTTTATTTTGTTATGAGCTTTCGTATCTGAAGAAGTGTGCATGCACACGAAAGCTCATACCAAAATAAAAACTTAGTTGGTCTTTAAGGTGCTACTGAAGCTCTTGGTTGAAACTGAAGACAGACAATTCTTCGGGAACGCCAGTATTTGTCAAGACCATCTCTCCGGATTAATCTTCTGGGGATGTTCACCCTTTGGGCGTGTTTTTTTTAAAAGCCAATTAGGATATCAGAGATCATGATCAGCTGATATGGACTACGGTATTTGCCATGAGTGCTTGAGGTGAAGAGACCATTGCGAGGTTTTCAATTATAGAAAGGTCTAAACTCTGGTTCAGTAGCTCAGTTGTGGGAGAGCCCATTGTTTGATCTTCTAGAAATTATCCATTTTGGCAGATTAAAGGATTTGCTTCTATTTCACCCCACCTACTAAATCTGGGTGGTGGTCCAGTTCTTAACACATAGAAGTGGTATATCACAGTGTCTAATTAAAATATATATATATAACCACACAGGGGGGAAGGAAAAAAGCAATCGAGGCATCAACTTCACTTCTGGGGAAATTCACGTTGATTGTTCCCCTTTGATGCTGTTTAATTGCTTTACTTATTGTTCCCCTTTATAGCATAGATCAAACCAGCTGCTCTTCTCTCGGCTTTCAGCCTTTTATATTCCGAGAATGACTTCAAACCTTCACCTTGTGAAATATAAATGTAAATTCTCTGCTGAAATCGCCTGACTTTCATGAGGGCTCCAATTATCCACAGCACACCTGCCCCTTGGCATACCTATTTGAACCTATTAGTTAGCAGGTGAATCATTGAAACATAAGAGTTGGAAGGGACCCAAAGCTCTATCTAGCCTGACCCCCCAGCAATGCAGGAATCACAGCAAATCTCACAGACTTGACCACCCCACCTTCCTTGGTTAAAAAAAAGTCTGTGTTTTCCAAGTTCCCTCATGCACCATAGAAATATGTGTAGAGTAGTTTACAATTCATGGTGGCCACACGTGAATCATGTAGTCCAGGAGTGGGGAACCTGTCCAGCAATATACACTGGGTCACAACTCTCATCAGCTCCAGTGCTTGCCCAACGGTCAGGGATGATGGGACTTGTAGTCAAACAATATTTTTGAGGGTCGCAGCTCCCTATCCCTGAAGTACCTTATTTCTCGCTGTACAAGATGATGTTTTTTAAAATTATTTAAAAAGTTAGAAATTGGGGGTCGTCTTATACACGGATAGTGCAGGAGGGGCAGGCGATTGGTGGCAGCTGCGAGCAGATTGTCAGTGGGGATTGGGCGGGTGATTGGTCAGTGGCGATTGGGCGGGTGATTGGTGGCTGCTGCAGCAATTGGGCAGGCGATTGGCAGAGGCGGTCAGGCCATGGGTGTACCCAGCATGGGGCAAGGGGGGGCAGCTGCCCCCTAAAAGCAGGGCAGCTGGAGAGGACAGACAGGGACGCTGCCTGCTGTGCTCCGCCTCAGCCTGCTTGGCTAAAGCGAAACGGCAGCAGTGGCAGCAAAGCTGCCTCCGTTGAAAAAATGCAAATGAAGTGCCTGGGAGCATTGTGGGGCAGCACTTTCTGTGCTGTGCTCGCTGTGACTTGAAAGAGTGTGGGCTGAAGTTAGCCCAGGTCCAGGTCCAGGTTTCCTTCAATGGAGGCAGCTTCGCTGCTGCTGCCTCGTTTTAGTCACCGCTGCCGTTAAAGGAGCGGGTGAGGCAGGAGTGCAAACGCAGGTGGCTCTGTGTGCTGCCTTGCAAACGGCCCCCTTTCCTCTGGGGGGCGTGGACGTTGACCATGCCTCCTGGGGGGATCCTGGCCACATCATTGCCAGTTAGCCAATTGGGTGGCTGGGGGGCGTGGCTGGGGGCGTGGCTGGTGTGCCCCCTAGCTTTGATCCTGGGTACGCCCATGGGTCAGGCGGGTGAGCGATTGGCGGCAATCCCCCCCCAAAAAGCTCAACAACTGTGGGCAATCCCCCCCAAAAGCTTAACAATTCTGGGCAATCTCCTTCCATTTCTTTAATTTGGGTTCCCCAAAATAGGGGTCGTCGTCTTATACACGGGAGGGGGGGGTATGTAATACACGAAAAAATATGGTAGTTCCTGCCACTGCCTCTCAGTGCCCAATCTGCAAATGGGTCTAATACTGATTCACCTTACAGGATTGTTGTAAGGATTCCTCAAGTAGAGTACATATGACCACTTTAGACAGAGTATGATATAAATGCTAGACACTATTCTTCTTATTATTATTATTATTATCATCATCATCAAGTGCCCGCCTATACTGTTTTACCTGATTCTTTCTTTTTAAAAAAAAATAAAAATCAAGTGGAAGAATATTTAATGAAATTGGTATTATACGCTGCCTGAGATTGCAATCTCAGTATTAAAAAAGCAAAGCCTGATTAGTACTGATTAGTAATTTTTTGAGGAAGCAAGCTGATATATTCAGAGATTTAAATCAGCCAGCACCTTGCTTGCACTCAGTTTACAAGCATTACGGTCTTGCTTAAGCGTACACCTAAGGGGTTGTAAGGATACACTTGGAAATAGTATATCAGGCACCCCCAAACTTCGGCCCTCCAGGTGTTTTGGACTACAATTCCCATCATCCCTGACCACTGGTCCTGTTAGGTAGGGATCATGGGAGTTGTAGGCCAAAACATCTGGAGGGCCGCAGTTTGGGGATGCCTGTAGTAAATCTTAGCAAAATCAGGGGGTTGGGGGGAGGGGCAAACTTGAGTTTGCAAGAGTTGTTAAGAGCTGGTTTAATAACCCCCTTTGTTATAGAAATGCATTTCTCTCGTGGATGTACCACCACGGACCAACTTTCACATCACCTGGTGTCACCGCAGAGGCAAAGCCGAGCAACACATTCAGCTGCCACTCATCAAGAACTGTGCCAAATGACGTGTGAACCAGCACATGCTCACCACCAAGCGAAGCGCGCTGGACTCTGCCTGTGCGTAATAGTGGGAAAGGCCCGGCGTTTATCCTCCTTTTTGGAACAGAAAAGGCGCACTGGTTTCCAGCAAGCCTCCTCCTCTCCTAACCCAAACTACCGGTAAGATACACAGAGACGCACCTCTAGTTTCACCCTGTTTACATCGGGCCTCTGGCCAAGTTGTAACGCGCGTCGGATACCTGTAGGGGGCTCGTGGTTATGGGAACGCACCCCGAAGCCAAAGTCTCCGAATTAAAGCTCTGAAAAGGGACCAGTCCGTCTCCCTTCCACGGACGGACCCCGCTCCTCCATCCGGATCGCCAGGGCTTATGAATAAACAGGAACACACGCTAGTACTTCCTTAGCATCAAATCTGTCGACCAAAAGTTAGAGCACAATCCCTCAGCGCTCTGGAGTACGTGAAAAAAATGTCCGTTGCATTAAAAAGAGTTGTCTCTAGCGTATTTATTCGTTCTCGTGCATCCTTACACGATATTTTACTTTGGGAATTTTTTGTTTTATTGTTTACAATGGATGCTTCTTCTTACTAAAAACTTGCCTAGCTAGCATAAAAGGCCACGCCACAAAGGGAAAAAAACAACAACATTGTCCCTATAAATCCGAAGGGCATTTGTAAATAGTTACTGATTCTAAAGGTGGGGGGCGGGGAAGGGACTGCTGTAAAATAAAGTCTTTTGGCTTTCAATACGAGGAATGCGCACCGCGGTTTTACGCGCGCTTGTTTTCTCGGCTTCAAGGCAGCGAATGGACCTTTTTACTACCAAGGTTTATTTAATTCTGGCTGGATCGAGCCTCAGATTTTCCTCCCGGTCCACCACCCTGAATTTTCACACACACACACACGCACATATATAAAGGAGGGAGATTTGGATATAAGCCTCGGTGATTTAAATAGAAATTACTTTTCGAGCCACTGTTGTGATCAGAATGAGGCTTTAAAGTGCTTTCGAATAAACTTTAAACTAGGCTGTTATGAAGGCGCGTCCGCAGGAGAATATTTGCAAAAAAGCATCCGCCCCTGAACGGCAGGGATGAAATATTATGATTCTCTCTCTCTCTGTTTTTGCAACCAATTTATTTTCCTCCCTGCAGAAAAGGTGGTTCCAAAATCGTTGCTCAGATCATTTGCAGGGTAGGTTTTTTTTTTTTTAAAAAAAAATAAGACTTTGAAAATTCGGCTTTTCGCGAGAATAGCGCCAGAAATAAAAAAAGGGGGGAATTTTAAACTGAGTGGTGTGGGTAGAAAGTCATTTGTCTTTAAAAGTTTGCTTTCGAATAAACCGCCTTACCGTTTTCTCCCCAACAGCCCTGCGAGGCCGGTGTGGCGAGGGTCGAAAGCGTGCAAATTTTGAGTGGCAGGAAAGCTTCAAGGTGCCTTTTACGCCCCAATAAAATGACAGAGGAAAATAGTGGTCAGCTACATCGTAAATAGTCTGTAGGGGATTAAGTATTCAAGACAATCCCAGATCAGGGATCAGGAATTAACACGCAATTTTGCTCATGGTTTCTTGGGTGTCCCATGAAGTTTACTCTTGTGTAAGTGCCTCGTTGTTTATAGGATCTCACCCTGAGAAACGGCCTCTTCTGATCTCAGGGTGGAACCAAAATATCGTAAATGCACAGAGATCTCTTCTGGATGTTTCAGGGAAATCGAAATGATACTTTAAAATGTATATATTTTAAAAACTGTTCAAGGCACCAGTGCGTCGTTGTCCGCACTATACGATGCAATTTCATCAAGTATTTTTTTAAAAAAATATATCAGGCAATTTTCTTTATGAACACCTGTTGACTCACAATTGAAAGCAGGTTTTCAAAACCACGTGTTTCTTGGATATCTAGCCAAGGGAGTGCTGTTTATTTCATTGTTAATGATGATTAATGAGGCATCTGTACCTCTGATCAAAACGGTACTCTTCAGGTGCTTTCTGCTTTACAAGATTTCGTAATATATTCTTCTTCGCCGATTCTAATTTTATTTCGTTCGTTAATTAAAAGATAGACACCTGGAAGAGTTGTAGAGCTAAACATCTGAAGGCGACTGCTAAGTGCGGCGGGAGATAAAAGACTGTAGATTCCCCAAAATTAGAAATGCCACGAGTAAAACAACCGAATTGTTCCGCACGAACTCGGGAAGTTGGGCACGCAGCATCCAGTCTCCAAAATGGCATATAATGAACGCCAAAGATTCGAGAATCGAGGGCGTGGTATTATTATTATTATTAATATTATTATTATTAATTATCTTTTGAATCCGAGCTGATCAGATATTATAAATAGACAACTGAGTCTGAAATAAAATGAAAATGAGCGCGCCGGGGGTGTGCGCGTGGGAGCTGGTTTTGTTTCATCTTTGGGCCAAGCAAGTGATTATTTACACGGTGTGATAATTTGCACCCATCCTGTTTGGCCAGATGGAGTGATGGAATGGGCTTCCGAGGCGCTGCAACGCCAACACGCAGGTTGCATGAAGTATTCTTCCTGGAGGCGATCCTGAAACGCTTTTCGAATCGCTTTCCTTGGGACCCAAAGCCCCACTAACAGGAACCCTTCCAAGTAGTCTGACTCCAGACTCCCGGAAAGACCAAGTTTTGCTTGTCATCGAAAAGTTCTCCGCGTTCTGCCCTCGCCTCCCAGGGCAGCTGCAAGGGAGCAGCAACTCCCGCAAACACGAAGCGGGAAGCCTGAGCTGGGGCGAAAACGGCCGTCCTGTTACTCGGAAGTAAGCCCCGTCGAAAGCGCGCGCGCAGCATCTCTGGCGAAAAGATGCGCTGGGACTGAGATCCCCCTCACCCTACCAACACAAACACATTCAACTCATTGGTCCCTCCCCCCCCCCAACCTGTCCCACGTTCACTTTAATTCCAGTCCCCCACCCCACCCGACGTGCAGAAGCAAGTCTAGTCGATCCACAAGCACTTCTCCGAGAGAGGAGGAGCAGAGGAGGGGACCCCCGGGGCGACCAAGGCCAAGGGACCAGATCCCCCTCCCTGGCAGTGGCGGCGCCTCCGCTGGGCGCTGCCCGCCCGCCCCGTCGACGGGCTGCAGCCGCCTCGACAGCCCCTCCTTCTGGCATCAGCCAGCCCTGGGCCCCGGGCCGGGAGGCTGGGCAAAGCGCGCGGGCGCTATAAGGCTCGTCGGCGGCGACGGCAGAGAGGCAGCCCCCCGGCTCGCCCAGACGGCTCTGGGCGGGGACTTGTCCGCCTTCGCCGCGCCTCCCTGCTGCCTGGGCCATGAGCACCCGCGAACTGCCTCGCCAGCCCGCGCCACGCGCTCCTCGCTCACCCTCGACGGCGCCCGGCAGCCCGTTGGCGCCTTGGTCGCGGAGCAGCAGCAGCAGCAGTAGCAGCGCCCGGGACGCCCCCGCCATGGCCGTCTACTGCAGCGAAGCTTTCAGCGTGTATCCCCAGGCAGCAGCCGCGGCTGCGGGCACGTCGGGGCAGAGGCCGCCGGGCGCAGCGTACGCGCTGGGCGACTACGGGCCTCCGCCGGGCGCGGGCGGCTACTTGTGGGGAGTGAGCGGCGCGGGCCCCTACCTACCCAGCGGAGGGGGCGGCGGTGGCAGCGCAGGAGGAGCAGGAGGAGGAGGCGGTGGCCCCGGGGGCTCGGGAGCCCCTTTCCTGCCCTACGGCTGCCCGCCGAGGGGCGTCGGGTCGCCGGCGCTCTTGGGCTCGGCTGCGGGGCCGGCGGGCGGCTCCGGGGCGCCGTCGGAGCTGGGCTGGCTGAGCCTGGCGAGCCAGGAGGAGCTGCTGCGCCTGGTGCGCCCGCCCTACTCGTACTCGGCGCTCATCGCCATGGCCATCCAGAGCGCGCCCGAGCGCAAGCTGACGCTCAGCCACATCTACCAGTATGTGGCCGAGAACTTCCCCTTCTACAAGCGCAGCAAGGCCGGCTGGCAGAACTCCATCCGACACAACCTGAGCCTCAACGACTGCTTCCGAAAGGTGCCCCGCGACGAGGACGACCCCGGTGGGTGCATCGCCGCGCGTGGGGATGGCGGGGAGGGGGGGAAAGAGTGCCTCTGAGCATGGGTTTAGAGGCCCTTGAGGCACGGAGAGAGGGCAGGTGCCCCCCGCCACTCCAGTCTAGCACCCCCCCCCAAAAAAAACAGAATTGTAGGGTTGGGAGAGACCTTAGCTGAGATTTTTAAAGTCAATTTTAAAACTTCTTAATCTTACCTGATGGTGGCTACTGAGTCTTTTATATGTAGTATGTGTTTAATATGTCTGCACGTTTTTTGTTGTTGTCTAAATTATGCCCATGACAGCTGAATGAATGAATGAACTAAAGTATTGGATCCCAATGCCAATCTTTCTCTAATAATAATAATAATAATTATTATTATTATTATTTATACTCCATCCATCTGGCTGGATTCCCCCAGCCACTCTGGGCAGCTTCCAACAAAATATTAAAATACAGAAATCCATCAAACATTAAAAGCTTCCCTAAACAGGGCTGCCTTGAGATGCCTTCTAAAGGTCTGGTAAATGTTGTTCTCCTTTCTCATGTAGATCTTCCCTGATCCCTCCTTCCCTGGCTGGGAGGGGAGGCACCACTGGCCCCTCACATTGTCTGGGTACTGGGATGTGGGTCAAGACCCCGCTTTTCTTTGGAAGAGTAACTTCTGGCGGAGACCTAGAGTGGTTCCCAGGTCCTAAACAATTAACTTGGGAAGCAGGTGGCAGTGGAATGACTCGAGGCAGTTGCGGGGAAGTGTGTGCCATTCAGTTAACTGGCAGTGGGCTTTGCCACACCATGCCTGGAAAGGTTTAATCAGAAGTAAGTCCCAGGCGCAATGGGCCTAACTCCTAACTAAATACGCACCGGAGCATCTGTGCCATGCAGTCCCCTCGTGCTTATAGGATTGCACTGCTAGTGTACTTAGGATCAGGTGGTAAGCTAAACACCACTTCATTCAAAAGAGCGACCCCTTAACCTTTTCTATTTGCCAAGCATGTTTGCACATGCAGTTGCAAAAGGCATGCACTCCCTGCCCCCCCCCCCGCCGCCATTCCTTAAGGGAAGTTAGGATTTTGGACCTCGGTAGCGAGCTGGAAAGATTTCAGGATTAATTACGGCAGAGTAAAAGGGATGTGATCTGTGTGTGGTATGTGTTCAATTTGACATGCCTTGCAGCTATGCGCTTCCTCGCCGAAAGAAGCTGAGATTTCTTCGGCCTTGGAAAGGAACTTCCTTTTCCGATCAAAAGAGGTGCGCAATTGCACCGAATTCATAGTAACGGCCTTCCTTTGTACATGCGAGAATTAGGAATTCTCACTCATATACACACCGGCACGTAGATGTGTTTTGGGAACAAGCAACCTATGTTATCTTAAGTGAGCTCAGCGCAAACCCCGTGGAGTTTGATTTTTGAAGACGTGCTCTTCTGCCTTAGTCCCAATCTTGCACATTTTGTTTCCTAGTTACAAAACGGCTTCTATCAGCGTCCTCTGGGTGAGAGCAATAGCATAGTCACAGTCCAGCTGCTTTGAATGCAGGTCCCAAGTTCTGGGATCTTTGGATAAAGGATGGTATATAAACTGAACATATCAATAAATGTTCAAACCCCGGCATCTCCTGAAAAGTCTGAAACCCTGGATAATGTAATGTGCTGATGGACTCAGCGTAAGAGAGCTTCCTATGTCTAGATGCCCATAGAAATAAGAAGAAGCCATTTGCTTCATAGAAGGATTTATATCCCGTTTTTTCCTGTCTTTTTAAAAAACAAACAAACCCCAAATGGTATGTGATGCATATTTAAGAACTGAACTGTTTCCTGTTAGCTCATAGATTAAAAAAAAATGAAGATCTTTTCCACTCTCCATCTGCAATATGAAGGCAATAATTCTGATCTACCTTGCATGTTTAATTGTTAAGGATTCCTGAGATAGTTTGCGATGTGCCTTGAATACTCAAAAGTTCCCTATAAACTTTGCTGATCGTCTCCGAACTGGGATTTTGGGTATATGATTTTGCCGTTAGGCATTAAGTTAGCAACTTTTTTGACAGCCCCGGTAATTTCTGCGTACCACCTACAGAGTAAAACAGCGCTACAAAGCACAGCTTTCTCTTCAGCTCTTTCAAGGCATGCTAATCTGTCCATAGGGTCACCGAAAGAAAATACTGGGTGCTGCCCAATTCCCATCCATACAAATGCAGTAAAAGGCTGAGATGTTTGGGGAGCTAGTCACCTCCTTTTCTCCAAGCTTATATCCTCATGCTCTTCACTGTGTTCTAGATAACTGCTAGATGTCTGTCCCGCCGATTGAAAGAACAATTAAGTAGCAACACTGTTGGCATGTTTCTGCATAGATTGCTATTCTTCTTTATTTTTTTAAAAAAAGAAATTAAATAGCAGTCGGGGTGTGTGTGAGAGGTTTTTTTTTTTAACTTCCATTGTGGTCCCGATCTGGATTTCCAATGCACGCACACAAACATACCGGCAGCTGCTATTTGCGTCGAAAATATACAGTAATGCAGTTGTTGAGATATGCGTGACGAATGTCTCAGTTCATTTGGTGCCAGAGAAACGCACTTGTGGCAACAGATCACATAAAGCTAAAGGCTCTGTTTCCTTCTCCTGTTGACCTAAAATCATACACCCTTTTAATATGCGGATGGACAGTCATGTGAACAGGCCAAATATGGCCGCCTCTATCGCAACTACCGTAATATGAGCCTTGGCTCACAGCTTTGTTTTGTTTCCACTTGTAAGCAGCTTGTAAAAATAATTTTATATGGACATGCAGAATAATAGGGTAACATAGCATTTGTATGAAATAATTGCATAGGGAACACCACCCTTTGGGACTCACTTTTTGGCCCTGTATGCATTTTTTTATTACTTATTTTGCAAAAATTATGTACCACTTAACTAGAAGGAAGTTGTTTTCATAAAATAGGATTTAAAAAAATTCAATTTTTAAAATCCGTAAAAGATGTAAAAACAGTAGGCATAATGAAATTATCGGAGTCTAGGTACAATAAACAGTGTTTTAAAAAGCTAATGCTCATGATAAAAGCAGTTGCCTGGGTAGATATAAAGATTTTTTTTTTAAAAAAATTAACAATAAAAAGCTGGAACAAAATGCGACAACTTTAATATAGCTTGTCATAAAATTGGAACAAAGTGAAACCGCAGAGCAGCGGCAAAGGAATTCTCATGACACTTCACCCCTCCCCAAAGGCTTGGACAAAAATGTTCATCATCACCTGGCGATGAAAAGGAAACAGGGCTGTGGCGAGACACACCCCAGAGCGGGGGCTTTTCCATAGGCACAAAGCTGCCGCAGAAAAAGCCCTTAATGGTCTGCAGTGCCCATCATCCCTGACTGTTGGGCCTTATTGCCCGGGGGCTGGCGTGAGTATGAGCCTGACAACTGCCATCGGTTAGCTCTTGCAACAGACGCAACTTGGGCCAGCCCAAGCTCACGACATTTTGCCACCCGAGGCAAAGAGCAAGATGGAGTCCCTCTCAATTCCACAGACAGAAGCCGACTGGACTGGAAGCTGAACCAGAATTTCAACTGGTGATGAGGCTTACCGTACCTCAGGCAGCCGGCTAGTTTAGGGGTCCCAGGACATAGCCAGGCCTGTACCCCAGCAGAGGGAAAAGGCCAGGAGGAACTGTTGCCGTCACTGCCCCCAGCACCTGCCGCCTGACAGGACTGTCTCACTTTGCCAAACGGAAGCGCTGTTCCCGAACTCCGTGTTCCTTGGCAGTCAGGTTGAGATGGGGAGTTTGCAAAGTGCTGCCCTAAGATGAATCCTGTGCCGCAGACTATGACTTTTTAGTAAAAGAAAAACCAATGGCTCAAGCAAACACTAGGGAGGAATGGGTTAGACCAGTGATGGGCAACCTTTTGAGCTTGGTGTGTCAAAATTCGCCAAAAAACCGAGCATAACTCGGGTGGTGTGTGACACTTCGAGAAAAAAACCATTAATTTTGCGATATTTATAGTTTAAATAACAAAAATGTATAACTGTAATATATAACTGTATTTAATAAACCAAAAACTAATTATTTAACCAAACCAAACCAAAAACCCCTTATTTATCACAAAGTGCCCAGAGTTGTTGAGCTTTTTGGGGGGAGCTGCTGACCAATGTTTTGGAGGTTTTTTGGGTGTGTGTGTGTGCAAAAGTTGCTTTGCTTTATTGGGGGGATGCCCCAAAGCTGCTGCACTTTTTTGGGGGGGGGAGAGAACAGAAATAAATGACGAATAATACCTTCGCTGGAACTAACATGCAGCACCGACATAGTCTGCCAAAGCGCCAAAAAACCCAGCACAGAACGGGTTAAAAAACGAACGCTGTTACACCCAATCATAGTCTGCCAAAGCGCCAGAAAAAACAGCACAGAAAGGGTTAAAAAACCAATCTCTGGCTACCAGCAACAACAACAACAAAAGGATCAGGGTTTTAACAGCGGAGACAAGCTGTAGCAGAGACAAGCAAGCTCTAGCGGAGGCCAGCTGTAGGAGGAGCGGGAGAACAAATGGGGGGAAAACAACAACAACAACAACAACAACAACAACAACAACAACAACAACAACAACAGCACGAATGGGCCGATGGGGCGTGTGCCAGCAGTGAGGGCTCTGCGTGTCACATTTGACACGCGTGTCATAGGTTCGCCATCACTGGGTTAGACTGAGCTTCTGTTCTGAGAAGCATTGCTCTTGCAAAGTTACCCCGGCTGAGCGAGGCAGGGAAGCTGACTTGGACAAAGAGGTGAGAAGGAGAAGATTGCTGAGGTGCCTGCCCAAACGTTGTGCTCCCTTCCCGGAGAAAATTACCTCAGTGGTGAGGAAACGTAGCTGTAGTGTACACAATCACGCTTTCTCACTTACTGCAAAAGATTTCCCGGGGATAAATTTGTAGCTGAGAAGCTGGGCTGCAGCTGAAATGACAACTGGGGATCCCTCCTTCCGTGAGCATCCACGAGGAGGAAAAGAAAGGCCAGTTATTTCCTTCGAATGAACCACAATCTACAGATCCCCAGCTTTCATTTTTCTTTTTTCAAAGAAAGAGTGCGTTTCTAGCCTTCGTAGAACCTGAGATATGAGGCAAAATGTACAGTTCTCCATTTTTTGCGTGAGAAAAAAAAGCGTGCCTCGGTGTTTTCTCCTCCCAAATTTGGATACCCATGCCCCTGGCGATGTGGGGCTTGTTATGCCAGAAATTGCTCGGTCGTTCCTTGAGGGGCATTTGAAAATCGCGCTAGAGATCTAGGTAGGGGACAAAGCTTAGGGTTGGGTGGAAGGTCCTCTGGGTGCCATTGAGGATGGCAAGAGAGAAACTGGGGACATTACAAGTGTGTGTGTCCGGGGGGGGGAGGGGAGATGCCACCATATGCTACATCCATGGAGGTGTTCAAGTGTCTGCTCAAATGGTCGTACAAGGAATGCGGCTAATACAATTTCTCCAGGTGGCTTGAACAAGTGTTACAAGTGCGAATCTTGAACAGGAAAAAAAATCTGCAGCGTAGAAAGACTTGATTTCAGACGAACGAGGCAGGGATTTAAGGGTGATGGGCATCCTGAACGCTTGTCGACTTCAGGTTTTTTAGCAGCTGTTATAATTGGCTAGAAATCCTCCTCTTTCATAACAAGAAACCAGGTTCTGCCCATCATGGTTTATTGTGAGAGTGGGAAAGTAGTATGCTTAAAAACAGATTTATCTTTTAAAGCACTGGTGTGCGCTTTTAAAACCAACTTGTGAACACATGATCTTTGGAAAAGTTTGCAGATGGGCGATTTTGGAAGAGGAGGTTGGGAAGAGAAGAGGCTCTCTGTCGTGCCATAGATGGTATTAAGTTTGCTTAACTAAGAAGGCTACTTCCATCACAGAGCCAGCCAATGGGGTGCTCTCCAGATGTTGAACTACAACTCCCATCATCCCTGACCATTGGTCATGTAGACTGGGACTGATGGGAATCATAGTCCAACAACACCTGTCCTGCTTTTATTCCAATTACTGGTACTGCCTAATCTACCTCCCCGGGTGGTGGTGGTCAATAAATGAGACAGGAGTTCTGTGCTATGCGTGTCTTGTATGCAGCTGGCTAGGAGCAGGGCCGGTGCGTCCATTTAGGCGAACTAGGCAGTCCCCTAGAGCGCGTAAATGGAGGGGGCGCTGGGCAGCCTGCCCCGCAAAACCCCTGCGCCACCGCCGCCCTCCCACAGTGCATGCTTGCGCTCCTCCCGCCTATGGAGGGGACGCTGTGAGCTCCTCAGCGGCTGCAGCGAGTGAGCGGTGGCGGCAGCAGCGCCCGTAGCTGAAGCCTTCAGCTATGGCCGCTGCTGCTGCCTCCGCCGCTCGCCAAAAGGAGCACAAGCCAAAAGGAAAGCTCAGCGCCCTCCCGCCTATGGAGGGCACTGAGCTCTTCTTTTGGCTTGCACTCTCCCCACCTATGGAGGGAACGCAGGGGTGTCAGCATGTGCCAGGGGCGCAAAAAGGTGTTTTGCCTAGCGCGCAAAAAGCCCTAGCACCGGCCCTGGCTAGGAGGCAAACCCACAACACTCATTGACAAAATCAGCATCCAGTTAATGAGCAAAAATTGGTGAAAAGATATCATGTAATTTCCGTATGTGAGGCTTAGGCCACCTTTTGAGCCTCCCTTGAAACCTCTTCTTATCATTGTTACAGCAGAAGATAATATTTGTAATATAAATGAAGCACCTTGATCCATGTAGGATTTTTCTTGGGGTACGCATACCCCTAAACATTTTTGTGAATCTAAGTTTGGCCTCATTGAGGGGCAGTATTTCAATATGAGTAGGAAAATGAGAGGGACGCGGGTGGTGCTGTGGGTTAAACCACTGTGCCGCTTGCGCTTGCCAATTGGAAGGTCGGCGGTTCGAATCTCCGTGACGGGGTGAGCTCCCGTTGTTCGGTCCCAGCTCCTGCCAACCTAGCAGTTTGAAAGCCCGTCAAAGTGCAAGTAGATAAATAGGTACCACTCCGGCAGGATGGTAAATGGCGTTTCTGAGCACTGCTCTGGTTTCGCCAGAAGCGGCTTAGTCATGCTGGCCACATGACCCTGAAAAACTGTCTGTGGAAGCAGACAAATGCCAGCTCCCTCGGCCTGTAAAGCAAGATGAGTGCCGCAACCCCAGAGTCGTCCATGACTGGACTTAATTGTCAGGGGTCCCTTTACCTTTACTTTAAGGAAAATGAGAGTACCCCTAAATGTTTTTGGGGTGGGGGGTGGGGAAGCACTGCATGTAAGCCTGAGGTGGGAAGACAGTAGATTGGGATCTGCTGGTAGATCTCTGGATGATCTGAGTCCTGAATAGTTTAGTGACAAAAAATAAAAACTCCTCTCCCCTCCAGCCCTGGAAATTTAGCTGCCAGAATGAAGAAAGCTAACCAGGAGTGGACTTTGGTGTGAAAGGAGCCGGGTTCAGTTCTGGCGCTGAAAACAAATCCCTAAGCGCAGCACACAGAATTCTAGAGTCGGAAGGGACCCGAAGGGTCATCCAGTTCAACCCCCTCCAATACAAGAATCCTGCCCACAGCCAACCCTGGGTGGGCCCGAACCACTAACCTTCTGGTTAACAGCAACACAGAAGTGCTCAGAGGCACTCCATAATGGAGCGCTAGGGGCAAAAACCTGCAAAAAAGATTCAACAAATCTGCTCGCTCTGATACATGGTTTGTGTTCGACTCACAGGCTGATTGAAGCAAAAGACGATTTACACTTCATATATTAAACTGCGGTGTAGAGCGTCTACTGTAGCAGTTTTCTTGGCAAGAAGTATGGAGCAAGTCTGCTTTTCTGCAGGTGTTCACCGCTTCCAGCTCCCTGTCTTTGTTTACCGTTAAAAAAAGAAAAGGAAAGGGAAACAGAGATGGAGAACCTGTAGCCACAGAGCTGTCTTTACCATTGGTCTTAGTGGTTCGTTGCACCACTGGGCGCCCAGTGAGTGGGGGAGCTGTGTGGCTTTGCCGGCAGCCTCCCCTTTCCCTGCACGCCCGCCAGTTGCGCCCCGCCAGCTATATGGCTGGCAGGCGTGCAGCTTCCTTCCCAAGCCTCCACAGGAGGAGAGCAATCCCCGCAGAGGCTTAGGATGGAAGCTTCCCTCCCAAGCCTCTGCATCTGCTAAAGATGGCCCCGCTCCCAGTCGTTGTCCTCCTCCTGCTTCCTGGCGAAAGGCACAGCCTTCCCGGGCTGCCTTCTCGGGTGCCCCCACACTGGAGAGCATGTCCGCCAGCACATTTCCTTGCTTGATCGCCGCCACCACGCCGGGGGGGCGCCAGGGGGGATCTTTGCACCACAGCGCTGGATATGCTTAAGACGGCCCTAGATTTTGTTGGATGCCAGTCCCTGTCAGCTGTGTGAATCATTTGTTAGACGTTTCAGAGCCCCCAAGGGGACAGCACACTGATTAAGGAAATGATTTATTTCAGTTGTAATAAAATAGTTGGCCTCTGGTGCCCTGCCCTTCGCAGAACAAAAGATACCCATTTTAATGAGTAGTGAGCACATGGGAGAAGTGAGATATTAAGTTATGCAGACAGGACTGTGGCTCAGGAGGTGCATTGAAGGTGGGATTTAAATGAAGGCGTCCGTAACTTTTCAGCTGGCCGCTCCTGAAGGTTGGGGGACGTTCTGAATGTCCTCCAACGCGGTGCGAGCAGCTGGAATTGAAAGTGAAAATTGGGAAGTCTGTGTGTTTGTATGTGTGTGTGTGTGTGCATGTAGTATTTATGCATGTAGCTCTTTGGATCCTGGCCAGAACCAGGGAGTTATGAACAGGGCCGGATTTAGGTTTGATGAGGCCCTAAGCTACTGAAGGTAATGGGACCCTATTATATGTCCAGCTGTCCTTTGTCATCAACAAATTGTCGCTGTTTTTTTGTGTTGAATATATGGCGTGTGGTAATTTATGGACCTAATAGGTATCTAAAGCAGGGGTCAGCAAACTTTTCCAGCAGGGGGCCGGTCCACTGTCCCTCAGACCTTGTGGGGGGCCGGATTATATTTTGAAAAAAAATATATGAATGAATTCCTATGCCCCACAAATAACCCAGAGATGCATTTTAAATAAAAGGACACATTCTACTCATGTAAAAACACCAGGCAGGCCCCACAAATAACCCAGAGATGCATTTTAAATAAAAGAACACATTCTACTCATGTAAAAACATGCTGATTCCCGAACCGTCCGCGGGCCGGATTTAGAAGGCGATTGGGCCGCATCTGGCCCCCAGGCCTTAGTTTGGGGACCCCTGATCTAAAGCCATTTGCACATGCAGAATGTAGGCACCCTGTATATAGAAATGAGCAAACCAGTGATATTTTAGGGAGCAGGCTAGCAGGCGGGGCCCATTACTTACATCATAGGAGCCTACACCACATAAAACACTGTTGCTGTATGCAGGTTTTATCTTATTTGTTTTTTATCTTATATTCTGGAAATGTACATCAAGTCTCTTTTTCCTTTATTTTTTGGGGGGCCCCCCAAGAGAGTGGGGCCCTAGGCTATAGCTTGTTTAGCTTATACGTAAATCCGGCACTGGTTATGAATGTGCTACATTTGCTAGTGGAGATTTCACAGTTTTATTATACAGCAGTGCAAACTTAACCTGGTAAAAGAAGAGGTTCTAACTCACAAAGTCAAAGTGAGCTGCAGCGATTTCTAGAAACAAAGAGCTCAATTCTGAACATCCTAATTTAGTTTTATAAACTCGATCCACACTTTTTTCACACATAAAAGCACATCATGCACACACACACACAAAAGGGGGGGGGGAATTCAACGCAAAATTTAACAAAAAGCCAAACAATCTCAAATAAAACATCAGCCTTCAGTTGGTTACTGAGATCTGCAAATCTGAACATTCACTTGGTGACCTGAGTTTCTGGTTAAAATCCTGGGATATGTTTAGAATGATGTCTGTGCCCCAATTTGTAGGATTGAGTGTGCTCATTATGGGTCCAGGCTCATTTGCCCATTTTCTTAAATGGAAACCTTTATTGGAAGCCAAGTCTTAGCAACCTGTCTTTCAAACTTCGTTCGGTGGTATCTGGCGAAAAATACAATAACTGCTCCGACGTTTCCTACTATTGACCAAACGCTAGGGTCATGACCCAGCAGCTCCTGTGGGGCTGTGTGCGATTGATGGGGATCTTCACAGACCCCAAATTCTGCTTAACGCCCCCCTCCCCTATTGCAATATGCCCAACTATTTTGTGCTAGGGGAGTTTCATGCATTCTTCCCATATGTGGATAAGAACACATTGAACAGCCAGGTGCCTATGGGAAGCCCAGACACAGGACCTGGGTCCACAGCACTCTCTCTCTGCTTGTGATTCCCGGCAACTGGAACTCAGGGCATCCTGCCTTCTGCCAGTGGGGGTAGAAAAATGGGACCAGTAGCTTTCTTTCTTCCCACAGTCATTCCTGAAGCTTCATAGAACCTGCAGAAGGGAGGCCCAAGTCATTTATAGCTGAAAACGGTTCAATACTTGGGAGCTGCAAAGCACAGAGCAGTAGGGCTCACCACTGTTTATTTCCTTGGGGAAATAAATGTAAGAGCTTGGCATCGAGTTCTTGCATAACAGAAACTTGTTTCGGAGCTGTTCTTTCTCGGCTGAACTGCATTTTCAAATTTGAACGGCAGCTTTCACTTTTTTTATGTGGAATGCTAGGGACTGCAGACTCTCATCAGCAATGGATTGATCTGGAAGCAGTTTTAAATCACACAGATTTACTTGTTTGAAGCTGTTTTGGTTGGTGTTTAAGTGCACTAGGGAACGAATGAGCGAGTGAGTATCTGTCTCTGTGCCTTTGCCTTTCAGCAAAGATGGATAAATATTTGTTAATTACATAGTAATCCTATATAATAATATAATAAAGTGCAAGTGTCTCTGCATCCAGTCCCTGTGTCCACGCTACTGCGCATGTGCCCCACGGACACAGGGATTGGACGCAGAGACTGGACGCACACATGCGCGCGCTCTCCCCAACCCCCCACCCACCGTTTCCCTGCGGCCGCCAACCGCCGCTCCTGGCCGGACTGAGCATTGGGGGGGGGGAGGAGAGCGTGTGTGCGTCCAGCAAGGACAGGTCCCGGGGTTCGGAGAAGCACTGTGCAAGCGTTTCTTCAAACCCCGGGGTGTCTCCTTCCTGTCGGCATCCAGCAGCACTGTGCGGAGCACCGGATTGAGGAGCCGGTCTGCAGAGTCAGTGCCCAGCAACGCCGCACGGAGCATCGCCTCCTCAATCCAGCACTGCATTGCTGGGCGCTGACTCTGCAGACCGGCTCCTCGATCCGGTGCTCCGCGCAGCGCTCACATATGCCCATTTATTTAACTGGCTGAACGACACTAGTTTCTTATACTTCCCAGTGAACTCCCTTTCCTCGCCAAAAGCTTCTACATTAAAGGTTTGCTAATATGGTTCCCCCCCCCTAGAATCATAGAGTTTGAAGGGACCCCCGGGGTCATCTAGTCCATCCACCTGCAATGCAGAAATCTCGACTAAAGCGTTCATGACCGTTGGCCATCCAACCTCTGCTTAAAAGCCTCCATTGAGAGGTAGAGTGCACCACCTTCTGAGGGAGTCTGTTCCACTTTTGAACAACTCCTACAGTCAGAAAGTTCTTCCTGATGTTTAGTCAGAATCTACTTTCTTGTCCCTTGAAGCCATTGGTGTGGGTCCTACGCTGCAGAGCAGCCGAAAATGAGCTTGCACCATCTTCCATGTGATAGCCCTTTAGATATCGGAAGATGGCTACCATATTTTGTCTCTGTCTCCTCTTTCCTGGACTAAACATACCCAACTCCCTCAACCATTCCTCACAAGGCTTGGTTAATGATCTGTTAAGCAATTCAAAGAATTAGTTAGAAAGCCTTCGGTTTTGATCCTATACATCCATGCACCTCGGCATCTGCCCCATTGAACTCGGCGGGACTTGCTTTTGAGTGGACATCTATAGGATTACAACGTAATAATTCTTAGTTGACTGAAAGGAGAGATTTTATATCTTGTTGAGTTTTATCCCTGGCATGCCTATTCTTTTCTAGTCCTAGGTATGGAGCAGGCAGTGCTTTCCCCCCTAGAAAAAATAGGTGCTGGTACTCGCCACACCTTTTAACAACAAAGAAAAGAGGTGCCAGTACTGCGTACCTTTGAGCGCCCCTTGGAAAAAAACAACCACTGGGATTGGGAGCCTGTGCCCCCTGGAGATGTTGCTGAACTACAGCTCCCATAATTCCTGACCACTGCCCATGCTGGTAATGCTGATGGGAGATGGATTGCAGCAACATCTGAGTGCCACAGGTTGCCTAGGTGTAATGATCTCAGGCAGGCAAGCAAGCCCTGATAAGAATTCATGAGTCTCTGGCAGTTTTATGGTACGTTTATTTACAATTAAGGAGCTGGTCTGTGACCGTAATAATAAATTCATTAATATTTACAATTAACATCCAGAGTGCAGCTCCGAGCCTGCCGCTCTTAGTTACGAGTCAGTCACTCTGAGTCTCCGCCCCTTTTGCAGCACGAAGGGCGCCAAAGTCCAGTCCTTCCACTCTTGTACTTCTGTTGCGTTGTAACCCTTTCAGGTATTCTGGTTTGGGGAGAAGGTGGGTGAACTCCCCCCCCCGCTATCAAACAAGGCCCCTCTAAACGCTGCCTCCCTCCTGGTTGCATAGCAACCCCCTCAAAGCCGTTTATCTCCTCCCCTCCCTCTGCCTGCGAGCTTTCCGAGTCAGCCATGTCCCTGACACTAGCCCAGACATCCCCAAACTTTGGCCCTCCAGATGTTTTGCACTACAATTCCCATCATCCCTGATCACTGGTCCTGTTAGCTAGGGATCATGGGAGTTGTAGGCCAAAAAATCTGGAGGGCCGCAGTTTGGGGATGCCTGCACTAGCCTGTAGGACCTTTGTCTCTCTTTGGCATTATCTTAATTACATATAAAGGTATCTATATACGCAGTTGGCGCTGTGGGTTAAACCATAGAGCCTAGGGCTTGCCGATCAGAAGGTCGGCGGTTCGAATCCCCACAATGGGGTGAGCTCCTGTTGCTCGGTCCCAGCTCCTGCCAACCTAGCAGTTTGGAAGCATGAAGTGCAAGTAGATAAATAGGTACCGCTCCAGGCGGGAAGGTAAACGGCGTTTCCATGTGCTGCTCTGGTTCGCCAGAAGTGGCTTTGTCATGCTGGCCATGTGACCCGGAAGCTGTACGCCGGCTCCCTCGGCCAGTAAAGTGACATGAGCGCCGCAACCCCAGAGTCGTCCGCGACTGGAACTAACATTCAGGGGTTCCTTTAACCTTTACCTTTATATACCGCTGATATCATGTAAATATACCATAGAGGTGTTTACTGCAATAGAAAAAACATTAAAACCAAATGACAGCATCTTAAAAAGTTTAAAAACAAGTTAACATAAATTACACATAAATTGTGGACTACACAACTCCACAAATGTTTGGGACCGGACTAAGATGCTATTCGGGAAGTGTGTGGTTCTGCAGTCTAAAGGAAAGGGTTCCCTTTTAACCCCCTGCTCTCTTGTCATCCTTCAGGAAAGGGAAACTACTGGACCTTGGACCCGAACTGTGAGAAAATGTTTGACAACGGGAACTTCCGGCGCAAGCGCAAGCGTCGCTCGGACCCCAGCAGTTCTACAGCTCCAGCCGCGGCTTCCACACTGGGGACTCTGAAGTCGGAGGAAGGCCACTCCATCCCTTTAGTCCCAGGAAAGCCATGTGGGGAAAGCCCCTCCTCCGATCTGGAGGCGATGGCGCCCATCAGGGACCATTGCAAGAGCGCCTCCCCACCTGTGATCGTCTCCCCCGCAGCCGGATGCCTCAGCAGCTTTTTCACCAGCATGAACTCGCTGAGCAATGGCGGGCGTCTGGCCGGGAGCCTCGGCAGTGAGCTGCATCACAGGAACCTCCCTGCTGGACACCCGGGGGGCTGCAGCTTCGCTCAGGAAGTCGCCCCTGCAGAGCAGCTCCAGCGAGTTTCGGCGCCCGCTGCTGCCTACTACAGCCCCTTCCACCCCGGCAGCGGGGGCCAGTCAGGCCAGTACAACCACTTATACAACTTCACGGTCAATAGTCTCATTTATGCCCGGGAGGGCACTGAGGTGTAGGGCCTTAAGGGGTCGCAGGACGAGGCCAAGTTTACGTTTCTGCATCCAGGAAGAGCGTGCCTTTCTTGTTGTTTTTGAAAACAGACTTCGGCACAGGGACACCTGTAATGCCCAGGAGCAAAAGTGTTTTTTTCATATATATTGGAATGGGGGAATTCGGCAGCCCAACCTGGACTAGACAACTATCTTTCTCCCCGCTGCATTTTGCAAGCAGGCCATCGAGTTCCGCAAACAAGGGTCGTCTGGACTGAGCAATTGGCAGAGTTTTTGGTGCTGAAATGAAATCAAAATTAGGGCCAAATATAGAAGAGTTGCCACTGCTTGTTGCTTGGGTTTGTTGCTTGTTTCTTGAGTCTTTGTTTACAAGTGCTGTGGTGTAAGAGAGACAGATGAAGAGATTTTATGAAGTGCCTTGAAAAATGTAATAATAATAATAATAATTAATAATAATTCTAGTTGCCTTTGGCAGTAATGGCTTATTTGAAGCTTCTCTTAGATCCTAAAAGCTGACCTGACAGGTGCTTATATCTATCCACCCCCAGCCCCATTTCTGCAGTCTACAGACAGGCACCAAACTTAGGTTTATTGAGCCCCTGGTGGGCTTGTGACCAAGGTATCGCAAGTGCAGGCCTGCCCTTCTCTATGTATGCCACACTGTCTCCTGTTGCAGTTTGTTTCGTGTTATTTGTCTCACTGTCTGCTGTGGTGAAAATACACAATTTACACCATTAATTACACAAATTAAGTTGCCATCAGGGTTGCCATATTTTGATGGGCAAAACAGAGGACACATTGGCCGACTTCCGCTTTTAACTACGGATCTCTATGGCGACTCATTTTACATACCCATGAAAAGGAGGACATGTCCTGGGGAAAAGAGGACATGTGGAAAATCTAGCGGGTGTTGAGTTTTTCCACCCCCATTCATTTCCTTGCAGAGAAACCACGGTGCAAAGGGGGAGATTGGGGTGTAACCAGCGGCAGAGCAAGCCAATTGGGTGCCTGGGGCGGTGTGCGTGCCCTGCCCGTGGGGCGGAGCCAGCCACCCACGGGGGCACCCCGCAGGGCCTCCGAGGAATCTCATACCTGCCAAGTTCCTCTCTGAAAAATAAGGGACCGGACCAAAATTAGCATACCGGAAGTAGCACGGCGGCCATTTTGGAACTGGGCGGAGCATGCTCAGAAGTGACTTTTGATGCTGCGGTGCCCAGTTCCAAAATGGCTGCTGCACCAGAAGTCGCGCTGCAGCCATTTTGGAACTGGGCATAGCAGCATCAAAAGTCACTTCTGAGCATTCTCCGCCCAGTTCCAAAATGGCCGCCGCGCCAGAATAAACCGGGGAAAAACTAAAAAATCAGTTTTTTCGGCTGGGGACAGCCGGAAAAATGGGGATTTCCCATGGAAAACGGGAGACTTGGCAGCTATGGAATCTGCCTGCCTCCTCCCACTCAGCCGCCCCTACAGCTGAGGGGGAGGCAGCGGGCGGACCTTTTGGGGCAGCGCAGAGTCTGTAGGGCGCTCAAACCAGGCCCCGCTGTGAATGCCACCCACCATTTTGTCACCCCCCTCAATGGGGACACCCGGAGCAGGCTGCACCTACCACACCTCCCTTGCTACGGCCCTGGGTGCAATGAATGACATAATGTTTACAGGCTAAGATCAACAGTAGCAGCAAATACCGATTGAATTGTTTTTCAGACATGGGACGGATAAAGGACCATTGGCCTTTCCCCCTATTGTTCCCGTTATGGTCGGCATTCTCCGACACCCTTACCTGTCCAAACCCAAATGTTGCAGTGGTGCCGTAGTCTACCTGACGAAAGCCCCTTGTACTTTGTGGGGGACTTTATGCAAGTCTACTAGCACACTTCACTGAAATCAATGCCACTGCCCTCCTGAGATGGTACCACAGGGGTCAGCAGCCTTTTTCAGCCGTGGGCCGGTCCACCGTCCCTCAGACCATGTGGTGGGCTGGACCATATTTTGAAAAAAAGAATGAACGAATTCCTATGCCCCACAAATAACCCAGAAATGCATTTTAAATAAAAGCACACATTCTACTCATGTAAAAACACCAGGCAGGCCCCACAAATAACCCAGAGATGCATTTTAAATAAAAGGACACATTCTACTCATGGAAAAACGCTGGTTCCCAGACTGTCCATGGGCTGGACTGAGAAGGCAATTAGGCCGCATCCGGCCCATGGGCCTTAGGTTGCCTACCCCTGTGGTACTACTTCAGAGTGCTGGAGGAGGTCGCCTATAATCTGTATCTCCGCATTGACAAGAACTCCCTGCACGTAGAAAACCACTCATGTCCCAGCTTCTGCTGTGCTGATTTTCCTGTGTGCTGGTGTGTTTTGTCAGGGAGCCTGCAAGCACGCAATTCTACACCTGCCTACTTGGTCTCAGTAGCTCCAGAAGGGCTGTGCGATTTGACTGCTGTGATCATTGATTGAGCCCTTGCTTCAAGTGATACATTCAGACCTTGGTGTCAGGATCAGGGATTCTTCTTCTTCTTTTTTCTGGCGCAATCACTTTGATGTAAGCTTAGTACCAAAGACATAAAGTTTTTAGCCTTCCAGTTTTACCAGAACAAAGGCCTTGGGTATATAGGTGTAGTTAATAAAGAATAAAACAAACTTTTTTTATACCTACAGTTTTGTAAATTATGATCTCGACATTGTACTTATTTATAATGCTTTGGGAAAGTTTACTGTTTTGCTTTGGTAGTTTACTAAGGAAATTTAGGCACAATGGGAATAAAATGTTGAAAGTTATTATTTTTTAAAGACAAATTCTTTGCCTTCCATTCTTGTGTTTTTGCATTTAGTCCACAAGCTGTTGACATGTGAGCTTGGGAAAACAGAGTTTCATGAACATGATTTCCTTTTTGAGCTCCCAGTTGTGTTGGAATACGTGTCCCATCACCCCTGACTACTGGCCATGCTAACAGCAGCTCATAGAAATTGAAGCCCAACATCTGGAAGCCCAACATGTCCCCCATCCCAGTTTTAGGGTGCAACCTGCTCTGAATTATTGGAGAATAATATATATGATAAGAATAATATTGGAGAAAACTGGGTATTGAAACTTGCTTAACCTAAATCATATATCCCAGTTTCCAGCGGCCCTTTAAAGTACGCTTCACGCAGAGTATATGCAGTCAGAAGTTGACGTAGCTAAGAAAACACCACCAAGAGTGTAGGGAATCATCTCCCTTATATGAAACCCCTTACTAGCTTCACACTTGTAAAAGTATGCAGATGAAAATACAAACGGTTGGGTTTCTTTAACTGAAAAACAAACTTACTCTAAAGAGACTTTAAACTAAAGATAAATGCTTTCTCTCTTAGCAATGTTATCTACCCACTTTCCAAACCTCCCACAAAACTCCCATTAAACTACCCGAGAATTAACAGCAAACTAGCATTATAACTAAGCAACTCTCATACTAAGATTCAACTAAGGAATCTCTTAAACTGAGAACAACTGAGAGAGTGATCTACTAAGAGATGAATCAAACTGAAAGATCTAACTAAGAGATACAGAAGGCTTTCTGGCAGAGCCTTATATACAAAAAGCAGAGCCCATGCCTGTGAGCAATTAACAGAAACACCAGCACCTGTTTCTCTTAAACAGACAGTATTTACATTAGACCGGCTCTAAAGTAACTTGACTATTCAAAAAATCCAACATGAATGTCTCCTGCACTTTGTTGACATCTGTCCGTCTTGAGAAACAATGGAGTGTGCCTCCGGGGGTGAAGTGACCTCCCTCCGGCACAAGCCTGCACAGGCCCCATTCAAATGAATGGAATTTGCTCTTAACACTGTTCCCATTCGTTTCAGTAGGCCTGGTGCTTTAGAGCTTCTTGATGAATTGTGCACTTTTTTAAAAAACAACACTTCCAATGTAGCAATCTGCTCTAGGCAGGGCCGTCTCTAGGCCTGGGCTGGGTGGCGCCAGGCACCAGGGCGCCTGGCCACCAGGGGCGCAGAAGGGGTGCCAAACGGCTGGTGTCTGGGAGCAGCTGCTGCCGGCGCGCCCCCCCCCCCACGGCGGCAGTAGCGCGCAGCCATTGAGCTTCCTCCATGAAGCAGAATCAGTGAGACTCCTGCCTAGAGTGGCACCACGTGCCTGCTGCCACTCTAGGCAGGAGTCTCGCTGATTCTGCTTCATGGAGGAAGCTCAATGTCCCGGAGCGGCCGCTGGAGGGAGATGCCAAGCAGCGGCCGGTCCAGGGCGGGAGGCCAAGCAGCCCCCTCTGCGGGAGGTGGGCTCTGCACCCAGGCCAGCCCCCTGCAAGGTGGTGCGCGCTGTCCAGGCTCCACCATCCTCCATCTCCACCCCTCAGCAGCACGCTACTGCTGCCGTGGGGGGGGGCCCGCTGGAGGATTCTTGTACCACGGCGCTGGATACCCTTAAGACATTACTGGCTCTAGGCACAAAAGCTTTGGTAGCCATTCAGAGCTAAATTGTTACTACAACTTCCCCATTCATTCCAATGGACTCCCTCCCTTGCCTACAGCAGTTTTTTTCCTCCCTTTGGTGTGATGGAAGTATCGTACTTTCCTGTGTATAACACACCACCTTGTATAAGACACCCACTATTTTTGGGGACTCCATATTAAGAAAATGGCCCATTGAAGGAGGCCGACCCGAAGTTGTTGAGCTTGTTTTTTGGGGGGGGGAGTTGCACAGAGTTGACCTTATTTTAGAGTAAAAAAAACCCCTCCTCTAATAATACACAGAAAAGTACAGTAAAGGTAAAGGGACCCCTGACCGTTAAGTCCAGTCATGGACGACTCTGGGGTTGTGGCGCTCATCTCGCTCTATAGGCCGAGGGAGCCGGCGTTTGTCTGCAGACAGTTTTTCCAGGTCATATAGCCAGCATGACTAAGCCGCTTCTGGCGAACCAGAGCAGCGCACGGAAACACCGTTTACCTTCCTGCCGAAGCGGTACCTGTTTATCTACTTGCACTTTGCCGTGCTTTCGAACTGCTAGGTGGGCAGGAGCTGGGACCGAGCAACGGGAGCTCACCCCATCGTGGGGATTCAAACCGCCGTCCTTCTGATCGGCAAGGTTTTGACAACAGCGCCACCCGCGTCCAGTACAGTACAGTACAGTACAGCAGCCTTGTGCAAACAAGAGATACAGGAACACACTGATACCTGGATCAGGTCACATGCAGCTTATTAGAAATAGGATCAAACATTTGGGTACAAACTCAGGGATATCTCACGCTTTTTAGACAAAGGGCCAAATTACATGCTTTAATAAGCTACTTTTAATTTAAAAAGTGTTGGTGGGGAGGGGGGAATCTGTATTGCCTAAAATCCTTTCTGGCTGCTACTTGCCTCGGAAACTGCTGCTTGCAGCCCAGAAATGTGGCATCAGATCTTGACCCTGTGATTGCTTTTCTTTCAAAAAAAAAGTAGCATCATTAAAAAGCCTATTTAACACAATGCTTAGTTTTGTCCTGAATTCTCACCACTTCAGAGGACCAGGGCTGTGGAAAAGTAACTTTCTGTAACTTAAGTCTCACCCATGGAAGAGATGGTTGGTGTTTATTTTCGTAGCCTAGTATATAGTGGTACCTCGGTTTATGAACACAATTGGTTCCGGAAGTCTGTTCATAAACTGAAGCGTTCATAAACTGAAGTGAACTATCCCATTGAAAGTAATGGAAAGTGGATTAATCCGTTCCAGACGGGTCCGCGGAGTACTCAACCTGAAGCGTACTTAACCCGAAGCATGGGTGTAATTGTTTCCGGAAGTCTGTTGATAAATTGAAGCGTTCATAAACTGAAGCGAACTTTCCCATTGAAAGTAATGGAAAGTGGATTAATCCGTTCCAGATGGGTCCGCGGCGTTCGTAAACCGAAAATTCGTAAACCAAGGTGTTCATAAACCGAGGTTCCACTGTATGTGAAAAAAGCTGTTTTGAAAACTGTTCAGGTGCCCAACAGGACTTTGGATTATCTCTCAGGGAGAAGCCAGCTCCCACTCTAATGTCACGGGGCAACTCGTTTTTAGAATTAAGGACACTTTAAACGGCTTATGATATAGCATAGTGGGCTCACCATTTGAATTCATAGATTCCTCTCGACATGCTGAATCCCAGCCACTGCTAATCTCTGATTGTCACATGAGAACAACCCTTCTGCATCACACTCAAGATCCACCTGGTCCAGGCATCCCCAAACTTCGGCCCTCCAGATGTTTTGGACTACAATTCCCATCTTCCCCGACCACTGGTCCTGTTAGCTAGGGATCATGGGAGTTGTAGGCCAAAACATCTGGAGGGCCGCAGTTTGGGGGTGCCTGGCCTAGTCCTCGTTTCCAGCCCTACTTCAGGAAAAGGAACCCATAAAGAGGTTGAAATGCTTTCTGGAGGCTTATCCTGACAGGTTTGACCCAGAAGTGCTCTTCTTTAGGGGGTGTCCAAAAATGATAATTGTAGAATGACTACAATATAGAAAAAACAACACAGAATGTAAGTATTACTTAACTGAGAAAAATAAAAAAAATCTACTCCTGAGTGGTGGTGGTGAGGGACGGCATTAAAATCAGTTAACAGTGTCTCTTCAGAGTCACCAGAAGCAAAATTCATTGAAAAAAATCCTATGCCCCACAAATAACCCAGAGATGCATTATAAATAAAAGGACACATTCTACTCATGTAAAAACACACTGATTCCCGGACCGTCTGTGGGCTGGATTGAGAAGGCGATCGGGCTGCATCTGGCCCCTGGGCCTTAGGTTGCCTACCCCTGACCTAAAGCGCGTTTCCAACAAAATTCACTTTGACCGTTCCATTTTTCTCTTTCCATCACATATAGCAGAGATGTGGCACCTGTGGATCTCGGGATCTCTTGGATTCCAGCTTGGCCAATGGCCAGGGATTATGGGAGTTGGAGTTCAGCAGCATATGGAGGGACACAGGTATACAGCAGAGGGTAGAAGTGAGGCTCCAATACTTTGGCCACCTCATGAGAAGAGAAGAGTCCCTGGAAAAGACCCTGATGTTGGGAAAGATGGAGGGCACAAAGAGAAGGGGACGAGATGGCTGGACAGTGTTCTCGAAGCTACTAACATGAGTTTGACCAAACTGCGGAAGGCAGTGGAAGACAGGAGTGCTCTGGTCCATGGGGTCACGAAGAGTCAGACACGACTAAACAACAACAAATGCATGCAAAACAAATATCTCACCAGGGAATTTACCTATGATGGCAATTAAGCAATGGCGGATCAGTGCAAGGCTTGTGGGTACGTTGCTTTTGCCAACCCTTTGAACTCCAGAAACATTTCGTATCAAACAAAATGATGGGTCCAAACTCCCTTATTCCAAATAGTTACGGACACAGAGAAATTTGCCCAATTAGCCTGTGAGTTGTTCCAGTGCTAATGTTTCTCCTGTGAGCAATTCCAAGAACAAGGAGCACATCAAATGACAGACTGGGGCTGGATTTCTCCTGGCGGCAATGGAATGGCTCAGGATTTCTATCAATCTTTGTGAAACCGGCACCCTTAGGGATGGGGGAGAAATGGGAGCTTTCCAAAACCGTACTTTCTGAAACAATGTGGAAACCAAAACAAAGCCAACCTTTAAAAAGTCACACTTTTTTTTTTAAATTTTGCAATGCAGTCTCCAGCCATGCAATAAGTACAAAAATGCATGTAAATGCATTATTTATTGTTATTATCCATTCCATTTCTATACCACTCTATACAGGTGGCAACCATTGTTCTATTAGGACATTATATCTGAGATCTTGAGCCCATTTTATCATCACTGACTTTGTTCTTCTTTAAGTTCCCATTCTAACAACAGATCATTTAGGCGTGAAATATATTTTCCTTTCCTCTGAATCAATTCTATTTCAAATTTCGATTTTTCTTTTGCAAGTCCCCATTTTTTATCTGAAGTAAACCTTTGATTTATTTGGAAATATTGTAGCCAATCCGACAGATGTTCTTTTATGTCTTCGTATTTCTTTAGGTATAGCTCGTTTTGTTTCTTTTCTAATAACTCCTGGTATGTGGCATTTTTTGACATCCATATGAAGTTTTTTCACTGTTACCACCTCTTTTGGTGATACCCACAGAGGTATTTTGGGCTCCAAAATTCTCTTATATTTTGCCCAGATTAGGTATAGTGACTTCCTAATCAGATGGTTTAAAAAACCTTTGTGGGCTTTAACTTTATCATATATTAAATATGAATGCCAACCAAATCGGTTGTCCACCCCTTCCAAATCCAGTAATTCAGTATCCTTTAAAGTTATCCATTCTTTTAACCAGACTAGTCCTGCCGCCAGGAAGGGAACCCCTGCACAACCATATTGTGCAGGGGTTCCTTTCCTGGTCCCTATATGTGTCGGTAGAGTGTGAATAAGCACATCCTATTCTGTCCCCCTGTTCCATCTCCTGTTCCACTCCCATCCTGCCCTCTTCCGGGTCCAATACGACCAGCACATCAGCTGTCACACATCAATTGGACGCACGCAAAATGTTTGCCACTGGTATGCCTATAACTGCATATATTCGTGAGCATCATATATAGGGCCGGGTCTCCCCAGCCACTCTCGGCGGCTTCCAACAGAAGAATAAAACACAATAATCTATTAAACATTAAAAGCCTCCCTGAACAGGGCTGCCTTCAGATGTCTTCTAAAAGTCTGGTAGTTGTTTTCCTCTTTGACAGCTATTGGGAGGGTGTTCCACAGGGTAGGCGCCACCACCGAGAAGGCCCTCTGCCTAGTTCCCTGCAACTTGGCTTCTCGCAACGAGGGAACCGCCAGAAGGCCCTCGGCACTGGACCTCAGTGTCCAGGCAGAATGATGGAGTTGGAGATGCTCCTTCAGGTATACTGGACCGAGGCCATTTAGGGCTTTAAAGGTATCCCAAAATAGGAGACGTTCATACAAAAATACTGAAGGTTTTTTTAAAAAAATCAATCAATCATGAATTGCTGCAGAAATGTTAACTGAATTTAAGATTGGAAAGACAGGAAACAGAGAGAACAGAGAATTACCATATTCATCCATCCCTCCTCCTCCTCCTCCTCCTCCTCCTCCTCCTCCTCCTCCTCCTCCTCCTCCTCCTCCTCCTCCTCTTCCTCCTCCTCTTCTTCTTCTTCGTGGACTACAACTCCCATCAGCCCCTGGCTGGCACCGATGGGAGTTGTAACCCCAAATATCTGGATGGCACTAAATTAGCAAAGGTTAATTTACGTACACTCAATTCTCTCCGATCAGGAGAACCCCAGGCAGGTTGAAATCTCAAGTTACTTTCACGCTCATCTCCTCACAATCCTCAGAAAAGGCTTTTCTGAACCATTTTAGGGAGCTTTCTCCATTCATGAGACCGGCCCTCGCAGCTGTCCTGGTGCCAGTCTGTGGCACGGAGCCTCTTTGAGAGGGATCTCAGATAATGGCAGCTGACAGACGGCAGTGGGGGCTCCTTTCCGGTTGATTCGTGGCCTCCCTAAGTAGTGGAGGTTAGACACTGGGCAGCAGTTCAGCAGGTCATTGCAGCTGAGCGATGCTTGTCTCTGGGCTGCATTTTTAAACCTTGAGGCAGTCAGTCCATTTATTTGTTAGGTTTTCCCCCTGCCCAAATGACACAAACAACATTTTTTTTAAAAAAAAATCTGTGGTCTGTCATTTCCTCCTCAAAAGAGGTGTTGAAAATGTCTCTTCATCACAGACTCTTGAGGCTATCTTTCCTCTTTTTCACCTTTCAGGAACGGCAAGAGGACCAAGGGGCAGGAGCAGATCAGGGACTTATATTACTACTTATGGCCTTGCATCTCTCTCTCTCTCTCTCTCTCTTAAAAAAAATTTTTTATTGATTTTATTTTCTCATAACAAATATTCAATATCATCACTTAGCATTCATTTTCTAATTCCCCCCCCTCCCTGTTGACTTCCCCCAACTTCCATTTCTGGTTTGTCACCCCAAATGTTACATTCTGCTGTTTATACATAACGTTCTGATATCACCTGTTATATTTCTTGTTCTCTGTAAATAAAGTTGCAAATGTTTATTTAAATCCTGCCAACGAGTCCATGTTTTGTTGTCTCTGCAAGTAGGTTGCAAAAGGTTCCCCTTCTTTTTCAAAGTCACTATTGTCCTTTTCACGCAGTTGGTCCGTTAACTTTGCTAACTCTGCAGAGTTCACCAGTTTTTCTTGCCATTGTTCTTTGGATGGTATTTCTCCAGTCTTCCAATTTTGTGCTATTAGTATTCTTGCTGCTATAGTAAAAAAGGGGGGTAAAGGACCCCTGACAGTTAAGTCCAGTCGCGAATGACTCTGCAGTTGCGGTGCTCATCGACTAAGCTGCTTCTGGCAAAACCAGAGCAGTGCACGAAAACAGCGTTTACCTTCCTGTCGGAGCTGTACCTATTTCATAGAATCATAGAGTTGGAAGAGACCACAAGGGCCATCCAGTCCAACCTCCTGCCAAGCAGGAAACACCATCAAAGCATTCCAGTGACAGATGGCTGTCAAGCCTCCCCTTAAAGACCTCCAAAGAAGGAGACTCCACCACACTCCTTGGCAGCAAATTCCACTGTCGAACAGCTCTTACTGTCAGGAAGCTCTTCCTAATGTTGAGGTGGAATCTTCTTTCTTGTAGCCTGAATCCATTGCTCCGTGTCCGCTTCTCTGGGGCAGCAGAAAACAACCTTTCACCCTCTTCTATATGACATCCTTTTATATATTTGAACATGGCTATCATATCACCCCTTAACCTTCACTTCTCCAGGCTAAACATACCCAGCTCCCTAAGTTGTTCCTCATAAGGCATCGTTTCCAGGCCTTTTGACCATTTTGGTTGCCCTCCTCTGGACACGTTCCAGCTTGTCAGTATCCTCCTTGAACTGTGATGCCCAGAACTGGACACAGTATTCCAGGTGAGGTCTGACCAGATACAGTGGTACTATTACTTCCCTTGAAGTATTTATCTACTTGCACTTTGATGTGCTTTCAAACTGCTATGTTGGCAGGAGCTGGGACTGAGCAACGGGAGCTCACCCCGTCGTGGGGATTCAAGCTGCCGACCTTCCAATGGGCGTCGCTGCTGTAGTAGAGTACACAAATAATGTCCGATTTTCTTCGGCGATTAAGGTCCTAAAATACCTAACAAAAAAGCTGGTGGTTTTTTAAACAAAAGTTATTTTAAACACTTTTTTCAGTTCATTATATATCATTTCCCCTTAAAAAAATAATAACCTTGCAATCCCACCACATATGATAAAATGTACCTTCCCCTTCTTTACATCTCCAACAGTTCTTCTGTTCTGTTTGATACATTTTGGCCAGTTTTAATGGTGTAATGTACCACCTACACATCATTTTCATGTAATTCTCTTTCAACAATATACAATATGATCTCACTGGGTGACTGGGCTAGTCACTCCATTCAAGCACACCAGCTTGCCCCAATGATTGAGCAGGCCAATGTCACAAGATGTGTGTGAGCAGTGGCATAGGAAGGGAGGGGCGATAGGGGCGCTCCGCCCCGGGCAGCGCGTTCCCGAGGGCGCTATCGCGACTGCCCATGCCCACGCTGGGCGCCCTGCCCCCATAGGGTTGGTCCCCGCCCCCAGAACGCACACCGCGCTCCTATGGCTGGTGGTCCCCGCCCCCAGAACACACACCACACCCTTATGGGCGGCACACCACGCCCCCAGAATATGCGCCACGTCCCTACAGGCAGCGCATCATGCCCCCAAAATGCATGCCAGCCCCACCCCCGCCTGCTCTCTGCCCTCGGTGCCAGAGTATGACGCTCCACCACTGTGTGTGAGAGGTGATTTTGAGGAGGCCAGGCCCCCTCTTTGGAAATTTGGGGGCCCCTCGGGCCCTGCCCCCCCTGTTGGCTTCCCTGACTCCATCTCAGTCTAACCTACCTTACAGGGCTGTTGTAGGGGGGGCAGTTAGGGAGGCTGGCCCATACGCTGCCTTGAGCTTTTTGGTGCAGACGTAGCATAATAATGTAAACAGGAAAGAGAAGTCGTGGATGCTTTGATTTCCGCTTTGTCGTGGGTTTGAAGGGAAAGAGCAGATCTCTGGGCTGCAGCCTAAGAACAACGGATGAGCCCTAGAAATGTACTTTTTCGAAGAAGCAAAGCATGTTTTCAGAAGCCAGGATCTTGCTTGCTTATTTATTTCTTAGGTAAAAGGTAAAGGTAAAGGGACCCCTGACCATTAGGTCCAGTCGTGACCGACTCTGGGATTGCATGCTCATCTCGCATTATTGGCCGAGGGAGCCGGCGTATAGCTTCCAGGTCATGTGGCCAGCATGACAAAGCCGCTTCTGGCAAACCAGAGCAGCACATGGAAACGCCCTTTACCTCCCCTCAGTAGCGGTTCCTATTTATCTACTTGCACTTTGATGTGCTTTCGAACTGCTAGGTTGGCAGGAGCTGGGACCGAGCAACGGGAGCTCACCCCGTCACAGGGATTCGAACCGCCGACCTTCTGATCAACAAGCCCTAGGCTCAGTGGTTTAACCCACAGCACCACCTGGGTCCCTACCTTGCTTGCTTATTTATTTCTAAAAAAACGCTCAAAATGTGTAATCCAGTACTAAGAACTGGCGGTGCCAGGTGTCGTCGGAAGGTATTTCGGCTGTGTTTCCAGCACCTGAGCAGTTTGCAAAGACCAATTTCCGAGCCCACCGTGGAGCGAACAAATGGCGGTTGGTTTTTACTGACGTTGGGGAACTCAAATCCCTTTTAGGTTTATGAGAATTTCCATGAAGCTTAACTGCATTTTGAACTATCCTGCCACCTGTGCTACAATGTATAATATGTGTTAATCTGAAATCCCCTGCTGTTTCTAGAAACATCTCAAGCATTTCTGCACTGAAGCAGTAAATCCAATTAGGCGCATGATAAGTGGAGCCCCCCCCCCTTTTTGGCACCTGCAATGCAGTTTTCTTATTTTGACATGCCAAATTGATCGCCAAAGTTTGCCTCCTCTCTGTAGTTTCTTACTCCCCTATTCTCTAAATAGTGAGTAGACCAGTGCAGTGAAACAGTTTTTTACAATGTACTGAATGTATGTAGAAACTCTTCACATATTTTTTTAAAAAAATAATTTTTATTGGTTTTATATATACATCAACATCACACATAAAACACATATTAAAAAAGAAATAACAAAAAATAACAAGCAAGAATACAATACAAATAAGAAAAGACATGAAAATAAAAATACATTCAAACAAATATCAACTTAATTCAGCTTTTAAAACCATTGTTTCTCGTGCTTCCCCAGATCCCGTCTAACTGATTTTCCTTTTCAAATCGTCTTTAGCAGTTTCTTATTCCTTGCTTCAAATATTAATCATCATATTATTATTTCTTCCCTTTTTATCTCAGTCCTTTAAATTTAATTCATTTATCTTTTCCCCCCTCCCATCTTATTCTTCCCTAATGCCTTAACAACAAAATATTCCCATAGATACTCAGTCTTTTATGTTCCAAAATGTTTCCCTAAATATAGTTTGAATTTCTTCCAATCTTCCTTCATCATCTCATCTGCTTGGTCCCGGAGTCTTCCTGTCAGTTCCGCGAGTTCCATAAAGTCCATCATCTTCATTTGCCATTCTTCTATAGTAGGCAATTCATTTTTCTTCCAATATTTCGCAATTAAGATCCTTGCTGCCGTTGTAGCATACAAAACTCTTCACATATTCTTAAGTGATGTGCATGTAACCAGGGACCCTGCTTTAAATGTATTAGCTGTCATTTTGCTACCAGTTTTTGTGGATCGTGGGCAAGGAACCCCCAAGACAAAAAGCATAAATTAACCCAGGGCAGCTTTTCTGCTCTCTCCTTGCCCATTCATCTCTTTTTAAAAAATAATAGTCTATTGATTTTCCAAAAATAACAACAATAAAACAACAGCAATAAAAATTCATAACCAAATATAAAAAGTTGACTTTCCCCATGTCTCTTCCCTGGTTCCATTATTTATCAACATACCGCATGTCCAGTGTATTTAAAAAATCATTGAAATTACTTATTATCTATTCATAGTATCATTACAAGTAGTTCTAGAATCCTGCTAATGTATTAACCTGTGTACATTGCTTCTGTACATATGCAATAAAGTCCTTCCATTCTTCCTTAAATTCATTGTCATCTCTTCCTCTTAGTTTTAATGTCAATTTTGCCATTTCAGAAATAAACAGTAAATTGCAAGAACTCGGGCCAGGAGGAAGATGAATTTCAAGTAAGTCTTCAAAAGGTTTTATTTATGTAATGATAGGATGAATTCAAATAGGAATCAATTCCAGTATGATAGTGAGGCAAATGAAAATAAATTCCAGTGAAAAAATCCCAGGACCTTTTGAAGACTTACTTGAAATTCATCTTCCTCCTGGCCCGAGTCCTTGCAATTTACTGTTTATTTCTGGACTTCTCAAAGAACTCCAATTTCTACAGTAATTTTGTCATTTCAGCATGTTCCATTAGTTTAGCTTGCCAATCTTCTTTAGTTCGGATACTTACCTCTTTCCAATGTTGTGCTAACAATATTTGTGTGGCTGTAGTCGCATACTTGAGTAAGTCCTTATGTAGTCCTGGTATGTCCACTCCTATAATGCCTAGTATGAAAGCTTCTGGGTTTTTTAAAATAAAAGTTATTCTAAACATATTCTTCATTTCATTGTATATCATTTCCCAATATTTCTTTACAATTTTGCAATCCCACCACATATGAAAAAATGTCCCTTCTTTACTGATTTACATTTCCAACACTTATTTTCTTTGTTTTTGTACATTTTTGCCAATTTTACTGGAGTAAGGTACCATCTATACATCATTTTCATATAGTTTTCTATGATTGCCATACAGGCTGTAATTTTTATTTCAGCTTTCCATGGTTTCCCCATTCCTCCATCTGTACATCGTGTCCCACATCTTGTGCCCATTTTATCATGACTGGTTTAACCTCTTTATCTTTCGTTTCCCATTTTAGCAATAGATTGTACATTTTCGATGATGAAAAAATGAAAGGAATAATGGTAGGAAACAAATAACTCAAATTGAAAGCATTTGCTGATGATTTAGTAATTGCAGTAGAAGATCCAATAAATTCACTTGGACAGGTTATATATAAGATACAAGAGTTTGGACAAGTCGCTGGTTTCAAACTCAATAAAAACATTCATCTCAATGGAGTCTGCACAAGACAACTTCCCATTGATTAGATCTGTCCGTCTGCCGCCCCACTGTTCTTCATGGCACCAAGCAGGACCGACCCTACCACGAGGCAAAGTGAGGCAGCTGCCTCGGGTGGCAAATATCAAGGGGCAGTGAGTGGAGAGCTCTCTTTGTGTGTGCTGTGCAGCCTCAACTGCACCCACTGAACTAGGCCATTGTCCCTGGGGCAAAATTGTTGGATTTTTTGAATAGTCAAGTTACTTTAGAGCCGGTCTAATGTAAATACTGTCTATTTAAGAGAAACAGGTGCTGGTGATTTCTGTTAATTGCTCACAGGCGTGGACTCTGCTCCTTGTATATAAGGCTCTGCCAGAAAGCCTTCTGTATCTCTTAGTACAGGGGTTCCCAACAAAATTTTCTCGAGGACCCCTCATCGAGCCGCTATTGTGACAAGGACCCCCATTAATTCCTAATCCTAAATCTAATTCCTAATTCCTAATCTAATTTTTCCAGTAAGCTTAACACTGATCTTGGAAGGGTTAGGTTCAAGGGACGCCGACGATTTAGGTTCAATGGACACTGACAAGATCGGTTCGAGAGTCACTGACTTACTTGCTTGAACATCAAATGCATTATCTTCCTCTTCATCTGTAGGCCTTTGTCGTTTTAACGAACCACTTGTTAACCAACGGTCCATTTTTAACTACGCGAACTGTAGCTTCCGCGAAAAACAACGCTTTGTTTACAAACACTACTGTTTTGCAAAGAGGCAGCGCGCGCCAGGGAGGAGGGAGGGGAATGGAGAAGACAGGGTACCTGCGCAGTAGCGCACAAATGAAGCCGACGCGCGCAAAGCATCTTGGGGAGGTGAGCGTTAGTAGAATGCGTCCGCTGCCTCTTTGCAAAACAGTAGTGTTTGTAAAGCGCCCCCTAACGGCATACAGCAGAACTACTGCCTCTATCTAATTCTAGTTTTGCGCTAGACTCTGCTCATGCAGGAAGCGGCCAAAACAAAAAATCTGTTATACGAAATATATTTAATATATTTTTTATTCTAATAGCATCTTGCGGACCCCTCTGGCATAGCTCGCGGACCCCTGGGGGTCCCCGGACCACCTGTTGGGAACCACTGTCTTAGTAGATCACTTTCTCAGTTAAATATCTCTCAGTGTGATTTAATTCTCAGTTTAAGAGATTCCTAGTTGAATCTTAATAAGAGAGACTCTCAGTTTAATAGATTTCCAGTTGAATCTTAGTATGAGAGTTGCTTAGTTATAAAGCTAGTTTGCTGTTAATTCTTGGGTAGTTTAATAGGAGTTATGTGGGAGTTTGTGGGAGGTTTGGAATGGTTTGAAGGTTGGAATGTGGGTAGATAAAGTTGCTAAGAGCGAAAGCATTTATCTTTCTGTATTTTAGAATTTCTGTTTTGTTGGAAGCCGCCCAGAGTGGCTGGGGGAACCCGGCCAGATGGGCGGGGTATAAATAATAAATTATTATTATTATTATTATTATCTTTAGTTTAAAGTCTTTTTTTTTAGTCAGTTTGTTTTTCAGTTACAGAAACCCAACCGTTTGTATTTTCATCTGTATACTTTTACAAGTGTGCAGCTAGTAAGGGGTTTCATATAAGGGAGATAATTCCCTACGCTCTTGGTGGTGTTTTCTTAGCCAGGTCAACTTCTGGCTGTGTATACTCTGCGTGAAGCGTACTTTAAAAGGCCGCTGGAAACTGGGATATATGATTTAGATTAAGCAGGTTTCAATACCCAGTTTTCTCCAATATTTTTCTTATGATATATATTTCCCCCCCCCCAAAAAAGGAGGCTTTCGTACGTGGAATGGGAGTGGGAGGAGGCAACTTCTTGCCCTTTGCTTCGGGCAGCAAAATCCCTTGGGCCGGCACTCCCACCAAGAAACTGCCACTTGAAGAAACTGCCTCATCTATCCTAATAAGGACATGTGCACACAGACCTTTCTGCAACCTAAAGCCTTCCTCTTTCTGGATCTGAACTTGCTTTGAGGCCGAGGGAGCCCAATCTCCATCAAATCCCTGGTTTCTTGTAATACATAGCGGCAGAATTGATACATGCTGTCTCCCTCTGTCACTCAATTAAACGGTTCGTTTATGCAACAGGCTGCCTTTTTGAATCCAAGCTAGGTCACTCTTAGGCTGAGGTAACATTAATTATTTTTCCGCTTGTCGGATCCCATGGAAAGGATGTGAAAATGGCCTGTTTATGAAAGAGAGTGGGCAAAGGCTGTGAGCTGATTATGTCAAACATATTCAAAGCTTCCTCTGCAAAGGAGATTGTGATCAACAAAGCATAGCTGAGCTGGTTGGGTTGTGAAGCTACTGGAGGAAGACAGCAAGAAGGAGCTCACATTAACCCTTTCGGGGAAGGAGGTTCTTCTGCTCCTCGGGGAAATGAGTCCATTTAGCTGAACGCTTCCTTTACCCTCCCCAATGTTTCGGAGAGGAATGTAAGGACGTGTGTGCATTTATAATATTTATTCTCATTTTTCAGGAATCATATGCATACACGCCAAACTTACACCTGGCAAGTCTACGGGCTGCATCTTTAAGACCCGGTGTGTGTGTGTGTGTGTGTGCCTTCCTCAACCTTGGGTCCAGTGCCGGATTTACGTATAAGCTAAACAAGCTATAGTTTAAGGCCCCACTCTCCTGCCCCCCCCCAACATTTCACTATTAATAAACTCCTTCTTAATTGTATTTCAGTTCAACAATTACTTTGATAAAACACATATTTTGTTATGTGCAAATGGCTTTAGATACCTATTAGGTCCATAAATTATGTAGCATATACTCCAGACACAAAAAACAGCGACCAATTGTTGTTGACAAAGGACAGGTGGACAAAAAAATGGCCCCATTACCTCCAGTAGCTTAGGGCCTCATCAAACCTAAATCTGGCCCTGCTTGAGTCCCCAAATGTTGCTGGACTACAAATCCCATCCTCCCTGACCACTGGTCTTGCTCGCTGGAGGTGATGGGAGTTGTAGTCCAGGAACACCTGAGGACTCCAGGTTGAGAAAGGCTGTTCTGGGGCTTCGGATTGGGAGAGGGAGGCCCTCACAAGTTCACAGGAGAGGGCAGCCCCCCAAGCTTTGGAATTCCCTCCCCACCTGCCACCTCCCTTGTATAACTTTTGCCCCTACATACTTCTTTGTCTTGGCCTTCACCACCTGAGATTTAGGACCCACCCTATTCTTGGGACTGTAAATTGTTTTAATAGATGTTCATATTGTATCATTACACTGTTGTAACCTGCCCTGGGAAAGTACTGTGAACGGCAGGTCAGAAATCTAATAATAATAATAATAATAATAATAATAATAATAATAATAATAATAATAAATATTTATTTTCTTTACATTTTTAAATTCCTCATAGAACTAGAGAAAGCCTCACAAATTGGGGCAACTGGAGTGTGTGCTATCACCCTGGCAGCCTTAAATGGTTCAAGACCGGTATACTTAAAGAAATGGCTTGGGTCAGGACTGGTCCATGATGAGATAGGAAAGATGGAGATTTTTGCTACCTTGGTTGTTTAGGTGTGACACAGGATGGCATCCCATTTTCAGGATTAAAGTAGGAATCAACAGTCACTCCTGTAGGATTCTGAAAGTAGAAGAGGCGTTTGGGGAAGATATTCCTTTTTTGCCCAGATGGTTTTTGGAATCATATTCTATTCTGTTTTCAACATTTTGGGGCTTTGCCTTGTCTATATATTGTTATGGTTATTTGTCTATTCATATGTTGTATGAGGGTTTTCCCCCCCTTGTTCACACTTTTATACACAGTTTTGAGGCGTGGCTAAGAAATATTTTAAATACTGTACACAAATAATGAAATTGGAATGCCGTGCTGCCTCAGGCAGCAAAATGGCTTGGACTGGTCCTACCTTGGGCTAAGCTCAGATGCTCTCCCATAGATATTGAGGCAATAACTGGGGTCCTTTATTCATCTGTTCCCTGAAGATATTAGTCTGGTATCAGGTTTGATAAGTTTTAGCAGCCAGGTAAAGTGATTCTCATTATATATGCTTTTAAAAAGTTGTATAATGTGCTTTTGCTGTTTTTATGGAATATTACTTCTCTTACGCTCACTTGTCCCTGATATTTTAATATTGAGTTTTGTTTTGTTTTGGGGAATTTTGAATTTTTAAAATACTGCTTTGTGTTGTATTTTAGATTGGAATCTCCTAAGACCGAAATATGGGGTAAAATACGTTAATTAAATAAAATTTAGAAATTATAAATCAATGAGAACTATTGGCTTAGCAGTGTGTGGAACACATGGCCACAGGTGAAATCGCTGAGGGGGAAAAGGGTAGGCAGGCTGAAATCCACAGGGTTTTGTGATTGTGCAGGTAAGATTTTATTGGGAAATCATTTTCATTCAACATTCACCTGTTTGTGCCATTTAAACAATTGCGTTTTTATTGAATTGTTTCATTTTGATGTACTTAAACTTAAACAAATAACAAAATACCTGGCTGGGCTTCTACAAGTCTACTGGAGTTCTCTTTTTTTACTTGAAGAATTTGCTGCAATCTAAAGCTCTCACCGCACCCCAGACAGCTTTTGAAATATGCCTCAGTTTCAAAAGCAGTTTCCCATGGAGGGTGGGCAAGTGACCCCTGACTTTCATGTGTAGTTCACGTGTTTAAATATAGTCAACTCTGTGGTGTTCAGTTTGTTTAAAAAATGTTACTGAAAGGTCTTAGAGACGTGTGTGTGTGAGTGTAGCCGGTCCTACCATTTGGCAGAATGAGGCAATTGCCTCAGGTGGAAGGTGCTGAAAGACAGGGCACTTCAGTTAAGCCTGCTGCTCTCGAATGCAAGGGAGGACGCTGTTTTGTCACCAGTCTCAAAGACCCAGCAATGAATCCAGTTACTTTCAGTATGTGAAATGGAGGCGCCATCTTGTCCTCCGTCTCTGGAGGCAAAATGTTTTAGGCCAGCCTTGGACATGCAGAGAGAGAAAGAGAGTTAGCGAGAGAGTTCAGCACACCTCAAAGGCACATCGATACAAAGAACTCATTAACATAAGTTCATTCAACAGAAAGCACCATCATAATTTACTCTCGTTTTCTGTGCTTCACCGCCAAGTTAACTGGGGATAACATGTAGTCATTTGCTTGGCAGCCGGCCATGAGAACTATTTCTTTGGTTACTGTATATATACTAACTTGGTTTCAGATCTCATGCCAGAGAGTATACATCTTACTGGATAGATACAAACACCGTGTTCTCTATTGAATGCTACCTCCGCAGGAACATGCCATAGATTTGTATCAGAAGTTATACATCTATGCTCCATCTGTGTCCCAATGTTCATATACACAGCTCCTGGATAAGCCCTTTAGCCCTTTAATTTATGGATGTCTCCATGTCTTCACTGGCTCGCTTCCCTGACCCGTAGGATTTCTCTGCTCCGGGTGCAAAGAAAGTGGACAGAGACATTTTTCTCACATGCTTTCTCTCTCATAATCAGTGCTATTTTTCTACGAAAAGAGGTGACAGAACTCACCATGAACACCTCCCTTGTTCTCTTATACAGTGGAACCTCGGTTTATGAACACCTCGGTTTACGAATGTTCGGTTTACGAACGCTGAGGACCCATCTGGAACGGATTAATCCACTTTCCATTACTTGCAATGGGAAAGTTCGCTTCAGTTTATGAATGCTTCAGTTTATGAACAGACTTCGGGAACCAATTGTGTTCATAAACCGAGGTACCACTGTAATGACAATGGCACCCGTTTGAGAGGCGCTGGAACTGAGTTCCGGCTGGTGGGGGGGGAAAGGCCCTGCTCATGCAGTGTGGCTGAATGGTAAGAGATTCAGGACAGACAAACGGAAGTATTTCTTCACATAGAACATAGTTCAAACTATGGAATCACAAGAGTTGGTGGTGGCCACCAATGGCTTTAGTCAAATTCAGGAAGGATACAGCACTAAGTCAAGCTGGCTATATGCTATCTCTCTATCACTAGGGAACAAGAGTAGGAGAATGCTTTTGTCTTCCTGTTCAGCTTGTAGGTTCCCCATAGGTTGTCCACTGTGGGTAACAAGATGCTACACTAGATAGGGCCTTTGGTGGACCCAGCAGAACTCTTCATGTGCTCTTGTGTTCTGATCTAGCCACTTTCCTATAATATGAGTAGCCAATATTGTGTGTTTCTGAACTGCAGCTCCCATTACCCTTGGCCATTGACCCTGCTGGCTGGGGCTGATGGGAGTTGAAGTCCAACAACTTCTGCAGGGTCCCACATTGACTACCCTGTCCTATAATAAAATCCAAGTTATTTATTATAGTTCTCTATTGGGAAACGGAGGAGGTTTCCCCCCCCCCATAATATAGTGGCAAAACTTGGCTTCAAAACGTCCATGGAACAAAAACGAACAAAAAACAAAAGCAAAACAAAAACAAAAACAAATCAAAAACAAACTTGGCTTCAAAACATCCATGGAAGGAGATGACAACTTTATTCTTGGTAGGCTTAAATGAATATTCAGTCATTTCCCCTCATTTGCTTTCTATTTCTATATCAGCTATAGAAATTCAAAATCTAACAGAGAGTGAATGATACGATAAAAAGTATCTAAAAAGGGTTTACATTCTGGCTAACATTTAGTACTTTGGTTTCTCATAAAGTTAAGCAGTTGCCTAATGGCATCCCTTTGAAATAAATAAGCCTTCCAATAAATCCAACTTTGAATCCAACTTTGACTGGATTCATACTGTAATTTAGGAAAAGAAAAGCAGCAAAACCAATCATGAAAGCCAAATTTCACAATTTGATGGACGAAGAGAGTTTGGCATATCTGAATTTGACACGTGAGAACTGAAATTCCACCAAATGATGCTTTTTATAAGTATTTATTAGACTGTTGCAACATCCACCCCAGTACCTTATGGTGAAAGGCAAGTACGAAATCAAATAAATAAACAAATATATTCCATTTTCTAATTCCCTTTTAAGATTATCTATATTAGTTGCCTCACCACCAGATCTTGTGGTCATGAATTCCATAGTTATCCCCGTGGTGAGTTAGCCCCCTGGCGGCTCTGGGAAGTCCCCCACCCCACCCCACCCCCACCCCCATCCAAGCTTCCAGCTTCTCTCTTCAGGAGCTGTTTTCAGAATAAAATGGAACAGCCCCAAGGCAAACCACTTTGAGCTGCTTGGAAGAAAGGTAGGATAAAATTGCGATAAACAAGCATGCAACTGCTTGGAGGCATACACAGAGCTGGTGTCGATTGACCGAAATTTTCCAATAAACACTTCTCTGGAGTCCCTATCTCAGCAATATTGGGAGGAGCTACGAAAATGTTCCTCCTGCGACAGCTCCGGAAATGGATGTGCCCACCCTGGTCTGTTTGAACTCTGGCGTGTAATTAAAAAAACCCACTGGCAGATGCAGGGTAAAGACAGGAAAGAAACCTTTGCCGTTCTCTCGGATGCCACCCCTTAGAGAGGAGATTTTCTACTCTGTTATTTGTAAAAGCTGAAGAAAGCAAGAGAATCTCTCGAGCAAGCTAATTGGAGGGGGAAACAACCAGTTCCTGGATAGATAGTGATCGCCACTAGTCATTAGGCCTCCATGATAATGGGCATTTTATCCCGCTTAATTGTTACCTGCATTGCAACCCTCTTCTATATTCATTGTTTACATTCATTGTCTCACACATGTATTGCCCTTAGTGGATCATTAAGAAGAATTGAGGGGATCACCATGGGCAGAATTGCCCTTTGAAGCTCTCTGCCAATTTGTGCATGAAGTAATATCTGCGAGGGCGGCTTCAATTGCAGGCAAAGTCCTCTTTGCTACACCATTGCTTTGGTCTCGAGGATGAGTTATTGTTCCCCTTTTTATATGTAATGCAACTTGGACCAGGATAAAACAAAACTCTTCTCTGAGCTTTTCTGCTTGGATGTTGGACCTGAAATCAATATTTGCAAATATTCTACGTTTTGGTGACTGATGAAATTTTGCCTCAGAATTCTAAAAATCTGAATTCTCCAGGCTTGTTTGTATCACTTGCTCCAGCAGGCATCAAACATGAGATCCTATGTGCTGTAAGCTTTCAACTATTAAATGCTGTCAAATATGAAAACATTACTACATGTTATCTCATGCAATGATTCTTCAACAACAGTTTCGTTGGACTGGTCATGTTGTTCGGATACCTGATTATCGTCTTCCAAAGCAACAACTCTATTCCAAACCTAAAAATGGAAAGCATAATGCTGGTGGTCAACAAAAGAGGTTTAAAGTATCTCTAAATCTTTAAAAAATGTAGTGTAAACTGGGAAGCACTGGCCTGTGTGTGCTCCAATTGGAGAACAGCCTTTATCAAAGGTGTCATGGACTTTGAAGATGCTCAAACTCAGGATGATAGAGAGAAACAAGCTAAGAGGAAGGCACGCTTGGCAAACCCTCACCATGATAAACTCCTGCCCGGAAACCTATGTCCCCACTGTGGAAGGATGTGTGGATCTAGAATTGGCCTCCACAGTCATTTACAGACTCACTGTTAAGACCGTGTTCATGGAAGACAATCCTATTTGGCTATGAGTGATCACCAAAGAAGAAATACGAGAAGGTTGCAAATGTTGTTGGCAGTATAGTAAAGGTAAAGGGACCCCTGATCGTTAGGTCAAGTTGTGACTGACTCTGCGGTTGCGGTGGTCATCTCACTTTACTGGCCAAGGGAGCTTCCGGGTCATGCGGCCAGCATGACTAAGCCGCCTCTGGCGAGCCAGAGCAGCACACGGAAACGCTGTTTACCTTCCTGCCGGAGCGGTACCTATTTATCTACTTGCACTTTGACGTGCCTTAGAACTGCTAGGTGGGCAGGAGCAGGGACCAAACAATGGGAGCTCACCCCGTCACGGGAATTCAAACCACCGACCTTCTGATCGGCAAGTCCTAGGCTCTGTGGTTTAGACCACAGTGCCACCTGCGTATAGTAATCAGTTGTAAATCAGTGTTAATGACTTTGGGGTGAAATATCAAAATGAGAATTGTTTTAGGGTTTCTTGGGAGATCATAACCTGTACTTGTTTGTATAAAGTCCAGTACACCTGTCCAGAATGCAATTTTTTTTACAACTCAAAAAGATATGTATTAAATCTGCCTTAATTCTCTTTCACCTCCATCAACACATGTTTCGGCCGAAATCTTTATAAACAGTCACAATTGGTTGTCTACAAAATTATGTTTTTTAAACTGAGGTCATTGGAGAAAATGTTGGAAATATTTTTTGGGAGTATTAACACCAGACTTTGCAAAACACTTTTGTAGAGGCAAAAAGGTCTGAATTATGTATATTTGTCTCAGGCTGAAAAGTCCTGTGGCAAAGTTAAAAATGTTATTGCACCTGTTCTATCTAATCTTTTAAATTATATGATTACTCATAATGTTATTCCAGATTCATGAAATGAGGAAGAAATAGTTCTTACACTGAAAGTGGATAAAAATCAAATTAATGTCGAACCATATGGGCTGATTTCACTGTTGACTATTATCTATAAACATCTCCTAGCATGTCCATTCTAGGAATGTTGTACTTGATGGCTATGTGTTTCATATCCCACATCAAGTATGATATTGTTGGTATTCCTGCATTGCAGGGGATTGGACTAGATAACCCTTAGGAACCCTTCCAACTTTACTGCAATTCTGTTATTCTAAGAAATTGTGAAGGCGTGAAGAGGAAGCAAGTTGAGGCTCAGTTCTTAGATACTGCAAAAAAAAAAGGAAAAAAAAAAAGGATACCTCCAGCTTCTCAAGAACTGAATCAACTACCTTTAAGCTGGTGATGCAACTTAGAAAATAAGACAACATTAATTTTGGGGGGAGGAGGTGAATACAAAATGCATTACTGTCCCCAAAGGAGATTTTATTGTCCCACAAGGATCTACATTTATCGGGATGAAGGCAGGTGTAAGATTTTAAGAACTGTTACAGTAGATGCTTGGGGAACCTAGTTTTGCATTACAGGTATGCATTCCAGCAACTGAACTCTAGATCACCTGTCAAGTTTTGACCCTCCCCTCCTGCATTAGGTGGGCATTCCACTTTCAAAAATATTTTAAAGAACACATGCACATTCATACATTCATTTATTTGTCTGCCACCTTACAGAATCCCCACAGATATTTAAAAATCAGTTGCTCAAGTGATTGGAGAAGGGTAACCAAAGGGGGAAAGTATGCAAGACAGGGGGCAGGTGTATTTCTTTTTCCCTTCCACTGGTCCCAGTTGGAAGGAAAATCCATTTTAAAAAAAAAAAAGCAGAGGAAGGAAATTGTTCTGCCCTGGCCATGAATATTAACTGGCCCCACCCACGATACAAAACACATTTTGTATTTCATCTGGCTTTTAGTGATATTTAATTTGATGCTGTTCTTGGTTTTTCATGTTTTGATTTAATCCTTTTGCCATTTAAATTGATTTTTGTATTTCTTTTCTTATATCTACATAAACCACCCAGGGGGCTTTTTTGTTAGAGCCAACAATCAGCGCAAAAATGTTTCAATTAAGTTAATTAATGAAAAAACTACGCTCATAAGGAGGTCAAGATTGGGTACAGGTGTTCTTTAAAAAGCAAACCATAGTTGGGGCCCCAGGAAACCATTTTAGACCAGCCTCCATCTGCAGGCAGCGCCAAACTTTGGGTTCTCAAATTTCAGCAGTCCCCTCTGCGGCGCTAAAATTCTGTGCCCCTGCCTCTCGCGTTCTGTTCTACAGGGTTATTGGGGCACCCACTGCGGCGCAGCACCCTAAAACTGCCTCTGGTGCAGCCCAAGACCCGCCATCATCCAGCCTCTCCCTCTGGTTAGTTTGCAGGCATAGGCAAACTCTGCCCTCCAGATGTTCTTGGGACTACAACTCCCATGATCCCTCCTAGCTAACAGGACCAGTGGTCAGGGATGATGGGAATTGTAGTCCCAAAACATCTGGAGGGCCGAGTTTGCCTATGCCTGGTTTAAAGGATCCATCCACCCATTGGGAGTGAAAGGCTGAGAGGATAAAGTTCATCTGGGGTCACCCCGCTGCAAACGAGGGATCCATACATCAGATGGAAACTGAGCAAGGAAGATTAAACTATATTAGCATCCCAAGACGTCATGGAAACTGTTTCACGCTTGTTACCTCTTTGTAGCAGAGGATGTGGTAACAACGAGAGAATAGGAAGCCATGTGTTGTGCTGATGTTAGTTTGCAAGTGAACACAGTGAAGTTCCAATCTAAGCAGGGAGATTTAAGCCAGAGACGAAATATAATATAAGCAGTGTGAATGCTACTCTTTTGCTAATACGCTCTGTGGAGTTCTTTCCAAAAACGCACTGAATTATCCGTAGGAACAAAACATATTAGGACCCTTGTGAGTGTCTCTCAGTTTGTGGTAGGACTAATTCATTAATGTGGCTCCGCCAGGAATGTGGGTGACGTTTGTTCTAATTGGACATGACTGTTTAAGAATGTCTTCGGCCTCCATCCAGATTACACTGTCACTTATGCTGTATAATAAGCTTACTACTGCTGGCCCATGAATCAGTTTTTAAACAATCTGCGATAATGAACTTGGACATGCCATTGTTATTGACAAAAAATGCACAGTCCTCCTATTGTCAAAGGCTCAATTATGAGTTTATTCTGATAAAACAGATTGGAGGGGGGTCTATGGGTGGGGAGAGTGTTTTGCGGACAGTAGTGACAGACTCAAAGAATGTTTCATCTTTCTTTTTTTTACGGGGAGGGGGGGAAAACATGACAAACCAAAAGGTCAGTTACAGTGAGCTTTAACTTGAAACGTCCGGGGTAGCTGGGGGCTGGGGGCTAGGGGCTAGCATCTGGCATCATTAGGAAATACAAACTTTGACTTGCCCCCATTGGAAACCTTTATTATATGACTTTAATAGATCTGACAAACTTTGTCCGGTGGGAGAAGGGATATAGCAGCAGGAGAGGAGGAGGGAGGGCTGTGAATGCCATATCTTTAGCACAATGCTGTCAACTAACAGGGCTGTCTTAAGCCTGTTTCACTTCCTGCTGATTGAACCAGCATCAATATTGCAGAATGAGACAAAAAGTTGCTCAATGGATGCTCCTTACCTGAAAAACTGCATCTGTCTCCAAAGGAGAGAGAAAAAGGACGCACACAAACCCAAATATGGAAACCCCAGCTGATCTTTAATAATCAAAAAGAAGCAGAACGGACAATCACGGGAAATGATGATGCCAAAACAGTAAGATAAACCACCGTGACAATCTCCCTGATACGAGATATAATATACAAACTTATAACTAGTGAGGACTATTCCAAATTCTTTATCAGGTATAACACTCCCAAATCAAAGTCAAACGAAGAAACTTAAATGCTTATAAAATAAACTATAAATCAATTCACCTAACGAGGGGCCAGCTATTTTCTCGTTTCATTGGAGCTATCTTCCTCAGAGGGAAAAGATTAGAGATAGGTTTTTAATATCTTATTGTTTGAATAATATCAAAAGGAGCCAAACTCTCCACTGCAATTATGCTAAACTTTAACAAAGACTAAATCAAACTGAGCAGTCTGGGAATTACCCCCCAAAAAAGGTTAAAGTTATTTCTATATGAGGTTCGACAACCTACAAAGATATTTAATGAAAAGAAAATTCTATTCTTGCAAGATTAAAACACAGGCTGTCTCCAGCCCGCTAACGATAAGTTTTCAAAGAAACATAACTCTGATTAAATATCTTTGTAGGTTGTTGAACCTCATATAGAAATGTGTGTATGTGTGCAAAAATACACCGTAGTTGTCTCACGAACTGGTTCCACTGCATGTTATCTATCGAGCATTGTCAGATGCCGATACTAACAGAGAAATGCTTGAGAAACCACACTTTGAATAATATGCACGAGAACATTAAAAACATCCTTTGTGTCTGCATATATTCTCTGACTGCTCAGGTATTTGCAAAATGCCTTTATTTGACACGCTGCAGCATTTGTTATTTAATTGGTTGATATTTTACAGCTGACATTGAATGGGATTTCATATTTAGTAGGGCTTGATGGCTGCCATGCATCACATATCTCCATTTGATAGCTGACCTGATATAATGGTGTATAATATGTTACAGTATTTCATAGAAAGAAGATTCCACCTAAACATTAGGAAGAACTTCCTGACAGTAAGAGCTGTTCGACAGTGGAACTTGCTGCCAAGGAGTGTGGTGGAGTCTCCTTCTTTGGAGGTCTTTAAGCGGAGGCTTGACGGCCATCTGTCAGGAATGCTTTGATGGTGTTTCCTGCTTGGCAGGGGGTTGGACTGGGTGGCCCTTGTGGTCTCTTCCAACTCTATGATTCTGTGATTCTATGATATGCAATGATATGCAGCGTAGGGTCACTCACAGCTCATGACATTGCAGGTTGAATGCCTGCCAAAGAAATCAAGGGATGCCTTAAAGTCTGTGGTACTCAAATGCTGAATTTCGAGGTACAATTCTGCATTCAGAGTAAACGTTTGAATTTTGAGTTGAGAACCTGACATTCAAAATTTGAGTGGCGACACCGGGAAACTCAACATTTTTGTTGCTGAAAATTCAGCCTAATTTCTTATGCTCCACATCAGTCACTGACATCATTTTGGTGGTTCCCCCATGCCCCTGAGCCTCCATGGGCCTTTACTAGGGACCGAGCATTTATTCTGGCAGGCCCTGCCCTATGGAACTCCTTGCTGCAGGAACCATCCCCTGACTTCTTTTGGAAAACTATATTGTTCAGACAGGCCTTTGAAATGTGATTTTTTTAAAAAACAAAAACTGGCCAGTCTTTAAGAACGTTTTTATTGACAAGCTTTATTAACGTTATTGTACTAAGTTTTTTATGGGATACAGCTGTCTTGTATATTTTTAAATGAAAGCGCAGTTAATAAATATTTAAAATACATAGACACATAAACATATGTGAATATTCATTTCAGTGCTGCTACTTTACCTGGTCTGAAGCTCAACATCAAAAAAACCAAGATTATGGCCACTGGTCCCATCACCTCCTGGCAAATAGAAGGGGAAGAAATGGAGGCAGTGAGAGATTTTACTTTCTTGGGCTCCTTGATCACTGCAGATGGTGACAGCAGTCACGAAATTAAAAGACGCCTGCTTCTTGGGAGAAAAGCAATGACAAACCTAGACAGCATCTTAAAAAGCAGAGACATCACCTTGCCGACAAAGGTCCGTATAGTTAAAGCTATGGTTTTCCCAGTAGTGATGTATGGAAGTGAGAGCTGGACCATAAAGAAGGCTGATTGCCGAAGAATTGATGCTTTTGAATTATGGTGCTGGAGGAGACTCTTAAGAGTCCCATGGACTGCAAGAAGATCAAACCTATCCATTCTGAAGGAAAATCAGCCCCGAGTGCTCACTGGAAGGACAGATCCTGAAGCTGAGGCTCCAATACTTTGGCCATCTCATGAGAAGAGAACACTCCCTGGAAAAGACCCTGATGTTGGGAAAGATTGAGGGCACTAGGAGAAGGGAACGACAGAGGACGAGATGGTTGGACAGTGTTCTCGAAGCTACCAACATGAGTTTGACCAAACTGCGGGAGGCAGTGGAAGACAGGAGTGCCTGGCGTGCTATGGTCCATGGGGTCACGAAGAGTCAGACACAACTAAACGACTAAACAACAACACTTTACCTTTCCAATAGAGGATAGGCTTCATCTATAGTTAGCAGCGAGACTCAAAGATACACAACATGATGGCAATTGGAATAAATATTTTATGCTGGTCTACGACCGCAGAGACCACATAACACCGGTCTTGAAAGACCTCCATTGGCTCCTAGGACGTTTCCGAGCACAATTCAAAGTGTTGGTGCTGACCTTTAAAGCCCTAAACGGCCTCGGTCCAGTATACCTGAAGGGAGCGTCTCCACCTCCATCGCTCTGCCCGGACACTGAGGTCCAGTGCCGAGGGCCTTCTGGTGGTTCCCTCGCTGCGAGAAGCCAAATTACAGGGAACCAGGCAGAGGGCCTTCTCGGTAGTGGCGCCCGCCCTGTGGAACGCCCTCCCACCAGGTGTCAAAAAGAAAAATAACTAGCAGACTTTTAGAGGATATCTGAAGGCAGCCCTGTTTAGGGAAGCTTTTAATGTTTAAGAAATTAGTGTATTCTAATATTTCTGTCGGAAGCCGCCCAGAGTGGCTGGGGAAACTCAGCCAGATGAGCGGGGTATAAATGATAAATTGTTGTTGTTGTTGTTGTTGAATAAATATAGTCAGGGATATTAATAATATTACCATTGTAATGTCATTTACATCCCAGACAACATTTCTATCTCTTGAATGTGAACAAGGTCTCAAATCCACATTGACCGAGGAGGTCTTACCTTTCCATTCTATTAGTCTCTCTCCCTCACCTGTGTATGTTTAATCGCCTTGTCCAATGACCCAACCACAAAGAAAAAAATGTGGGATGATGCACTGTGTGCAGTTCAAGAGCCAGCTTTTTTGAAAACCACAGCTTTCCATTTGTAAAGGACCAGGTTTCCAGCTTCTACAAAACTATACTTGGATATACGCGAGCAATTACTCCTGAAACCTAAGAAGCTAGAACAGGCCTCCCCAAACTGCGGCCCTCCAGATGTTTTGGCCTACAACTCCCATGATCCCTAGCTAACAGAACCAGTGGTCAGGGATGATGGGAATTGTAGTCCAAAACATCTGGAGGGCCAAAGTTTAGGGATGCCTGTATTAGAGTTCAAGAGTCATTAGAGTTCAAAAGTCATAATATGTTTCATATTAGAGCAGGCATCCCCAAACTGCGGCCCTCCAGATGTTTTGGCCTACAACTCCCATGATCCCTAGCTAACAGGACCAGTGGTCGGGGATGATGGGAATTGTAGTCCAAAACATCTGGAGGGGCCGAAGTTTGGGGGTGCCTGAGCTAGAAGGTGAATAAGATTTGGGGGGAGCGTTTCCAACCCCTCTCTCCAAAAAGCCACACAAAGTGCCGTCTTCTGGGCAGCCAACCCCCTGAACTTTTGAGGGTGTTGGGAACTACTCTGCCAACCTTAACACCCAAAAGGGTCTGTGGGGAATATGCTTGGGATGGCAGCACAGCACAACCTCTTTGATAAGACCACAGATGGAGCCACGTTACTTTTTTCCCCTTACAAGTGAAAATGTCTTTAGCAAACTTTGGGTTGCTGCACCTTGGCTGAGATCACACAGGGGACGCCAAGGTCCAGATGAAGTTGCTTAGAGGGTCCACATCCAGGCAGCCAGCTAGCCATTCCTGGTCTAGACTAGGTTCGCCTTGGAATAATGACAAACAAATCTCTATTGTTTGGCCACCCCACGCAACACGAAGACGAGTATGATCCAGGCATGTTGGGGCCTCCGCAGCAGCTACAAGCCCTGATTATAGAGCGTGCGGTTAGCCCAGTCTGCAACATCAAACGGCTTGTTTACAATAGATATAATCCCTAATGATATAACAGGTGTATAACAGTCAATACCAGCATTGTAGTGATCAAGTAACTTTGTAGCACATTCTCATTGATCCAGTATTAATCCAGCCACCTGAGGCTTCTCAGGCTATGATTTATGCGGCTCACTGGGAGGTTGAGACTCCTCTTGGCTTAAGACCAAACTGTAGGCAAAGATCAGTGTATAATTTATCTCTGCAGTAAGAGCTTTTAAAATCCAGGCTCAGATTGTCAGTGGGGCTTTTCAAAAGGGAAACCTGTTGCAGCACGTAGAGAGGGGGTTTAATTCATCATTTCAGCTGCTGTAAGTCTCCTCATTTTAGGTGCTTAAGAAATGATGAATTACACTTACGATGTGTGTGTGTGTGTGTGTGTGTGTGAGAGAGAGAGAGAGAGAGAGAGAGAGAGAGAGAGAGTGTTGGGGGGCGCGCTTATTTATTTATATATCGCGGTCCTCAGTCTAAAGTCGACCAGGTTTGTCACTACCGTTGTCTGAAATATTCTCTGTGACCGAGTATTTCTGGAAGCCAGGCCAGTTTACAGGGGTTCCCAAACTAAGGCCCGGGGGGCCGGATGCGGCCCCATCGCCTTCTAAATCCGGCCTGCGGACGGCCTGGGAATCAGCATGTTTTTACATGAGTAGAATGTATCCTTTTATTTAAAATGCATCTCTGGGTTATTTGTGGGGCCTGCCTGGTGTTTTTACATGAGTAGAATGTGTCCTTTTATTTAAAATGCATCTCTGGGTTATTTGTGGGGCATAGGAATTCGTTCATTTTTTAAAAAAAATACAGTCCGGCCCCCCACAAGGTCTGAGAGACAGTGGACCGGCCCCCTGCTGATAAAGTTTGCTGATCGCATGGCAGCCATAGCTGCCAAGTCTCCCGTATTCTCCGGGAAACCCCCGTTTTTCTAGCTGTTCTCAGCTGAAAAAATGGATTTTTTTGTTTTTTCACGGTTTATTCTGGCGCTGCCACCATTTTGGAACTGGGCGGAGCATGCTCAGAAGCGACTTTTGATGCAGCTCTGCCCAGTTCCAAAATGGCTGCAGTGCGACTTCTGGCACGGCGGCCATTTTGGAACTGGGCAAAGCAGCATCAAAAGTCGCTTCTGAGCATGCTCCGCCCAGTTCCAAAATGGTGGCAGCGCTACTTCCGGTCTTCTACTTCCGGTCCGGTCCCTTATTTCTCCCACAGCAACTTGGTAGGTATGATGGCAACACTCTTTTTGGACTGTACCATTTCGCGTGAAGTGTGTCAGAATGCTCTTCCGTGATAAAAAGAACACATCTCCTTGCGTATAGAAAGCAAGCAGAGCCAGCAGAAAGCCAGGCTGAATCCTTCTGTTTGACACGATGGCTTCAAAGCTGCAGGCTGCTTTCATCGGGAAACGTTCAAACAGGCAATCTCACAGCTGCAGCCTGTTGCACTGCCCTCATCCAGGAAAAGCCCCAACACTTGATTTTATTGCAGTGGTACCTCGCAAGACGAATGCCCTGCAAGACGAATTTTTCGCAAGGCGAATGCGTTTTGCGATCTCACTGGAAGCCAGCGCCGCTGCTGCCACCATTTCTCCAGAAGATGCAGAAGTAGTAGAGTTGGCGGGAGGCAAATGGAAACACTGCCTTTTGGCATTCTGCTGCCTGAGACAGCCACCTCAGCCTGCCTCAAGGCTGAGAGCTACAGTTCTCAGAGCTTCCCGCGAAGAGAAATGGATTTTTAAAGCACTCTGCAAGGGGAACCGTGATCTCTCAGCACGCTTAACAAATTACGTCTCCCAGAATTCCTTGGGAGAAGCCACGATGACTGTTGAAAATAGTATCATAGTACAGTTGTGTCATGTTGCCTTCTACCTCAACAGCAATTCAATGACACATAAAAAGGGCTACACCTTGATTTTCTGTGTTGTGTGAAACACAGAAAGTTTATCGGGGGTGGGAAGAGTGTGGATGCAGCAACACACACACACTGCAAACCTGCAAATAGTTTCTTGAGGAGCCAGTCTGTATATTCCAAAGCAGGAAAGTGCCCCAGCGCCATTGTTGGTGGGAGATATCAGATCTCTAGTGGTTTTGCATTTTTGATCATATAATCCTAGTTTAAAGGGGAAATGTTCAACATGTGGAATTTCCCTGCCTTCTCCTCCAAATTCTATCCAGATTAACTTAATTAATTGACGGAGGGGGAGGAGGGGAGGTGCCCCTGTCTGCCTTCACACTCTTTTTGCACTCTGCGTTACAGAACTCCTAAGTTGCCTCCGGGCAGACAGGAAAAGAGATGAAGGTAAATTAATTCCCAGCTTTGAATGTAGACACGGGTGGCAGGATCCAGTGTCAGCGCCGAACCACCATTGCCCTCAGAAAGTAATAAGAATGCAGATGGTGATGTCAGTTTAAGAGAGCAAAGTCTGGCTTCAAATAATATCTGAATGCTGCGAGTTATATCTTTGAACTGAATATTTTACAATTAAATTCCACATCAGTATTTCCCTACCATCAATATAAAGTTAAAGTGTGTGTGTGGGGGGGGGGGGGACTTGTTGAATGATAAAAACTATGTTTAAATCTGAAATTTTAATTTTTTATCTCACCCCGTTTGTGAGTTATGAGGGCTTGAAATTTCATAACATTGATATTTTGGCTTTGCCGGACTACACAAAAAGCTCAGCCCAGAATTCAGACACATAAAAATAAAATAAAACACCGATCTCTTCAAAACGTCATGGGTTTTAATATGATATGTCACATGCTGGACTTACTTTAAATTTAAAATTTAAGTTACAAAATTGAAAATTTTGAAAAGTGATTTAAAATAATAATATGATTTAAAATGTCCAAAGAAGTATTGATTATTTAATATCTCTAAGAGCTACCTGCCAATTTTCATATTGGGATCTCAATGGGATCATATTTACAAATTATTATCTTTTTTGTAAATACATGTCTGCCTTGTTGGGTTCTATTTAGGATAAATGGGTCTTCTTGGAGTAAAATATAACAGAATAGACAAGACTTCAAACTGTAATATCAGTTACTTCAGGCATTTCTTTGGAAAGTTGTTCAGCTTGATATGGAATGACCCCATACAAGTAATCAGCATAATAAAAATCATAATCTTAGTTAAAAACACACACATTACTTAGGAATTATGCAGCACTTAGTAATTGTTTAAAGTACATAGGCCCAGTTTGCACATCACAATTAGCCACAGTTTGGCAGAAACCATGGTTAATTGTGAATGTGCCGTGCCAGCAGAATGCAGACCATGGTTTGTTAGTTTCAAACAAAACCACAAGTGGTAAACCAAGGTTTGTTCTTGGTTTATCTCTTACTCATTGCTCCAGGTTCAGACAATGCAACAAACAGTCACAATTAAACCATGGTTTAAGACAAACTGGGGCTTAATGTGGCAGACCAGGCCACGACCCCTATAACTCTTACAACCCTGGAAACTGTAGATGAGGGGAGACCGGGCCCGCCAAATGTTCCTATTTTCCAGGTGCGCCCCAGATTTAGAAAAGCCATCCCAGTTTCTGAATTGATCCTGGAATATCCCAGTTTTCCTTAGGATGTCCCTATTTTCATTCAAGAAATGTTGAGTTATCTGACCCCCAAGCTGTTTGAAGGCAATCCTATAGGGAAGTTTTAAAAAAAATGTTTAATGTTTCACTGTGTTTTTATATATGTTGGAAGCTGCCCAGAGTGGCTGGGGCAACCCAATAAGAAGTGTGGGGTATAAATAGTAAAATTATCCTTATGGAATGGGACGTCCCTATTTTCATCGGAGAAATGTTGGAGGGTATGGGAGACTGTTTATTTGGAGCAGGCTCTGAGGTCTTGTTCGCCTGCCTCTTTCAGTCCTCCTTCCCCTTTTGCCATTGCTCTTATTGGTATTCTTTGCACTTTGTTTTAACTTCTTCTGTGAGTCAAGAAAAGAGACCATTTCGAAGCCAAATGGGCACTGCTTCTTAATCCAAACTTGTGACACATCTTGGCACTTGGCCATTGCAAATCCAGGCTTTGGCCATGGCTTCACAGCATACCTGCCAAGTTCCTGCCTGAAAAATAACGGCTCGGACCAGAAGTAGCAGGCCGGAAGTAGCGCTGCCGCCATTTTGGAACTGGGCAGAGCATGCTCAGAAGTGACTTTTGATGCTGCTGTGCCCAGTTCCAAAATGGCCACCGCACCAGAGGTCGCGCTGCAGCCACTTTGGAACTGGGCAGAGCAGCATCAAAAGTCGCTTCTGAGCATGCTCCGCCCAGTTTCAAAATGGCCGCCGCGCCAGAATAAACCGGGGGGAAACAAAAAAATCCGGTTTTTCGGCTGGGAACAGCTGGAAAAACGGGGGTTTCCCGGGAAATACGGGAGACTTGGCAGCTATGCTTCACAGGAAAGTATTTGTGAAAACATTTGCAGTTCTTACTGTTCAGTAATGTTAGGGTTGCCATATTTCAAAAAAGCAAAAACCAGGACACTCCTAAAGTGGTTGAACTTTTTTTTAAGGAAGACCCCAAAATTTGCACTATCATACCCTTCAACATTCCTCAGATGAAATTAGGTTTCGTTTCTCATTCCCCTCAGCTGAACCTCCTCTCACACAGCCATTTTTGTCCCCTGCCCCATCTGTTCTCAGGGCTTTTTGTGACTGTAACTCACTGGTGCAGAGTAGAATACAGTGGAACCTTGGTTTAAGAACACCTCGGTTTATGAATTTTCGGTTTACGAACGCCGCGGACCCATCTGGAATGGATTAATTCACTTTCTATTACAGTGGTACCTCGGTTTATGAACACAATTGGTTCCGGAAGTCTGTTCATAAATTGAAGCGTTCATAAACTGAAGCGAACTTTCCCATTGAAAGTAATGGAAAGTGGATTAATCCGTTCCAGACGGTCCGCGGAGTAACCGTTCATAAACGGAAGCGAACTTTCCCATTGAAAGTAATGGAAAGTGGATTAATCCGTTCCAGACGGGTCCACGGAGTACTTAAACTGAAGCGTTCATAAACTGAAACATGGGTGTAATTGGTTCCGGAAGTCTGTTCATAAACTGAAGCGTTCATAAACTGAAGCGAACTTTCCCATTAAAAGTAATGGAAAGTGAATTAATCCGTTCCAGATGGGTCCGCAGCGTTCATAAACCGAAAATTCATAAACCGAGGTGTTCATAAACCGAGGTTCCACTGTACTTTCAATGGGAAAGTTCGCTTCAGCTTATGAATGCTTCAGTTTATGAATAGACTTCCGGAACCAATTAAACCCATGCTTCGGGTTAAGTAAGCTTCAGGTTGAGTACTCCGAGGACCCGTCTGGAACGGATTAATCCACTTTCCATTACTTTCAATGGGAAAGTTCGCTTCAGTTTATGAACACTTCAGTTTATGAACAGACTTCCGGAACCAATTGTGTTCATAAACCGAGGTGCCACTGTAGTAGAATTGCAGATTTGGAAGGGACCCTTAGGGTCATCTAGTCCAATCCCGCCAATGCCAACACCTTTTTCTGCTGCCCATGGCAGCCATTTTGTGCTGGCACCCACAGCACTTTTTGTAATATATGAGTACTTGGCATCACATTTCTGACCCAAAAATCATGGTTGTTGTTGTTGTTGTTTAGTCGTTTCCAACTCTTCGTGACCCCATGGACCACAGCACGCCAGGCACTCCTGTCTTGCACTGCCTCCCGCAGTTTGGTCAAACTCATGTTCGTAGCTTCGAGAACACTGTCCAACCATCTTGTCCTCTGTCGTCCCCTTCTCCTAGTGCCCTCAATCTTTCCCAACATCAGGGTCTTTTCCAAGGATTCTTCTCTTCTCATGAGGTGGCCAAAGTATTGGAGCCTCAGCTTCACGATCTGTCCTTCCAGTGAGCACTCAGGGCTGATTTCCTTAAGAATGGATAGGTTTGGTCTTCTTGCAGTCCATGGGACTCTCAAGAGTCTCCTCCAGCACCATAATTCAAAAGCATCAATTCTTCAGCGATCAGCCTTCTTTAAAATCATGGTGTATACCTGTAAATCAGGCATGTCCAACTCCCAAGAGACTGCGATCTACTCCCACTATAAAAAAATACTGGTAGTGATCTACCCATTAGATTGACCAAAATTGTTGACCTTTTTGGGGGAAGACCCAAAGTTATTGAGCTTTTTTGGGGAAGGAAGAACCAAAGTTGTTGAGCTCAGGATCACGCGATCGACCAGGATTGACCAGGAGCGCCCCGTGATCAACCGGTAGATCGCAATCGACCGTTGGACAGCCCTGCTATAAATCATCATATGCAAATGTTATGCAAGTTTGTCCTGCTTTTGTGTGTGATGCATTTCCTCTTTTCGGGTGATGTGCTAGCGGCCGCCTTAAATCTAGCCCTTGTGCAGAATGGCGTCCTAAAACCTGGAATAGATATGGAGAACCAATCTGCGAGGGCATGGTCCATAGGTCTTGTCGGATAGACAGTTCCTCTGAGCCTCAGCAGAGACTGGCAAACCAGCCACAAAAGTTCAGCGCACATGAACATGAGTGCTTGGCTTGTTTGGCTTGTGTTTGCTCAGATTCCTTGTTTGTTTGTTTGCTTGTTGTGCGCAGATTGCCCGCTGAGCTTTTTGATGGTGCGCCGTGGAGCTGTGTTCTGATGTCCAAACAGCTTCATGAATACAATTGATCTTGAATGCTACTCTATTGTGATCTAGAATTGCAAAGCGCGATTGAGGTTCCTTAAAAAAAAAAAGTCACACGAGACTGAAACTTATTTGCAGTTACATCATCTCAACAACCGGAACGATTAAAAAGATTTGATGATACAGTGCTATCACTAATATTGCAAGGCCACTTTCTTACTTTGCCTCACACCAGCATAATTTTTAAGGTCCCCTAAAAACTTATAAAATGCACACGCACGCACATTGTGATGCTTTCTCTAAGTTGTGGAATTCCTTCCCCACAAAGGTGTGCCTGGCTCATTCACTTTGGGGAAATCCTAAGCACAAACCTCTTTACACCTGAGATGTGTGTTTTCAACACAAACAGAGTGACGGTACTCTGTTTTTAACTTTGTTAAAATTCTGAATTGCAATTAGGAATAATTGTGCCCCGGATTAACCTCATTGGCTATGATACTGCCACTGTGCAAAGCTTTTTAATTCTGAATTTTAAATTGCCGTAGCCCATCCTGAGACCTGCTGCTGAAGCAGGCGGGAAAATAAATTTAAGAACAATAAATAGCAATAATTATTGGGTTGTAAACTGGGCCTTGGTTATACAGTAAATGGTTGAGCACGGTAAAATGCATAAGAGTTTGAGGGGGAAAGGATTTCACTCACCCAGATTAGGGGTGAAGGGGAAATCTGGACAATTATTTTCTTCTCCCAGGTTATTTCCACCCCCACCCCTTTGAATTATTATTATTATTATTATTATTATTATTATTATTAGAATGCCAAGTGGCTCTACAATATTATGAGCGATCAGGGATTCCCTTTAATAGTATTTTGATAAAGTTGACAAAAAAAGAACCTGGCTTGTGATATCTGGAATTAAATAAGCTTCCCCTCCAACCAGGAATCATTAGAAGAACATTCGGAATGGGCTTTCCCCCCCCCCCACCACATGTTTAACATTCCTGCCTCCATTCACAAAAGTGCAGCAAGCTATATTTACCAATAAACACAGCTACTTTGCCTGCTGGGGATCTATGTCAATTAATTTCAGCTGAAAGAGGGAGAACCCAAGTGGGTATTAGAAATCAGTGTCAACATACCAGCGTCATGACAGCCACGGAAGGCAGGGGTCATGTTTACTGCAAGCAAAGGCGCACTGTACAGCCACATTTGTAAGTATGCGTAGTAGGGAGATTATATTTCTGTTTGGTTCTCGCCTCGGTTTTGGATAATGAGGCTGAAGCTGCCTTTCCCCACTTTGAATTATGGGCACGATCCATTGGGAAGCTGCACAAGACCTCGGCTGCAAGTCCATTTCAGCACATTTCCACGCACTCCTAATTCCCTCCACAACCCGGCAAGGAATCTGTCACGGCGGGGAACTCACTTTTAGATCATCACATATAAAAACAGTGCTGAATGCACTGCTATAGATCCTTCTAGAAGAGAGAGAGAGAGAGAGAGGCACATGCCATTCTCCTAGTACAAATATGGCAACAAGAGTTTGATGTCTGGACGTGGAATGACACCGGCTATCAGTAGCCAATGAAGTCTGCCTCAAAAAACAATTCCTCTTTCTCCTCACTTTGTCCATCTGCTTGGGGGTTCCACCCGTCCACACACTTCACTGCAGCATTCAGGACCAAATAATTCCTAACTCCAGGAAATCAGAATTGGATTGGTGAAAACACATCTTCAGTTTGAAAGTGACTGGATATGCCTTTCCTAGGTTCTCGTAACAACAACAACAACAACAACAACAACAACAACAACAACAACAACGTACAGTGGTGCCTTGCTTAACGAATGCCCTGCTTAACGAAATTTCCGCTTAACGAAAGGATTTTTCGAGCGGAGGTTGCCTCGCTAGACGAATTCGTTTTATGAAAAATTCGTCTAGCGAATCGCGGTTTCCCATAGGAATGCATTGAAATTCAATTAATGCGTTCCTATGGGCAAAAATTATGGTGCTGGAGGAGACTCTTGAGAGTCCCATGGACTGTAAGAAGATCAAACCTATCCATTCTTAAGGAAATCAGCCCTGAGTGCTCCCTGGAAGGACAGATCGTGAAGCTGAGGCTCCAATACTTTGGCCACCTCATGAGAAGAGAAGAATCCTTGGAAAAGACCCTGATGTTGGGAAAGATTGAGGGCACTAGGAGAAGGGGACGACAGAGGACAAGATGGTTGGACAGTGTTCTCGAAGCTACGAACATGAGTTTGACCAAACTGCGGGAGGCAGTGGAAGACAGGAGTGCCTGGCGTGCTATGGTCCATGGGGTCACGAAGAGTCTGACACGACTAAACGACTAAACAACAACAACATGGGCAAAAAAAAATTCCAAAAAAAATCAATGCATTCCTATGGGATTCGCTAGACGAATTTTTTGTTATAAGAAAAGACCCGTGGAACGAATTAAATTCGTCTAGCGAGGCACTACTGTAATTAAAATGTTATTTATACCTTGCCCTTCTGACTGGGTTGCCCCAGTCACCCTGGGCAGCTTCCAACACACTGTACTTTTCCGTGTATAAGACGCCCCCGTGTATAAGACAAGGACTATTTTTGGGACTCAAAATTAAGAAAATGGGGGGAGATTCACCAGAGTTGTTGAGCTTTTATTGGGGAGGGGGGAGAATCGCTCACCTGCCTGGCCAACGCTGCCAATAGCACATGTAGCAAAAGCCAAAAATCGCAAATCGCCCGCACAATTGCCGCAACGACAGCCAATAGACAGCAGCCCTCGCCGCAGCCACCAATCACCCGAAAAAATCACCACTGAGAATCTCCTACTCGCGGCAGCAAGCAATCGCCATAGCTGCCAAGTTATCCCTTTTTTACAGGGATTTTCCCTTATGCTGAATAGGCTTCCTCGCAAGAAAAGCGAAAACTTGGAAGCTATGGCAATCGCCCGTCCACACTCTGAACTACCCATTTATAAGACAACCCCAATTTTTTAACATTCTTTTAACAGAAAATAACCTTGTCTTATACACGGAAAAGTACTGTATATGAAAACATAGCAAAACATTAAATGTTTTTTTTAAAAAAAATTCTTATACAGGGCTGCCTCCAGATATCTTCTAAAAGTTGTCTAGTTACTTCTCTCCTTGGCTCAGGGGTCGCATAACTCCATACCCTCCAACATTTATCTGATGAAAATAGGGACGTCCTAAGGAAAAGCGGGACATTCCAGGATCAAATCAGAAATCAGGACGGCTTTTTGTAAATCTGGGACTGTCCCTAGAAAACAGGGACACTTGGATGGTCTGGAGATGGTGTCAGAATGTTGGGATATTTACTAAGGAACCTCTTTTATGGAGCAGTTTCAATGTGTGTGCATTTAGGACATGTTCACAGATAAAGGTTTAGCTCACAGGCTATGAATATAAATTACCAGTCCATGACCAAGCTAAATGTGGCAGCAAAGATCCATGACCAGAACACTCATCACTTTAATTTTGTGGCACCGGGAGTGAGGAGAAAGCTTTTATTCCTTCATCTGTATGGTTCTCCTTCTATAAATTGCCCCTTGGAGTTACTCTTTTCCATTCTTATTAATGGCAACCGGCAGCTAGGTCGTGCATCCACAGCAGTGACCAGGGGAGGAATCACTGCTGGGAGGAGTGCAGAGAGAATAAATGCCATGGTGCATCTGCCCCAGCTGCAACAAAACATGTCTCTCCCATATCAGTCTCTACAGCCACAGCAGGCGCTGTAAGTCTCCTCCATTGTCTCTCGAGACAGACGGATGCCAACCAATTATTATTAACTTTCTACCACTAATAGTCAAAATGGCAGACATCACCCCTCACCTTGCCAAAAACCCAGCACATTCAAGACATCTCGTCTGTTTTGGCCTTCAGAGGCTATGAGAATTGTTCCCGTTCGGGTTTTAAAATCTCACCCTGCCAGTATGAACTCTCTCTACATCTATATCAATCAGGTCTATTCCATTGCTGTTTCGTTTTGTGGCAAGCTTTCCCTCGAAAAATGAGTTGGGCGGGCTCTCAAATACTGTAATACATTTTTGGTGCATCCTTCAGAGTCATCTTTGCAAGATTATCCCGTGAAACCTTATTCTGATTTCTGTTAATGTTGGCAAGCCATCAGAGCAAGCTCAGGCTGGCACATGCTTAGGTCACACACAGAATCATTTACAAGGCTAGGATAACACACGTTGAGAACCTAAGGTTTGGTGTGTTTTTTCCCCTTCTTCTTTGAAGGAGGCCAACAAAAGAACAAGAAAAACCCATGTGAAACTCCTTTAACAGGAGCAGAATTAAATGATTTCCTCTTACGCCCTCCAACTTCCCATGCTCCCATTTTTGCATTGCAGTGCGAATGAGCAGATCTGCCAGCTTCGATTTCTGCTTAATAAAATTAATTTGATGTCGGGAAGGAACATTCCACTCTATAGGAGGAGCCTTCTCTCTCTCTCTCTCTCTCTCTCTCTCTCTCTCTCTCTCTCTCTCTCTCTCTCTCTCTCTCTCTCTTTCTCTGTGTGTCTTTCTTTCTTTCTTTTTTAAATTAAAGATTTTCTTGATTTACAAAGATATATGCAATGTCTCTCATAACATTTTTACAAATCAGTTTCATTCTTTTTAAAAGAATAGTTCTCAATGAAACAGTTCTATAGTGTTTGGAACAATCCACAGATTGATGTTGGCACTTCTCAGGGCTGAGCTGGCAAGAAGATCTTAACCAGGACAGATTCCCTGCTGGGATGATGTTTAGGGAATTTAAATGGAATAATGAAGCCTTTCCAGCTTGGGTGATATTGGGTCAGGGCTTGAGATTTTGAGGTTGGCGGGGAGAGAGAAAATGTTCTCTGCCCTTTTTAAAGCCAGTCCAATGCTAACTCAGCTCATTGTGTGTGTGTGTTGTGCGTGTAGTCTTCAATAGCATGTGTATTTGAAACAACAACAACAATTTATTTGCTCAGCCACTCTGGGTGGCTCCCAACAGATTAAAAACAGAATAAAACATCAAACATTAAAAACTTCCCTAACTTCTAAAAGTAAGATACAGTGGTACCTCGCTTTAAGAACAGCCCTATTTAGGAACGATTAGGTTAACGAACCCCGGTTTGCAAACTTTACCTCGGTCTAAGAATGGAAGCCGAACAGTGGAAGGGTACCGGCAATGGGAGGCCTCGTTAGGGAAATCGTGCCTCGGTTTAAGAATGATTTCGTTTTAAGAACGGACTTCCACAACAGATTAAGTTTGTAAACCGAGGTACCACTGTAGTTGTGTATTTCCTTGACATCTGATGGGAGGGCGTTCCACAGGGCAGGTGCCACTACCGAGAAGGCCCTCTGCCTGGTTCCCTGTAACCTCACTTCTCGCAGGGAAAGAACTGCCAGAAGGCCCTCAGCGCTGGACCTCTGTGTCCGCTGAACAATGGGGGTGGAGACACTCCTTCAGGTATACTGGGCTGAGGCCGTTTAGGGCTTTAAAGGTCAGCACCAACACTTTCAATTGCGCTCAGAAACGTACTAGGAGCCAATGTAGGTCTTTCATGACCAGTGTTATATGGTCTTGGCGGCCACTCCCAGTCACCAGTCTAGCTGCCGCATTCTGGATTAATTGTAGTTTCTGGGTCACCTTCAAAGGTAGCCCACGTAGAGTGCATTGCAGTAGTCCAAGCGGGAGATAACCAGAACATGCAGCACTCTGCTGAGAGTCTGCAGGTGGGTGGGGTCTCAGCCTGCATACCAGATGGAGCTGATAAACAGCTGCCCTGGACACAGAATTGACCTGCTTCTCCATGGACAGCTGTGAGTCCAAAATGACTCCCAGGATGCGCACCTGGTCCTTCAGGGGCACAGTTACCCCATTCAGGACCAAGGGGTCCTCCACACCCACCCACTCCCTGTCCCCCCCAAAACAGTACTTCTGTCTTGTCAGGATTCAACCTCAATCTGTTAGCCGCCATCCATCCTCCAACCGCCCCCAGGCACTCACACAGGACCTTCACCGCCTTCGCTGCTTTTTGCTTCCTTTCCCTCTCTTCAATTTCTAACTTTTCTTCTCAGTGATGGAAGCGCTGATAACAATAATGCGTAATCAGATATTGCGCTTCAAGCTTGAGCATGCCTCCATAGGTCAGGAAGGATTTCCCCCTCACTTCCATTGTGCAGCGTTGAAATATTAGAAGCAATGCTGAATTTTTGTAGCCTCTTGTGGAACCCACAGAATGAGCGGTGCCGGCCTGTTAGCTATATTTTTCGCCAGCAAGAAAAAGAAAAATAAGAAGAAAACCTTGCTCTGGTGAGGTAGAAGAGAAAAGGGCTTGTGGAACAGGACTGCAGCCAGAAAATGGTGCAGGGACAAAGGGTGCCCTTAGTCTGCCAGTGAATAGAAGCAAAAGCCCAAGGGGTCTAACATTCTACCTTTCTTTTCAATCAGAACCAGTGACGGTGGTGAAGGTCCTGTCCATGGAGGCACAGGCTAATTTTGTGTCCAGGGCGGCTGTCTATCAGCTCCATCTGGTACGCAGGCTGAGACCCTACCTGCCTGCAGACTGTCTAGCAAGAGTGGTGCATGCTCTAGTTATCTTCCGCTTGGACTACTGCAATGCACTCTACGTCCGGGCTACCTTTGAAGGTGACCCGGAAACTGCAATTAATCCAGAATGTGGCAGCTAGACTAGTGACTGGGAGTGGCCGCCGGGACCACATAACACTGGCCCTGAGAGATCTATACTGGCTCCCAGTACGTTTCCTAGCACAATTCAAAGTGTTGGTACTGACCTTTAAAGCCCTAAACGGCCACGGTCCTGTATACCTGAAGGAGCGTCTCCACCCCCACCATTCAGTCCCGGACACTGAGATCCAGCACCGAGGGCCTTCTGGCGGTTCCCTCATTGCAAGAAGTGAGGTTACAGGGAACCAGGCAGAGGGCCTTCTTGGTAGTGGCGCCCGCCCTGTGGAACGCCCTCCCAGCAGATGTCAAGGCAATAAGTAACTATTTTACTTTTAGAAGACAACTGAAGGCGGCCCTGTTTAGGGAAGTTTTTAATGTTTGATGCTGTACTGTTTTTAATATTCGGCTGGAAGCCGCCCAGATGGGTGGGGTATAAATAATAAATAATAATAATAATAATAATAATAATAATAATAATAATTATTATTATTAACATGCTACTCCAGCAAATGGAGGTTCCAAAGCCTGTATTGGTGAAATAATTTAAATGCATAGGGCAGGAGGGAAAGCAGTTAACCACCACTCCCAATACCCACAAAGTAATTACCCACCCCTTACCCGTATTTCTGCTCTGGCCCATTTTATTTCCAGCTTTGTTACAGGAAAAATGGGTAGAAAAAGCCTACCGGGTGCATTTGCTAGAGAGAATCAGCAAGCAGGGGAGAATTCAGACGGGGGGGGGGCGCTAGTGTCAGAAAGTTGTAGTGCAGGGGTCGGCAAACTAAGGCCCATGGGCCGGATCAGGCCCCACTGCCTTCAGGATCCGGCGTGCGGACTGTCCGTGGATCGGCGTGTGGGTTCTCTTCGTTCAGGCTGCGAACCAGATCCTGACAGAGCTGAGAAACCCATGGCATCGGGGACATGGAAAATTCTTAAAAGAACTGAGCATGTTTAGGCTGGCAAAGAGAATCTGAAGGAAGAAGAAGAAGAAGAAGAAGAAGAAGAAGAAGAAGAAGAAGAAGAAGAAGAAGAAGAAGAAGAAGAAGAAGAAGAAGAAGAAGAAGAAGAAGAAGAAGAAGAAGAAGAGTAGTTTGGATTTGATATCCCGCTTTATCACTACCCGAAGGAGTCTCAAAGTGGCTAACATTCTCCTTTCCCTTCCTCCTCCACAACAAACACTCTGTGAGGTGAGCGGGGCTGAGAGACTTCAGAGAAGGACTGTGACAGAGTAGGTAGCAAGGACTCATTCTTTCTTGCACTAGATCTGATAGCCTTAGGTTGCAGATGGATGAAATTGGTTGAGTGTTACGGTAGGAGAAACTTCTTAGTAGAAGAAAGCTATCCAGTAAAGGCTGCGAAGATTGTAGCCCTGGATTTCCTGGAGCAAGCAGGACATTTGACTCTGGATGGCCTTTAAAAAAACACCTCTCCAATTGTGTCCGCTTCTAAAGCGAATGCCAATTGATATTTAATTTTTTCGGGGGGTAAAGAAGGGAACATTGTTTAGCCTGCTGGGAATGTGCATTGTCACATTGGTCAGTGAAGAGACAGAGAAGCTTAAGACACAATGGGATGGCAGGATTGGGGGGGGGGTTGGAAACCCATGGCTAACTTCTCCTTCCCACCTGAATACATGTACTGGCGGTTAGGGGGTTGAGAGAGCAAATTCTGCTAAATCAGCTTCAGACTGGCAGGTTTTGTGCTCTAAGACAGACATCAAAGGCCAGTCTGGAATGTGTGTGGTTCTCCCAAGCTGGGAGAGAGGTGTAGCTAATGATCATTAAAAAGATATTGTGATTGTTATCAAGGCATGAAAACTAGAGGAAGGGAGAGCATTGCGCCTGCCAACAATACCTGTTATTGTTCTCCCTCTAAAAGCATTTCATTAAGACTGTAATCATTTTAATATTCACACTCCTTCGCAGCCATATATATAGTTTCTCTCCCCCCCCCCCCCCGCTCTTGGCTTTCTAGCATGTTCCATTTTGGAACATGCTTTCCTTGGCTTTTCTTCCGGCAACTCAGCCTCCCTCGGGGCAACAGGTGCCTGGTCCACACAGCGCAGAAATAACACAAAACAGCCGACCCCATTGCCGCCAAGAGAAAAGGGGATTTTTAATGAAAGGGGGGGAACCTAATTAATGCTGCTACATTAAAACAATTACTTTAGCTCAATATATCTGTCTTTTTTAAAAAAGGAAAGAAAAAAGCTGAGCGTTCTTTGCCACCCAGCGATTTCACTTAGCTGTTCAATGTTTGTTCTTCACTTAAGGAAGGACCTGTGTTTACTGTTGATGAAGGGGAAGCCCCTTTTCAGCCTCAAGAAGAGAAGGCCAGGCTCCCATGTCCAAATTAGCTCCTGGGAAACTAGAAACTGATAGTTTTGCCAGTTCACTCAAGCATTTGTTTTTTGCCAAGCAGACACAACAGTGAAATGAAGAAGCAGATCTCAACTTTTCTCCCCATAGCTCCACAGGTGAAGCGGTTAGAGCTGAGCGGGGTTGCTGGGCAGAGGTTGGATAGCCATCTGTCATGGATGATTTAGCTGAGATTCCTGCATTGCAGGGGGTTGGTCTAGATGACCCTCAGGGTTCCCTTCCAGCTCTAGGATTCTATTAAGCAGGTGAAGCGAATGTTTGGGAAACGGTCCATCATTCCACCGGTTGCCTTGCATGTCGTCCTTAGATATTCGTTCCCTGGCATCTTTAAGTCTTGGTTTGTTTGTTTTTAATGATATAGGGGGCACCCATGACACTTATTTGTGTTTAGTCTCCCCCCCTTTCTTTTTCTGCCCCAAAAGTTTTTTGAAACTAAGTGGAGGTGGGGGGGAGGAAATGTCTTCCATGACTACCTGTTGTTGTTTTTTTACCTTCTCTCCTCCTCTCTTTCACCTGGCTGCCCTTTAGTCAGGTAAGCATAACATTTTGCGATGGTCCTAATGAAGCGTAATCACCAGATCCACTTTCCTTAAAGAGACTGAATAACAGACCCTCCAACATTTCTCCGGCAAAAATAGGGACGTCCCATTCCATAAAGATGACTTTGCTATTTATACCCCACCCAGTCACTCTAGGCAGCTTCCAACATACATAAAAACACAAGAAAACATAGAATTATTATTATTTAAAAAAAACTTCCCTGTACAGGATTGCCTTCAGGCGGCTCAGGGGTCGGATAACTCCACACCCTCCAACGTTTCTCCAATGAAATTGGGGAGATCCTAAGGAAAAGTGGGACATTCCGGGATCAAATCAGAAACCGGGACGGCTTCTCCAAATCAGGGATGTCCCTGGAAAATAGGGACACTTGGAGGGTCTGGAATAAACAGCTAATTGGTGAAATCTGGAGGTCCAATGATATGCAGGATACATCTCATCACAATCTGCTGGGTTTTTAGTCCTGAATCCAGATAGTGTTGGGGCTATACCACAAACCTGCATATTTTTTCATAACAGCATAATTCTTATAGCTCCTAAGTGCCTTTGACTGATTAGCTGTTGTTGGCTACAAACCTCACAGCTGGACAAGAAGCAAATTCAATACAGTTCACGTTTAAAGGAGCTAACATTTAGAGGAGCTAGTTGACACTTTCTGAATCAATACGCGGACTGAAACACTTTCCTTAATTTCGCAGAGCCAAGTAATGTGCTCAAAAAGGCATGTGCAAATATGAAATGCCCTTAAAAGTGCATCGGTTAGTGAAAAGAAGTTGCAAAAATGCCTTATGTTAGTGAAAAGGGCTTTGCAAATGTATATTAGCCAGAGCTGCCTACAAAGATGTGTATATTAGGGCAAATCTGTATTAATATGCTGATGGATTTTAAATAGGATGTTAAAAAAAAAATTGCACACTGTTTTGGAAATGTGGACAACTGAAATTAAGATTGGGGAAAGGAGAAACTGAAACGGAAATATTCTTTCATCTCTACAGCCAGATGGCATCGTGACACAGCAAGCGTTTGCCGGATCTTTCGAATGGCAATCTCAACAGCCAAGATACACCAAGCATTAGAAGCTACGATTGCCTTTGAAATTTGAGAAGTGGGCCCAAAGTAACAAAATGAATATAAGATGGAGGACACCTAGCTTGCCAGTAGTACATGTGAAAAGGATCTAGAGGTCTTAGTAGACCACAAGTTGAACATGAGTCAACAGTGTGATGCAGCAGCAGCAGCAAAAAAAAAGCTAATGCTATTCTAGGCTGCATCAACAGTAGTCTAGTGTCCTGATCAAGGGAAGTAATAGTACTACTCTATTCTGACTTGGGACTCAGCTATACAGCTGTAAATAAATCATTTTAAGTGTGTTTTAAGTGCAATATGCAATGTGACACTAGATGGAGATGGTGAGCCTTATGGAAAATACAATGTATTTTTAAAAAACTATTTAAAAAAACATTTTCAGAATGTTTCTTATACATGTGTAGATTCCACCTTGGTCAGACCACACCTGGAGTCCTGTGTCCAGTTCTGGGCACCACAATTTAAGAAGGATACTGACAAGCTGGAACATGTGCAGAGGAGGGCGACCAAGATGATCTGGAAACCAAGCCTTATGAGGAAGGGTTGAGAGAGTTGGGTATGTTTAGCCTGGGAAAGAAGAGACTGAGAGGCCATCTTCGAATATCTGAAGGGCTGTCCCATGGAGGATGGAGCAAGCTTGTTTTCTCCTGCTCTGGAGGGCAGGACTCGAACCCATGGCTTCAAGTGACAAGAAAGGAGATTCCGACTAAACATCAGGAAGAACTTTCTGATGGTAAGAGCTGTTTGGCAGTGGAACAGACAGACTCCTTTGGAAGGCTCTGGACCAGGCATCCCCAAACTTCGGCCCTCCAGATGTTGTGGACTACAATTCCCATCTTCCCCAGCCACTGGCCCTGTTAGCTAGGGATCATGGGAGTTGTAGGCCAAAACATCTGGAGGGCTGCAGTTTGGGGATGCCTGCTCTGGACTCTCCTTCCTTGGAGGTTTTTAAGCAGAGGTTGGATGGCCAGAGTGTTTTTCTAACACCAACTCTATGTTCCTATGATCCTAGGAAATCTGCTTGTTGTTCATGATTCTGCTTCTAAAGATGAGGACTTACACATACTGTCACACAATGTTGCACTAAAATATCTTCTCCATTTCCCCTAGAGGGAAAAAACACTTCCATTTTTCATTCTCATTCTCCGTGGGCGCAGAGCTTTGAGTTTACCTTACTGTTGCAAGTTGACAAAAGCTGGTGTATGTGTTTTTCTTCCTAGGAAACATTTCTAACAGCATTCTGCTGCAGCTTCCCTGGCTGCCTACTATGCTTCCTGATCTGGAAAAGCACCATGGGAGGAGTTGCTTAATTCTGTCTTTCTCTGGGAAGTACAGACACTTGAGTAGGTTGCAGAGTTCAGACAACTGGGCTGTGGACTTGTGGACCTCCATATGTTACTGGACTCCAAGTCCCATTATCCTCTGTCGGCATGGCCAGTGATAAGGAATGATGGGATTTGTAGTCCAATTAAATCTGGAAGGTCACAGATCAACCAAGGTCAGGTTTTGTTTTTATTGGTGTATTATTCTTGGTTTGTTGTGGTTATTTTGGGAACTAGAAAGCTTACAGTTAATGAAGGTACCCTATACGCCTACAACAGGGTTAATCATTTGTCTGCGTGGGTATTAATCTCAGCTTTAATCACTCGGTATGACTAGCCTTAAAACAACGTAATTTTGATGGCTTTAAAAATCCAATTAAATACAAAACAGTAATTCAAAGGAGCAAAGGAGCACCCAGTCTAACTCCTTTTCAAGAAATGCATCGTAAAACTAAAGCTGGTTGCTTACCTGCAAGTGGTTTAAGTTACAATTACTATACCTGCTACGGGAAACTTTTCCAAATGGAGATTTACATTTATCCTGCTTTCTCATTTGCAGACTGAACCATTTCACTTTGGGTGCTTTTTCTCTCTCTAAAATAATGTTTAGGGGTACTCTCGTTTTCCTTGTTGTTGTTGTTTAGTCGTTTAGTCGTGTCCAACTCTTCGTGACCCCATGGACCATAGCACGCCAGGCACTCCTGTCTTCCACTGCCTCCCGCAGTTTGGTCAAACTCATGTTCGTAGCTTCGAGAACACTGTCCAACCATCTTGTCCTCTGTCGTCCCCTTCTCCTAGTGCCCTCAATCTTTCCCAACATTAGGGTCTTTTCCAGGGAGTCTTCTCTTCTCATGAGGTGGCCAAAGTATTGGAGCCTCAGCTTCACGATCTGTCCTTCCAGTGAGCACTCAGGGCTGATTTCCTTCAGAATGGATAGGTTTGATCTTCTTGCAGTCCATGGGACTCTCAAGAGTCTCCTCCAGCACCATAATTCAAAAGCATCAATTCTTCGGCGATCAGCCTTCTTTATGGTCCAGCTCTCACTTCCATACATCACTACTGGGAAAACCATAGCTTTAACTATACAGACCTTTGTCGGCAAGGTGATGTCTCTGCTTTTTAAGATGCTGTCTAGGTTTGTCATTGCTTTTCTCCCAAGAAGCATGGAACCCAAGAAAGTAAAATCTCTCCCAAGACGCAGGCGTCTTTTAATTTCGTGACTGCTGTCACCATCTGCAGTGATCAAGGAGCCCAAGAAAGTAAAATCTCTCACTGCCTCCATTTCTTCCCCTTCTATTTGCCAGGAGGTGATGGGACCAGTGGCCATGATCTTGGTTTTTTTGATGTTGAGCTTCAGACCATATTTTGCGTTCTCCTCTTTCACATTTTCCTACTCCTATTGAAATACGGTACTGCCTCTCAATGAGGCCAAACTTAGATTCACAAAATGTTTAGGAGTATTCATACCCCTGCTCCCCACCCCCCGAAAAAAAGCACTGGTTCTACCCATGCTCACAGCTAGGATCATTTTTAAAAAATAATTATTAACATCCCAGATTAATTATTTTAAACAGTGGGATCCAGTCCTTATGGAGAACTGGAATGTGGTGCTAAATCTCTCCAAAGAGCAGCCTGCCTAGAGAGTTGGCCTCACAACACATCCCTTGTAGTTCTGCTGGAGACTTAAATCACCTATCCGCCAAAGAGTCTGCATATTTTTTTTCTCATCTCAGAAGAGCTTCTATATTCCACCATCTTTTATGGATATAATCCTTGACCCTTAAGAAAAGTGTGTGCGGGGGTGTGTGTGTTAAGCTCGGGAGGAAGCAGGGAATGGCACAAATTCTCTCTCCTGTATGGATGACAACCTCAGTCGAATTGCCACCAATGGAAGGAGCCTCTTTCCACTGACAGAATCTGGATCTAAGGAAGAGTATTTTAAGATTTTCTTGTCCATTCCATTTTGAGCTGCAACACAGTGGAACACAAATAGCCTCCAAAATTCAAAGTGTGCACTTAACTCTAAACCCCCAACACTTAAAACCTGTCCTTGCAGATGGGAAGTCGACTTGGTGGTACACAAATTATTCATTGGTTATAAAATTATTAAACCGGATTACAGTATTTAAACAAAATTTAAAAAATAATAAATTGACAGCCGCAGTGGAAGGCTACAGTGGTTCTAGTGGTTTAACTGATTTGGGGTGGTTGATTAAACTGTTTATCGAACCAGTTAAACCTTGCACCCTAGTTTGGAGTCTGATGCTGAAATTTTCTGGATTCAAATTTATAGTTTTCATAGTGCAGCAAGTTGAGTCAGATTTGTTTCCAACCATAATTTCATTCATTTGCCCAGTTGTTGGTTGTTGTTGTTGTTGTGGTTTTTTTTTTAAAAAAAAGCTACAACAAACAGTAACCCCAAAAAGATAACCTCCTTTGTAATGTCTTATTTTGAAATCTTTGAGATAATAATTCCTGTTCATCACGTTGCTTTGAATGCATACTTTATATTTGACTTTCTTCTGTCATGTTTCATTCTGGATTATTTTATCTGATGTTTCGGTGTGGGATGTAAACAACTTTCAGATTTTGCTCTTCAAAATAGAAAGCACTATAGAAATGAAATGAGCAGCAACAACAACAACAACAACCAAACCTAGAGATTCTGATAGCTTCCGTAGCATAACCCTTTTAAATGTATTTTTATTAAAGATTTCTTGGTTTACAAAAGTATGTGCAATGTCTCTTTTTTAAAGTTACATTTTCTACAGATCAGTTTCATTTTTTGAGACGTTAGTGTTACATTAGGAAGAAAAGGAGGGAAGAGGTGGGGGAGGTGATTGGGGCTGCGGTGGGGTTGTGATGTTTCTATTTTACTTAATGTATGTACTGTATGGGGTTTTGTTTCAGCGTCGTTTGTGCGGGTTCTCTTTGCTATTCGCTCGTGTTCCTTTGGTGGTGAGAGAGGTTGGGGTTGGCCTTAGGGTGTGGTTGTTTATTTGTGATTGGCTGTGGTGAACTTTGTTTTCACGTGTGAGTGGTGTGTGTGTGTGGGTGTGGGTGTGTGTTTAATCAGGTTAGCCATATTGATTCGTATGCTGTTTTCTTGTTGGGCTGTGTATATGATAAAGGGGAGCCAGGGCCGTCTCTAGGCCCGGGTCCGGTGGCGCAGGGCGCCAAGGCACCAGGCCACCAGGGGCGCCGCTGTGCCCGCTGTGTCCACTGAGAGGCATGGCTGAGGCTGCCCCAGGTGTGCCTCTCAGCTGTTCAGCAGCTTCAGGCCGCTCTCCGGAGGCGCGCGGGCCTGGGGGCGGGCAGGGCCGGCCCTACGGCAGGCTGGGTGGCGCTGGGAAACGGGGTGGGGGTGGGGCGCTGGGTATGCTTAAGACGGCCCTAAGGGGAGCCATACCAGGGTGAAGGCATCTTCTTCCATTTGTCCCCGTGTCAGTTTCAGTTTGTTGGTTAGTTTTTCTAATAAGACTGTTTCCCATACTATTTGGTACCATTGGTCCTAACAGGTCTCTCCAGGGTCTGGATATGATGTTTCTGGCTGCTGAGAGTAGGTGAGTTATGAGTTCTTTGTGATGTAAATGGGCGTTATTGTCTGGGAAGATGTTTAGTAGGGCTAATTCTGGGGTGGTTTCTAATACTTGCTTAGTTATTTTGCCTATTTCTCTTATGGCTGTTGTCCAGAATAGTTGGATTTGGGGGCATTCCCACCACATGTGGAGGTATGTGCCTGTGGAGGTGCCATAGTATAACCCTTGCTTTTCTGTAATTACTTGGAAGTCCAATTAAAAAGTGAGCTTTCCAAACTGCACAGGCAGAGCAATCCTAACCCTCAATCTGTGTTACTGTCAAGGGATAGGATTTGACAGAGTTTTCCTGCTGCTGAACTCTGCAGCTGGAGCTTTGCTAAAGGCGCAAGCTATTGCGGCACCTGTCTCTTCTGGTTTCTGCAAACCAGGAACTTAATTTTAATTGTAAAACCTCAATAGTGCCCTGTCTGTCTGCATAAGATAGGATGGTGCTGAAATTGTGTTTTACTGCTTTGGGGGGGGGCAGGGAATCCCCAGATCATAAGATAGACATCTCCAGACAGATGCCCTCCAGATGTTTGGGACTACAACTTCTACCAGACTCAGCCAGCATGGCCAATGCCCAGGTTTGATGGAAGTCTTCATCCAAAACATTCAGAGGTTGGGAAAGCTGACGTAGAAAAGCAACAGGAAATACTGGGCCGCAGTGACGTTGTGTGGAGCTACTACCATAAAGCGTTGAGTGAACTACGGACCACAATTCCAGAGAAAAGGACAAGGGTGGGAGCAGCCTCTGTTGGAGAAAGAGGACTGGAAAAGCAACGACCTCACAAATGGGAGGGAGCAGCATTCTGGGGGAATTTGATGGCAAGACGCAGCCTCGCTTATCCAGCCCTGTCTTTGTGCCTGACAGCTTTAACAAAGAAAGTGTAACACAAAGTGGATTAAAGGGGGAGGATGTTTATTTTGGGATTAGAGTATTAAGAAACGACTGTGCCGTGGAGATTAATTTTTCGCCATTTTATCTCCTCTGAGCTACACGGAGTTTTCTCAGGAATAAAGAATTTCAGGAATAAGGTTTCTGCTAGCTGGATCTCAGCAAACTGTAACAGAAAGTGACAGTTTCAAAATAGTGGAGAATTTAATGACTCCATGGTTGTTGTTTTTCCCTTTCCCCTGGCCAGTTTTAAAAGCCCTTTCTCCTATCTAGAAACTTTAAAAAAATGTTATTTTGAAGAAACTAGGCATAATTGCCTTGGATCTTCCCACATGGAAACCCACGGGCAACAAATGGGAGTACGGTAATATAAATACACAAACATTCAAAGGTGCCTTTAAAAATGCTTTGATAAAGTTGAATTCTTTCTCAACAGCCACCTGTGTCTCTATTTAGCTACAGGATGCATCTTTAGGGCAGTAATTTTGGCCAGATGAGCTATAAAATTTAAACACATTTATGCAGAGATAAGCTGGACAACATCCATATTCAGGCAGGCTGCCATATTTGAAACTCCCATAGTCCTCCATAGGAGAGCTCTGGGTTCAGTTGACTGAACTGAGTCCTCATTAGCTATGGGCTGAGGTTTTAGGAAAGATTTATGAATTTAGTTTGCTAAACCAACCAAAACATCCCTAGTAATAAAGCATAAAGTTTGCCCCATAATTGCGTGACGAAGCTCCCAGAAATCCCCCCTAAATAACTCACAACTCACACATTTTTTTTAGGTTTGGGTTTTTGGCATTGTTTTGGCCACAACTTTATTTAAAATACAATTTTATTCTGAGTGTTGGCTTAGGCTTTGGTTAATCCACCTGTCCTCTCTAAGGGACAGGACCATTTCCATCTGACCCACATTGGGTCAGGACCATTCCATCTGACCCCCTTTGGGTCAGGACCAGCTCCGACTTACCTATGGGTAGGTAAGTCAAGTAAACACCCCAAGGGAGTGGAGGTACTGTTCAACAGACACTCTCCCCTCGACCCCGGAATGTTCCCCAAGGCTCAGCTCTGTAATGGCCCATCATCCCCGCCTATGGCGGGTATGTGACTAGAGTCCCTGAGCCCCAGGATTCCTTTAACGGAATACTTCTATGAGGAGCAAAATAGGGGTGTAGGCAATTTAATGCCAGGGCCCTCCTATAACCAATTTATTAACCAAAGACTAACGGCCAACCTAACAAGTTGTGACGATTTGCTAAGCAGTAGGCAAAAACCAAATGGCAACAGCCAATCAGCCAAGTGGCAAAATTCCTACTGGGCCCCTGAATACAGGCAACCCCTTGAAAGGCAAAGCAATGTCAGGCTAAGGCCTATAGAAAGCTGCCGGCGGGCGGGAGATTCAAAGGCTATTTGAGAGTGGGCTAGAAACGAAAGTAACTGGGCTTAAGTAAGGTCAGCCTGTCAATCAAATACAGCTTACACGCCCCCAGGACTCAGCCTGAACTACAGCCCACCCCCTCCCAGATTTCTTTAAGCTCTTCCGCAATCCCCATTACCCTCTATGGAGGGTAATGGGCTTTGTCCATAGGAACAAAGGTGGGTCTCTACAACCTGGACGTTTTCATTTAGAATAAAAAAATTCCTTCAGTAGCAACTTAAAGACCAACTAAGTTTATATTTTGGTATGAGCTTTCGTGTGCATGCACACTTCTTCAGATACACTAGAAACAGAAGTGTCAGACCCTATATATATACAGAGGGTGGTGGGGGTGGGTGGGAATGGGAGATGGGCTGATGGGAGTGGTAAACCTGTAGATGGGTGTTAATGGCTGCTGATGGCTGCAATTAGTCCTGGGCTGAGGTGCTAAAGAAAGCTTGATCATGCATAATGAGATAAGAATCCGATATCTCTATTCATCCCAGGTGCTTCCATGGTTTTAAGCTTGGTAATGAGTTCCAATTCAGCAACTTCCCTTTCCAGTCTGTTCCTGAAATTTCTCTGTAATAAAACAGCTGCTTTGAGATCTTGTATAGAATGTCCTGGGAGATTGAAGTGTTCTCCTACTGGTTTTTCAGTCTTATGGTTCCTGATGTCAGATTTATGTCCATTTATCCTTTGGCGTAGGGTTTGGCCTGTTTGTCCAATATAGAGAGCTGAAGGGCACCGTTGGCATTTGATGGCATACACAATGTTAGAAGATGAGCAATTAAATAGTCCTGAGATGGTATGTTGGATGTTGTTGGGGCCAGTAATGATGTTGTCCGGGTGTATGTGGCAGCAAAGTTGGCATCTGGGTTTATTGCAGGCTCTGGTACCAGTGTCCATGTTAAGTCTGGTGGTTGTATTATTGTGGGTGAGGAGTTGTTTAAGATTGGGTGGCTGTCTGTAGGCAATGAAAGGTCTTCCTCCCAGAGCTTGAGAAAGGGAGCTGTCATTGTCCAGGAGAGGCTGTAGATCTCTGATGATGCGTTGTACTGTTTTAACTTGGGAGCTGTATGTGATGACTAGTGGTGTTCTGTTATTTTCTTTTTTGGGTCTGTCTTGCAGCAGGTTCTCCCTAGGTATCAGTCTGGCTCTGTTGATCTGTTGTTTAACTTCATCAGGTGGATATTTTAGTTCTAAAAAGGTTTGCTGTAGATCTCTTAGGTGAGATTCTCTGTCTGTAGAGTTGGAACAGATACGGTTGTAACGTAGGGCCTGGCTGTATACGATGGATTGTTTGGTATGTTTGGGATGGTAGCTAGAAGCATGTAGATATGTTTGTCGGTCAGTTGGTTTTCTGTATAAGGTGGTGTCTATACGTCCATCCTGTATTTTTATAGTAGTGTCCAAAAATGTATTTCTTGCATAGATTGGTTCATTGTTAGGTTGATGGTGGGGTGAAAGTCATTGAATGTCTGGTGGAAGGTTTCCAGGGTCTGTTGTCCATGTGTCCAGATAATAAAGATATCGTCAATGTATCGTAGGTACAAGAGAGGTTTGAGTGGGTAGGAGTCTAGGAAACGATGTTCTAAGTCTGCCATGAAGATGTTGGCATACTGTGGGGCCATGCGGGTGCCCATGGCTGTGCCGCTGATCTGGAGGAACAGGTCATCACCAAATTTGAAGTGGTTGTGGGTAAGGACAAAGTGGCAGAGTTTTCATTTAGAGTTCTCCATCGCAACTGGAATAAGTTGGCAACACTTGGTTGCAGTGGCGGATCCTTCCCATGCTGTTTAGTAAGGAGGGCACTTATGAAGGGGGAGGGAAGGAAATGCGAAATCAAAAAAGTGTACAGATGGGGTTTATTTGCATGAAATTTGCATATGGAGAGAGAGGTGGAAATGGTGAAGTTTTTCTACAATTTAAATAGAAATACTATACATCTCCTTGAGGGCACAAGGAAAAGGGGACGACAGAGGATGAGATAGGTGGGCAGTGTTCTCGAAGCTACTAACACGAGTCTGACCAAACTGCGGGAGGCAGTGGAAGACAGGAGTGCCTGGCGTGCTCTGGTCCATGGGGTCACGAAGAGTCGGACACGACTAAACAACAACAACAACAACAACACTATACATCTCAAATGGTGTTTCCGTGTGCTCTGGTTTCCGTCACGGTGTCCCGTTGCGCCAGAAGCAGTTTAATCATGCTGGCCACGTGGTCCAGAAAGCTGTCTGTGAACAAATGCCGGCTCCTTGGCCTGAAAGCGAAATGAGCACCACAACCCCATAGTCACCTTTGACTGGACTTAACCATCCAGGGGTCCTTTACTTTTAACTTTACCTACTAAGTTCACTGCCCAATGTTTTTCTCTAGAAATGGAAAGAGGTGATGCTTTGCACCTTATACCAGGAGTCCACTCGACCAGTTCACTTTTGCCAGAGCATCTGTGCATAGATCTCATCCTTGCCATAAGCCCCCCTACCCCTGCAATATGTTATCAATCCATATAATTTATATTTGAAGGAAAACCACAATACCAAGGCCCCACTTCACCAAGAGCGGTGTGTTCTGTCAAGACGAGTGTTACTCGGAGCTGTTAACTAGCTTGAAAGGCAAAGATCAAAAGATAAAGGTAATACGTTCTTGTATTAAGCTTGTAGGTTTATAATAAGGGAGACTTGGAGACCACACAGATATCCACTTTCAGGCGAGGAAATGTCCCAAGCCCACCTCCAGCCCTGGAATTAAAAGAAATAAGCGCATGTGTGGTCTTGAAGTTTTACATGGCAAGTCTTTGTAAGTCGAAGTAAAGTTTAATTATCCCTTTCTACAGCAGAAAATGAAAAAAAACCCAAATTTTCCTACTTAGGGGGCTGCACCACATATGTTGCTGAGTCATGTGGTTCTTCCTCTGACTAAAGGAAAATGCCACTAACTGTGGCAGGATCCAGGGACTCGCCAAGATGCAAAGAAGCTGCACAATTGCCAAATGTGTACAATATTTTGAAAGTTGCATTCCCAGCACGTTGCGTCTGTTCTTGTTGGCAGCTTCTTAATTTACATCTGCTTTACAACATATGCCCACCTGCATTTCTTTCCATGCGCTGCTGGAAACGTGTATTTCTGCTTGTGTGTGATAACCTTTTACTAACACATTAATATAATATTTAGTTTGGAGCGCCCTTCCTAGAGATGATCAGGGTCAGGGGTGGTGTTTAGGGCAGAGGTCAGCAAACTTTTTCAGCAGGGGGCCGGTCCGCCGTCCCTCAGACCTTGTGGGGGGCCGGACTATATTTTGAAGGGGGGGGGTGAAATGAACGAATTCCTATGCCCCACAAATAACCCAGAGATGCATTTTAAATAAAAGCACACATTCTACTCATGTAAAAACACCAGGCAGGCCCCACAAATAACCCAGAGATGCATTTTAAATAAAAGGAAACATTCTACTCATGTAAAAACACACTGATTCCCGGACCGTCCGCTGGTCGGATTTAGAAGGCGATTGGGCCGGATCTTGGCCCTGGGCCTTAGTTTGCCTACCCATGGTTTAGGGGGTTCTGTTGAGGCCAAGATTTTGTATATGAGAGAGGCAAGATTTCAGCTGATTTGTGATTTATGTTTTAATATTCTGCTGTTATTGTGTGGGTGTGTTTAACCTTATTGAATATTTATCAATGAGATGCTTTGATGAACTTGCTATTTACATTTTGTTGTATAACACGTTTTCGTTTCATTTCACTTTTAATTAGGGATTTGTGTAATTTTTTTCATGTCGTGAGCTGCCTTCAGCGTCGTTTATTATGGACAGGCGGCAATACAAATAAATGCAATTAAAAATAGTGTGCTTGAGAAAAGAAAGAAAGTCAGGATACATCTACCACCCAACTGAGATTTAATTTCTAGGAGATCTGGGAGACTCAGGTGAATGCTAACAACTTTTAGAAAAAGCACGGCGAAATATCGCCGAAAGGTGTAATTACAATTAAAATCAGAAAGCAGCCAGTTGGAAGTTAAAATGCCATGGAATATGGTGGTCCAGAGTTCTCTCCTGGGCTTGTCAAACAAACAATTGCTCGGAAGAAAGGGGTAAATTAAGAGCAGCCATTCTGTATGGAATTAGTACGCTGGGAGACTATGTGAAGCCATGCATTTTCCACTTGGCGTGAATGGCATCCAATTTAAAGGCCCAGGTGGCTTTGAAACCTGATCTTCCAACCTTTCCTTTGGTGTGGTGAACCTTACCTATACTGAAGTCTCCTAACAAACGTTATCGATGAGTTGATCGTTGTGGTAACTTTCCAAGACCTGAGTTTGCAGAACTGCTCCTCTTCGTGGTAAGCTTCGCAAAACTACAGCAATTTTCTTGCGCTGCTATATAGCTCAGATCTAAGTTTCCTTAGGTTCTTAATTAACTTCTAATTACCTGATTACCTTCCTTCTCTCTCTCTCTCCTTTTTCTTTTTGCCATCAAGCAAGGCAGGAGAAACAATATTTTCTTGACCTAGAAGCATTTTGAAACTATTCAGGTTACATCCAAGACAGCACCTTGTTGTGCTTTCCCAATGCTTCCTTGCCTGATAATTTCATTTCACACAATGTAAAAGCCACTTCTTGAAATCTAGTGGAACCTAGCAGAAATTTAGTGCCCATTTCTGTGTTGATGGCTTCCAGGAGAATCACAGGAATTTTGCAGTGCCGTTTTCCTGCTCTTTTCATGGCTCATGCCATCATAGGATGGAACTGGGGGTGGTATTCTGGCATACAGTTCTTTCCTGCCATTTCCATGGGGTGAATCAGGTGTGGGGGTGGCAGGGTGTTGGTGGCAGAAGTGCATAAATGTTGGCATTATGTTCAATGACACCGTTTGTTGTGTTGCACTATGCCCACCGATGGTGACGAATTTAGCACCGCATGACAGCATATTGGTCAAAAAGCATCACAATAGGTAGTGAAATGTAAAATAAATGCTAGCATTATAACCAGGAAAACAAATGCAAAAGCTTCCGCTTCTGAACGCACCTTAAGTCCAGATGAGCCACTGTGATGGTATGGAGACTAATCAGCGAGGATCTTATTTGTCTAAGCCAACCTTCCCCAACATGGCAGCCTCCAGATGTTGTTGAACTCCGACTCATTTATGGACCTTTTATGTATTTAATTTAAAAAAAATCAAAAACATATAATTTAATAACATATAAGAAGCAAGGAAATGAAGAAAATTAGAACTGAATAAAAATTAATATTAAACATACCCCCCCCCACCCTCCGTACCTTGGTTCTCGAACGGAATCCGTTCTGGAACTCCATTCGACTCCTGAACCAGTTCGAAAACTAAGGGGCGGCTTCTGATTGGCTGCAGGAGCTTCCTGCACTTAATTGGAAGGCGCGGAAGGCGTGTCGGACATTCGGGATCCAAGGAATGATCGCAAACTGGAACACTCACTTCCAGGTTTGCGGCGTTCGGGAGCCAAAACGTTCGAGTCACCAAGGTACGACTGTACAAAATTGGGTTGATGTGTTCGCAGTTGGTATTGGAGGGCAATAATATGCACTTTGCTTAGTGAGGGATGATGGGAGTTGTAGTCCATCATCTCAACCTGCAATCTGTGTGTGTGTGTGTGTGTGTGTGTGTGTGTGTACAGGGCCATCTTAACCATTGGCGCTAGGGGTGCATGGCACCTGGGCGCCGGGCTCTTGGGGGCACCAGGCCGAGAGTCCGCGGCCGAACATCTCCGGGCGGGATCCACCGCGTGCCGACGGCAGCAACAAAACCCAACGAACAGAAGCACGCGGATCCCGTCTGGAGATCTTTCCTCCGCTGCTGCTTGCATTCCTTGTCGTTCTGCGCTGGCACCCCACATTGGGCGGCACTGGGAGCGTGCGCAGACAGCAGAAAAGTCAGCAAAGGAACCTGCAGCAAGGTGCACACAACAGGATGTGTCACACAGCGGCCACAATGTTACACAGCACTCCGGGCACTGCACATGCAGCTGAAACAGTTAGCTATCATGCAGTGGGGGGGAGGCAGCAGCTGGACAGCGTGGCGACTGTGCCGCCCGACATTCTGTCCCGTCCCCCCCAGCATGAAACCTGCATCCACGTTCGTACGCCCCTGTGCGTGGAGCGCTGGCACCCCCGTTGGCTGGCACTGCAAGTCCCTGCGTCCCACAACCGTTCTAAAGGTAAACAACTATATCCTTTTTTTAAAAAAGGGCAACAACTTTGGGGGTTCTCTCCCTTTAAAAAAGTCAACAATTTTGGGGTCCCCCCTAAAAAAAGGTTGACGACTCTGGGCAACCTAGAGGCGCCGGGTGGATCTTTGCACCCCGGCACCGCAGATGCTTAAGACGGCCCTGTGTGTGTACTAGGGGCTGCAATCCTGCTCCCATTGCTCACAAACTCCATCTACCTGCAACACTTTATAGGTGAAAACCAGCACTTTGGATTAGGCCTGTAAACTGATTTGCAGCCAGTGTAATCAGGTCAGTATCCTTTTGAAAAAAAAAAACCCTGAGCAGCTACAAGTTGTGTGTGCGTGTATCTATATCAGGGTGGTCCAACTTTTCATACCAAGTGGGCCACAAGAGTACTCCAACATAAAACCTGCCAGCAGCCCCCTGCCTTCTTGTGCTGGGGGTGGGGAGAGGAAGGCCAAAATTTGATCCCCCCCCAAGCCCTTGTGCTAACTTCCCAAAGCGGGCTAAACAAGGTGCTGGGTCTCAGGGCAGTCTTGAGCAGGTCGCGCGCCCTGGCGCTGAGGGGCGGAGATCACTCCGGTGCCCCCGCCCTCACAGGGCGCAGCATGGTTTCAAAGATGCACGGTGCCCGGCCTACCGGTCCAGCGCCCTCGTATACCGCGCCACCGGGGGTCTACCTAGAGCCGGCCCTGCTGGGTCTTGGGAAGGAGACCCAAGGCTCTGGCAGGGTCCTAGAGCGCTCCCACCTCCTTCCCAAACTGGGGAAACGCTAACTTGGCTTTGGGAAGGAGGACACAGGACACTAGGAACATGCCAGAACCCTCATGTCTCCTTCCCAAAGCCCAGCCCCTCGCTTGCCCGACCTTGGGAAGGCAGTGTGTGGGCTGGGGCAGGGCATCAAATGTTGCTGAGGGCCACCCGAAAAGGCCACGAGGGCCAAATGAGGCCCTTGGGCCATGCATTGGACCACCCTGATGTATACAGTCCCTCGCACCCATATCTGACAGAGGTAATACAAATTGCCTTGAGAGAGAGACAGGTGCCATTCCCTGTTTCAACCATGCCACATTTACAGACCTCAGCCAAAATATCTCAGTCTTCTTATTTGCAAGGATTAACTTTCTATTAATCACAAAATTGTCTGGTGCCGTTTTTGCCAACACTTACCTTCTGCCTTAATCCAAAGAAGGGAAATAGGTGCAGCTCTTTGAAACAGATGGGAAACGAGTCCAGTAATAAAGGCTCACTGATTTATTTTATTTTTTTAAGTCCCTCAAAAACAGTATCCTTTTGAAAGAAAAGGATGGAATGGCTAATGTGAGTTTGGGATTTGGAAAAAGCTGGGAGATTATGAAGAGTTTTATTATTTTGTTTTGGCCTGGAAAATTAAAGGTGGCATTCACACATGGATTATCGAGGAACGGTAAATAATGGGCAGGAGCACAGCCAGGAACTGAGTGATTTACAGCTGATACACTTGACAAAAGGCAGCTAAGCGCAGCCAAGGGAAGCTTCAAACATCACAGAAGCCATGAAGGCATCCATCAGGCCTGATCTTGGCAGATGGAGAGGGCTCAGCTCCCTTTGAAAAAAAGATAAACGCTAAATTCCTCGCTCATATTCCATTTGCTTTGGAGATTAGGTTAAAATGTGGAGCACAATGGATCAGGATCACGACCAACAAGCGCAGAGGATGTGTCAATACAGGACGGGCTGCTTGGTTTAAAAATTCAAGATGGTGCCCCGTGACCTAACGGCAGCTGCAACGTTACGCTAAAATCCTCTCGCTCAGGAGGAGCAGAGGAATTTGCCTTATACTGAATGAGACCGCAGACCCATCTAGCTGAAGATCATCTACACCGGGGAAAGGCAGACCTTCCAGATGTTGTTGGACTACAACTCCCATCATCCCTGACCTTGCTGAATTTGGCTGATGGGGAACGTAGTGCAGCAGCATCTGTTGGCTATCCTTGGAGTCTATCCTAACTGACAGTGACTCTCCAGGCAGGAGTGTTTCCCAACATTTCTGGACTATCTCATCATGCATGATCAAGCTTTCTTTAGCGCCTCAGCCCTTGCTTTTCCCCCGCAGGACCAATTGCAGTCATCAGCAGTCGTTAACAGCCATCAACAGGTTTACCACTCCTACCAGCCCATCACCCATTCCCACCCACTCCCACCCTCTGCATATACATAAGGGTCTGGCTCTTCTGTTTCAGTGTATCTGACGAAGTGTGCATGCACACGAAAGCTCATACCAAATTAAAAACTTAGTTGGTCTTTAAGGTGCTACTGGAGGATTTTTTTTTATTTTGCTTCGACTCAGACCAACACGGCTACCTACCTGTAACTAGAATTTCTGGACTAGTTTGCATTTTTTTTAAGGGAAAAAAAAATCCCTTGCTAATCATTTTATTGAGCATCTGTCCCCTTATGAAACACATTTGTGCATGCTATTCTCATCAATATATGCACTGTTATACACTATTTCCCCTAATGTTCACAGTTTTTGGTTGGAGAAAACCGTATCGCAAAATTAGGAGAAGTGCGGGTTTTGGAGAATGGACAGTTGACCCAGCCCAGGGTCGTCCTCTGATCTGTCTTTAAGGGGGAATCTGCAGGTGTCTGGTGGCAGAGCAGCTTGAAATGGCTAGAAAATGGAAAGGGGCTGGTCATTTTTCCTTGAAGAACTGGTATCAAAGATTGTGGTGTATGTGTTATCAATTTAATTTAGGACGCGGGTGGTGCTGTGGTCTAAACCACTGAGCCTCTTGGGCTTGCCAATCAGAAGGTCGGCGGTTCGAATCCCCATGACAGGGTGAGCTCCCGTTGCTTGGTCCCAGCTCCTGCCAACCTAGCAGTTCGAAAGCATGTCAGAGTGCAAGTAGATAAATAGGTACCGCTCCGGCAGGAATGTAAACGGCGTTTCTGTGCACTGCTCTGGCTTCGGTGTTCCGTTGCGCCAGAAGCGGCTTAGTCATGCTGGCCACGACCCAGAAAAACTGTCTGCGGACAATCGCCGGCTCCCTCGGCCTGTAAAGCGACATGAGCGCCACAACCCCAGAAATTTCTCTGTAATAAAACAGCTGCTTTGAGATCTTGTATAGAATGTCCTGGGAGATTGAAGTGTTCTCCTACTGGTTTTTCAGTCTTATGGTTCCTGATGTCAGATTTATGTCCATTTATCCTTTGGCGTAGGGTTTGGCCTGTTTGTCCAATATAGAAAGCTGAAGGGCACCGTTGGCATTTGATGGCATACACAATGTTAGAAGATGAGCAATTAAATAGTCCTGAGATGGTATGTTGGATGTTGTTGGGGCCAGTAATGATGTTGTCCGGGTGTATGTGGCAGCAAAGTTGGCATCTGGGTTTATTGCAGGCTCTGGTGCCCTTCAGCTCTCTATATTGGACAAACAGGCCAAACCCTACGCCAAAGGATAAATGGACATAAATCTGACATCAGGAACCATAAGACTGAAAAACCAGTAGGAGAACACTTCAATCTCCCAGGACATTCTATACAAGATCTCAAAGCAGCTGTTTTATTACAGAGAAATTTCAGGAACAGACTGGAAAGGGAAGTTGCTGAATTGGAAATCATTACCAAGCTTAAAACCATGGAAGCACCTGGGATGAATAGAGACATCGGATTCTTATCCCATTATGCATGATCAAGCTTTCTTTAGCACCTCAGCCCAGGACTAATTGCAGCCATCAGCAGCCATTAACACCCATCTACAGGTTTACCACTCCCATCAGCCCATCTCCCATTCCCACCCACCCCCACCACCCTCTGTATATATATATAGGGTCTGACACTTCTGTTTCTAGTGTATCTGAAGAAGTGTGCATGCACACGAAAGCTCATACCAAAATATAAACTTAGTTGGTCTTTAAGGTGTTACTGAAGGAATTTTTTTATTTTGCTTCGACTCAGACCAACACGGCTACCTACCTGTAACTACAACCCCAGAGTTGTCCACGACTGGTCTTAACTGTCAGGGGTCCTTTACCTTTACCTTTAAATTTGTTTTGCTACTGAGAGCAACCAGGATCCAAGACCACCGCCTTGCTCTGGAGGGATGTTTCTCCCAATGACTCTTGAACTCTAATACAGGCATCCCTAAACTTTGGCCCTCCAGATGTTTTGGACTACAATTCCCATCATCCCTGACCACTGGTCCTGTTAGCTAGGGATCATGGGAGTTGTAGGCCAAAACATCTGGAGGGCCGCAGTTTGGGGATGCCTGCTCTAATATGAAACATATTATGACATTTGTTGCTGAATTCTGAAAGTGACAGACCTGTTTATTTTTGTTACTCGTTCGATTAAAATAATTTTTGAGGCGCAGGGGAAGTAGAACAGCTGCATTTTGCATGTTATTTCGGGAAATACAAATTGGACGGATTCACATTAAAATGCAAACCAAACTGAATTTTCTCAAGTACAACCCATTCCTCTCCCCACACGTTTCATCCATCGTTAAACTACCAGCCGTTACAGAGAACAAGGAGCCCAAATTCAGCCGGAAAATTTCATGGGTACACAGGAAAGGGAACCTGTTCCTTTCTGCTCCAAATCCAGCAGTCTCACATCGTAAGAACCTCAGTGACAGGATTGCAATCCGACAGTAAGCGGATCTTGTCTTGTTACGGAAAGGCAGGTTGTGGACTTAAGGATCCAGGCGAGCTTCAGTATCTGCTTTAGTTACTTTCCTTTCCTACTCCCTTCCACTTCTTGGATGGAGAACAAAGCAAGGGAGATTTAGCAGAGTGTCAGGAAGTAGCTTGAGGCTAATCCTTTTGCTGACACTCCCCAGCACCAGAGGGAAGTAACAGAGATCAGCCAATCTGGCATATCAAAAGCCTTCTAATTATGTCACTGGAGACAGTTGAGCCAATTCCAAACATTTGTATTCATGGAGTTTCCAGCACAAGGAAACGTATTTCTTCATTATAGAAGAAGAAGAAGAAGAAGAAGAAGAAGAAGAAGAAGAAGAAGAAGAAGAAGAAGAAGAAGAAGAAGGAGGAGGAGGAGGAGGAGGAGGAGGAGGAGGAGGAGGAGGAGGAGGAGGAGGAGGAGGAGGAGGAGGAGGAGGAGGAGGAGGAGGAGGAGGAGGAGGAGGTTTTTAGGAAAGACAGACAGAAATAAAATATTTCCAGGTTGCCCTGGAATTCAGATGAACCTAAAATACAAACTTCCATGAAGCCTTATCCATGTTTTCTGGGAAGGGAGTCATGGGATTAAATCCCAGGTAACAAGGTAACCTTGCAGAAAGGACCCAGGTGGCGCTGTGGGTTAAACCACTGAGCCTAGGGCTTGCTGATCAGAAGGTCAGCGGTTCGAATCCCTGTGACGGGGTGAGCTCCCGTTGCTCGGTCCCAGCTCCTGCCAACCTAGCAGTTCGAAAGCACGTCAAAATGCAAGTAGATATATAGGAACCGCTACAGCGGGAAGGTAAACGGCGTTTCCGTGTGCTGCTCTGGTTTGCCAGAAGCGGCTTTGTCATCAGGGGCGTAGCCAGGATCAAAATTAGGGGGGGCAAGGGGCGGGGGCAAGGGGCGGGGGAGGGGCCACAGGGGAAATGTGGGCGGGGCCACGTGGCCTGCGCCTCCCAGGTCTTCCGAGGAGGGGGCCCCAGGCTCCCGCTCCCGGCGCGAAGCTCCAGAGTCGCGCAGGGAACGCGGGCCTGTGGCTGCGTCCTCCGCGCCTCCCAGGTCTTCGGAGGAGGCGGCCCCAGGCTCGCGTTGGGAGCCTGGGGCTGCCACACTGCTGCGCCCCTCAGCCTTTGCTTCTAGGGGGGGGCAATTGCCCCCTCCTGCCCCCCTGCCTACGCCCATGTTTGTCATGCTGGCCACATGGCCTGGAAGCTGTACGCCGGCTCCCTCGGCCAATAATGCGAGATGAGTGCGCAACCCCAGAGTCGGTCACAACTGGACCTAATGGTCAGGGGTCCCTTTACCTTTACCTTTAACCTTGCAGAGGGCCGCAGCTTTCGGGTATTTAAGGGCCTAGGTTTACCCTATAAAAATTCATTTGAAGAAGTTACAATAAATTAGGTGCCCATTTTTGCCTGTAAAAGAGTCGTCTGTCACTCAGAGATCTGCCACTCTTACAAAGTTGCCCAGATACAGTCTCCCAATTGTTTTGCAAATTGTTGAGGAATCTTTCTTAGATGAAGGACTATGTTATTTCATGCAGGGCTGTCTTTAGCATATCGGGCACCCGGGCGCCGTGGTGCGGAGATCACTCCGGCGGCTCCCCCCCCCCGCCCTGTTTCTCGGCGCGGCTGGTGGCCTGCGCCCTGCGCGACCCAGCCTTCCCTTAGAGCCGGCCCTGATCTCATGGGCAAGCTTATGTGGCCTACATTCCAGTGGTCAGCAGGGCCAGAGGCTAAAGTGGGTGGAACAAGGTATGGATGTGATGCTGACCTGGTTCAGTAGGCGACTTTCCAGCCATGCAAAAGTCTTGCAGACACGGTCTGTATCCTTCCTTGTGGGACATCTTCAGGGGGAGAAAAGGCTAAGGAGTAAACCCTACACAAATCTGGTGTGGAGTCTTGCAGGCGGTTGGTTGCATGCAAGTGTCACATTTACGTATAAGTTAAACAAGCTATAGCTTAAGGCCCCACTCTCTTGGTCCCCCCCCCAAAAAAAATTAAAGGAGGAAAAAAACTGGATACTTCTTCTTAATTGTATTTCAGTTCAACAACAATAACTCTGATAAAATACATATTTTGTTATGTGCAAATGGCTTTAGATACCTATTAGCTCCATAAATTACCATATAGCACATATTCACCACACAAAACACAGTGACCATTTGTTGTTGAGAAAGGACAGTTGGACATATAAAAGGCCCCATTACCTTAAGGAGCTAACAACAACAACAACAACAACAACAACATATTATTTATACCCCACCCATCTGGCTGGGTTTCCCCAGCCACTCTGGGCAGCTTCCAACAGAAAAATGAAATAAAATAATCGATTAAACATTAAAAGCATCCCTAAACAGGGCTGCCTTCAGATGTCTTCTAAAAATCTGGTAGCTGTTTTTCTCTTTGACATCTGATGGGAGGGCGTTCCACAGGGTGGGTGCCACTACCGAGAAGGCCCTCTGCCTGGTTCCCTGCAACTTGGCTTCTCGCAACGAGGGAACCGCCAGAAGGCCCTCGGAGCTGGACCTCAGTGTTCGGGCAGAACGATGGGGGTGGAGACGCTTCTTCAGGTATACTGGACCGAGGCCATTTAGGGCTTTAAAGGTCAGCACCAACACTTTGAATTGTGCTCGGAAACGTACTGGGAGCCAATGTAAATCTTTCAAGACCGGTTAGGGCCTCATCAAACCTAAATCCGGCCCTGGTTGCATGGCGTCTTGTATGTCTCCTTCTGGCAAGTCCTGCAGCCAAGCTGGTGCTAAACATCTTGCTCTGCTTTCCTTTGGACCACATCAGCTAGGCTGAGAGGGGGCTCTTATCGTCTGGGCAGCCCAGGACCTCCAGGCACACTGCCCAGGCTTGCGCCTCAAGGAGGTCACTTTGGTGCTGCAAAAGTAACATGGGAGGCAGCAGTTACAATATTGCAAATCTCTTTGAGGTGATCCATAGGAAGCAATCAATAAATTAAATAAATTGTTGTTGTTACATAGAAGCTTACATGCTATTTTGTGGCATGATAAAGTATTGCTTCTTTTTAATAGGCCACTGTGATTTCCCCCGCCCACCCGCTCACACCCCACATGTGGTATAGGTTTTTCCCCTCAATGAAATCCTGTAGGAAGCCCACAACACACCTGTCTCTATCAGCCACAGTTCTGCCTGCTAGAATGCAAAGAAGAGAGATACAGTGGCATAGCTGCCAAG